>NC_134747.1:12195650-12508243 GCF_050436995.1 Anticarsia gemmatalis
AAGGCCCTTCAACAATCTCAAGCATATTTGTTTGCAGACGGCTTATTATGTTACACTAATTATAAACTAACTACAGCTACACAAAACAATTAAACAAATTCCCTTAAATTAGATTCACTATAAATAATTATACTTAAAGTACGTAAACGATGAGGACCCGGAATGAATTCGTAACGAGAAAATAATGTATAAAGATATTTACTTTTTATAAGTCCTAACATAAATTGTGATTTCATGCTCACGTTTCGAATTTTAGTTAAAAAAGATCATCTAGATCAAAGTGACTACAAAAACTAAATGAAATATTTCGGGTAATTTCTCAAGTTAGGTAAAATTAACATTTACGGGGTGATGTACATAATGATCTAACTTTTGCTGTTGTAGCTTAATAGGCAAGACATCGAGTCACCTACAGAAAGACTGCAGACTCAGTCACGTCTTAACTAAGCAGATGACGAAAAAAAACTGTATCATTAGAAAATATGAAATAAATTCTAGCTGTAGAATTTTTACATTTCTGTCTCAATTAACACACACATATAAGTCATACAGTAAGAGACATAATGTAAAAATAATCCATATTTCAGCGTTAACATAATTTAGGCTTAGACTTAACCATTTTGATACTAGAGAGACTAAGAAAAATTTAGTAAAATATCATGTAGCTTAGTGCCTAGTGTATTCCTTTTTAGGATTTACAAAAACTGAAAAAAATTAACAATACCTTTGACAGTTAAACAAGACTAGATACCTACCTATATTCAAAATTTGATACCGGAAATATAGTCACCAGGAAACATGAGCGGATACACGATAATGTTAGCTCATCTGCCGTCCCATTAATCGCAATGTCAAATAAAAAACAAACATTACCATAACGTGGACATAATTGTACAAAAACATTCGACGTTAATGACTCAACGGTCCCGCTCGAGTTTTGTTAAATAACTTTAACTCAGAATTTGAGACTATTTTGTTTTACTGGTGGAATAAAATACTATGGATATCTTGAGATGCAAAATAAATAACACTTCTTGAAGACATTTTAGAATAAATAAGGCAAAAACTATCTTACCGCCGTTTCGATATTAAAAATGTCAGTATTACTCGTTATTCACGCATAAAGGGTTAATGAAATATTTGTAGATTACAATATTTGTGGATAACATACGTTTTTTATCGAAATATCAATTATAAAATTGTGTTTTTTAAACACACTTATGACTTGACAATAAATTATTGTAAGAGATTCAGTAAGTACTGTGTAATATAATTTTTCAAAATAAAATAG
This sequence comes from Anticarsia gemmatalis, assembly GCF_050436995.1. NCBI lineage: Eukaryota > Metazoa > Arthropoda > Insecta > Lepidoptera > Erebidae > Anticarsia > Anticarsia gemmatalis. The sequence continues at coordinate 12,196,942 of NC_134747.1, forward strand.
TCACCTCGTAATGACACGCTGTTACAATTTATTAATGCACATAGGAAGTCGCAAATACATCAAAATCAATCACCATCAACCATCATTTACTTCATCAATCAATAACTGTTCAAATATAGGTAATAACTAGTAACATAGGCGTATTTACTTTATTAATAAGGCTTCTATGTCAAAGCTAATGCGTAAACCAGTCGGCGACAGGTTGTACAGTAATCTATGAACTTCGATAATGTTCACTAAAAGCTTAACGTGATGAATAATAACGGGAGATTTGTGATGTTTATTAAGCCTTTGGAGTGCATATTGCATTAATGATGGACGCCGAGCAGTTCTTTAGATAATTTAAATAGCCAATGAGTTTTCTGAGCGACTCATCGCAGTTATAGATGGAAAACCTCTTCTCAGGCCTAATTTCACTCTAAGCATTCAAGAGATCTCATTAGATTACAAATTCTGAAGAAAACGGTATTAAAGTCAATGCACTGAAGGAATGCCAACGTGAGCATCAATATTGCTAATGTACGAAATATCATATTAAACAGTATTTAACAAAAAAAATACAAGAGAACTTTTAAAACGTCATAGAACATACATATAAAAGAACCACGTCTTTTCCCTATAGAGGTAGGCAGAGATTGAAGAACGCCACTTAGTACGGGCCTTACACACTTAAAAAATAATAAAAAATGCATATTATCAAGTCAAATAGTCTATTTTGCACATCTGATTATATTCATAACGATTTATACAGTAACGTTATTTTCCATTGCAATTTGAAGTAGGTCAATTCCTGCCATGAACTTCAATTTTATTGCGCCAATTTCCGCCCCGCATCTGCCTTTGAGCGGGAAATTATGTAACATTTTTATGTAAAGCACTTTTTATACTAGTACCTTGTAAAATGTTAATGCACTTACATTTATGTATAAACGAATGTGTCTCTTATACTACGCAGCTGCCATTTTTGTTACCAAATAACACAGTCTTTTATCTATATAAATAAAAATGAATGTACGCGCAAAACTTTTGAACAAACGAAATCGGGTAATTTTTTTTTAATATGTTTGCAACTGACGGGACAAGGTTTGTCTGGGATCGATGGAAACAAAATACCAAAGGGAATGAAATCAACGGAACATAATTGTACCCCCAGCCCAGCCCGCTAGTATTTAAATACATTAAAGTTTATCTCGTATTTATCTCATTTCCTATGAAAAACTAGTTTAAGGCAACGGTATGGCTCTTAATGAAAGACGTCGGTGAAGTTTAAACTAAAATGTAGACAACTTAAAGTTACGAAGTATAATTTAGAGGGTTTTGTTAAGTCTCGTACCCGCGACGAGCTGAATATTTTGGTACAAGATCGTAGAGCCTTCGCTCTTTTTAAAGCTACTTTAAGTAATTTTAGAGAAGAAAATAGTACTTAGTTAAGTAGTTCATTAACATAATTTTGCCTTCGTTGTTGTTTAAAATGTTCATTTCTTTTTAATACTTTTATAAATACGTGAACTTTTGCATTGCACTTGACAGGAAGCGACTAGCCGTCGGTAACTATTTTTCAATTTGCGCAAAGAAAAAGGAGAAATCAGATACAAAAATATCTACTACTTGGAACAGTTAAGACATGAGTTAATCATTTTTAAATTTCAAACATGAGTTTCAATACCATAATGCGTTTTCATATTGAAACAAAGTCAATACCCACATCAAAGGCAAACCTTAAAAGGTAACACTAAATATCAACTACATTAAAGCTTCAATTAACATGATATAAATAGTCACGAATTATAATACGCGATTACAAGCGTGCAACGATGTATTCATTAAATTAACCTAATTAGCTTAAATACAGAGCTTTATGACAACGTCCACTAGTTAATTAAAACACTGACCAAATCTGTTTGCCCATCGTTTTCCAACCTTTATACATTTTCCTGCTAATTGGAACTATTTTTATTATTCGGTGAAATTGATATAATTTTACGTGATAGGTTGCCCGTGTAGATCAATTCAATGTTGGTATCGAGCTTTTGCATTGCACTATAAATTCAATATTTCATACCGTATTTCTAGTAATTACGGCTTATCGATCGTGCGTTTAGTAAACGAAGTAAGGGTAGTATACGACTGACTGAAATACATTTCTTTAACCATTTTTTTTATTAATCTGTTACTGTCCCATTGCTGGGCAATGGTCTCCCCGAAAATAGATATAAATTGAATAACTACTATTTACTTTTATGAACACTTAAGATGTAATGAAAAAAATGCAGTATAATAACTGAGGTACTTATAATATATTTTGTACATCGAATTATACCATAGTTTAAATTGCGTATTATTCCAAAGCCGTCTTTAGGTCAAAGTGTAAACGTAACATGCCGTCTTTGTGTCTACAGGTGCTACAATTCACATGACTTCGACGCGTAGTACAAATTACTTTACCGCTTCAGAATACTGCTATTGTACATGTTCTTTAATTAGACTGTTGTTGTTTATTTAAAATTAATATTGTTTCTCATTACAAATTGATGAAATAAACTTTACTTTTAAACTTTCTTAAATGTTTGTTTGGACACAGAAGTAAAATCATTCTACTTACTAAAGATACAAAGTCAAGATGAACACATTCACAAACGACGTACAATATTTCTTCGCCATACTTTTCCCACAAGTGTTCGACAACGAAAGATTGCGGCCATAAGCCAACATCGATACCGACAATCGGTTCACTTTCGCTTGTATCGATACTTATCGCAAAAAGTCGCAGCACTGGTCCTCTCACAGGCTCCTTAATAACTCAACCGATTTGTGGTGGACTGAACATGGATCGGATATGTAAGAAATCTCTAGCCACCAGTTTAGGTCGGATTGTATTTCATTCACCGCGAGCGATGTGATTGAACCCAGAACGCTAGTATCCTTGAAAACTGGTCGCGATTGAATAGTGTTATATAAAACTACGTGAAATTCTTTTGGAAGTTAATTTTCTAGGTAACAATTTAGCAAATGTGTTCGTCTGTGAGAATTCCTATTGTTATGTGTTGCGTTTGAGTTGTTATTTGTTGCATGAATGCGTTATGGCATCTTACAATGATGGTTTATGTCAGCGATCATCGCATGCTGTTTCTAAGAACACAATACGAGTAGTTTCAGTTGAATAAAAATGATGGATGTTATGACAAAGAGTTTTGCGAAGTGACGAACCGGATATCCTGTAATTCCTAACAGCGCCTTTTCTTAAACGAACGTATTTGAAAACACTTTAAAAATGATACAAGAAACATATTTCCGTATAGATAAATCACTAGCAATTACAAAATCATATCAATTCAAACGATTTTCAAAAACCTCTATGCCTACCTGAAGTAAGGTGTACAAAATAGTCCAAGATCCAGTCGCCACAAGAAATCAAACAGCACTACCAATAAACCTAGATTGAAACGCAGAAGCTTATCAAAACAAACATTTCATAAAGTCCGGCGAGTGAATCAGGCGGTTCTGCTAGCATCGATCACGCTGATTGATGCGACCGGCTACTCGGCTCTAACTTGTGATACCGCTACGAACTACTTGTGCTTTATTTTATAGACAGGTGCTTACTGTGTTGCGCACTTTTAGTTTAGGTAAGATTATTTATTAAATTGATAATATATTATTTTGATGTTTATTTTCAAACGGGAGCAGAAGAAACCTAATTATTTCTCAATTTGATTCCATTTATTGGTCCATTTATTATCCCTTCTTTTATATTAGCGTTCTCTAAATAAGTTGGCAAGAAACTTTCATGAAGCGAAACATCCTTGAGTAAAGGGGGTGAAATATACACATCAAGCATATCGAATGCCCAAGTAATTCCGACAATAAGATCACTAACCTATCTTAAAATAATAATCAAAGATACTAAACCCACTAATGCAAACTCTTAGAAAGGTTTCTTACCCTGCATTAGAAAAAACCTAACTCCGAAAAGTTCGTATCCTTTACCACAAAAAAGACAATCTATTTCCAGGCACTGGAATAGAAGCTAAATTATTCAAAAAGCCTTACCGAGTAAGCCTCGATCGACTGTTTCCACACGTAAAGGCTGACGAGGCAAACGCTTCGCCATAAAAGAGACATCACTTTGACATATGATTTCAATAACGTTTGACGTCGCTGACATTTATAAATGAAATTCTACTTTATTATTCACGAAGAAAATAAAAAAATATCGAAAGATATCAAACACATTTCTAGGTCTACATTTATCAAATTTTTTTACCAAAATATATACTTATTATTTATTTATTTAGGTCTAAATTTACTCAAAGTTGACAACGTCACAAGTTATTCACTATTTGGTAGGCACCTTTTTATTTAGGTGCAAGGTAAAATAAGGGTAAATTTTAACTACATCAGACTCTATAAGATTATAACACATAGTCTTATTGTGAGGCAGTATGCAGATAGCTTATTTACCACGGAACGACATTGGCTTTATCCATCACATAAATACAATATTATACAAGAACAGAGCCACAGGAAAAAGGCTTATACTTTAGTACTGAAAAGATAACATTACTATTTCTACACAAAAGCACAAAATATCTACAACATTACAATACAATTATCTAAATACTTCACCGTTGAGATCCCATTGTTCTAAAACAAACGGGACCTAAACATTTCTTAGACCCTTAACAACAACTACAGTTACACTTGCGTGCAAAATTAACAGCCCAGAAATAATTATGGATATAATTCGGAACTGTAGTGTAACGTTTGCGTAATATTCCGTTTGTATTACGATTTCATTCATACGTTTGCAGGTTCATACGACACGCGTCCTTGACTCGCGTTACACTTGGGTGCAAATATTTTGGAAATTGTTGCTCGTATGTGTCATAGTTTCTAATGCATAAACTGTGTAATAAGTTGGCATGGACTGGTTGAATATTTTTTTTATTTTTAATGTTTTGTTGTCTAGTTTAGTTCTTCTTGCGACAGTTGTAGCTCTGCATTAGGTCGCGTTTCCGAAATGTGTAACATAGTTAGGCAGTTTGTGAGCAAAAACCATCCAAAAAACTGCAGCAGCAATTCTAAATGAAAAAACCGCTTAGCTAATTGACTTTATGTCATCACTTTATCTTTAAAACAGAAAGAAATGGACTTAATATACGTCATTTTGAGGTTCAACCAATTTTTCTATATGATATCATACAGTTAAAAACCTATATCAAACTGTATCGACAAGGCACATGATCCTGTAGAAATGAGCACATCTAAATCACTCAGTACTCTCCGCTTGAATTGAAACATCGAGACATAAAATAGGTTAACTGTGTGTTCAACTCAAATGAGCACTGTATAGGTAAGGAGATGGATAAATAGAAAATCAAACATTTAGTGAAGACTTTGTTAATGAAGACTTTAATTGGTAGAGCAACTAAACGCTTCACGATGATTTTGATGATCCTAAATTCTTCTTTATTATATTTGATTATAATTTAATTTAGAGGTCCTTCTAATTGAGGAATAGATATGTTGATGATGTACTTGGTCTTAGATTGTGTACTTGATTTTTGTGTTTAATAAATAAAAGTTCACAATATACATAATTCAGGCAGTCTTTATAGAAAAGACTTTCCAATATAGTAGTATTTATTTTACCCTATGTACTAATATTAGTATGTACTTAGTTCGTATAATCAAACGTAGACTTAACGACTGATACAGAGTTGAAGCAAAAACCTTGCTTCTATTTTATACGTCCATCTAAGCCTTAACGTTCTCTGGTCGTCAGCTCCTCGACTACACGCACAACCATCTTCGTGTGAGGTATCCCTATGGTGGTCGACTACCTGTGCCTCACAATGATCGTGAATTACAAAATCAATGTACAAACACTGATGCGTGCTGTGATCGGATCTAATTATTGTGTTTATGGTTCTATGACTGTATTAGAAATTGAAATTATTCGTTCAGATTAAGATTGTGAATGAAATAAGGTTGATACGAGTACTTTATATTGTACTACAAACTTATTGACTTTTTCATTAAATTTTGTTATAGATATACGATGTGCATAATCATGCAGGTTACAGTCTCAAGCAAAAAAATAAAGAGTGTTACATCTACAATTTTATTTTGTTACATTAACTGTGATTACCTTATGAACACTTGATTTGGACATGGACAACACTAATAGGACAGTATAGGAAAACTAATGACTACTTTGATCGAATCAAGAATGGAAAATCCCGATACTGATTCCATTAGGGCTGAAGTATGTAGTACAGTAACAAGTTGACACTATTAAGCCTGGCGTATAATAGTATATCAGATTGTTTACTCAAAATCGACACAGCCTTTGAGTCATAAATCTCCTACTAGTAAACACTGACCTACATAATTTCAAAAGAAAGTTATTTACACCATAATAATAGTCACCAAAAACACAGTTTGATATCACGAGATAATGTAGAAATTGGGTTAAAGATTACAGCGGTTGTAAATTTAACCGTAGTTATCTAATCTATGTGTTGTTATTGCACTTCGTTAATTTAAGTGACATGGTGTACGTGTGTATCGTACTTTGTCGATGTAAGAATTGAATAAGGTGCGGTGTTTACAGCCGATTGGTGTTTCGAATGCGGTTTTCAACTATGTCCTTCAAGAAGATTTATTTTTTGAACTGAAAATATTTTTCTGATAATCAAATATTTTTTTAAATTACCTTCTAGTTAAGGTCTCCCGTGTTAAGGTCTCACGCGAATCGTTCAAGCCTTCCGAAAAATTTTCCGAGACATAGAATAGCAAAGTTCTAGTATACTTATGACACAGAGTCATCCTCAAGAACCATACTACCACACGAGTAAATACATTATCTCCAATTAAATTGGGAAAGAACGTGCACAAAACTGTTGTGAATTATGACAAAGGAAACATTTTCCTCCTTGTAATTTCACATTTTCACTTTTATGAAGCATCCAGGTCATCACGCCTATCTGCCATTCCGTGTTGTTCCATGCTGAGTGTAGACTAGTGACAGTGACCACCCGCCAACCTGCCTTCGACCAATTGGACTAGCGGTTAAAGGTTTCGAATAAAAGTATCGCACAAAATGCACTAAGTACTGACTGTTAAATAAAGGAAAATTGCTTAATAACATTTTCTTTTGTTCTTATTAGGGAGAAAAGGTAAATGTGTCAGGTGAGGTTAGAAGGTAGGATCAGGACTGTGGTCCTAAGCATAAACAGAAAAATAATCAAATTGGGATCATTTGAGTTCACACAAATGATCCCAATTTGATTATTTTTCTGTCTATCTAACAAACTCGTGTTGTTCCATGCTGAGTGTAGACTAGTGACAGTGACCACCCGCCAACCTGCCTTCGACCAATTGGACTAGCGGTTAAAGGTTTCGAATAAAAGTATCGCACAAAATGCACTAAGTACTGACTGTTAAATAAAGGAAAATTGCTTAATAACATTTTCTTTTGTTATTATTAGGGAGAAAAGGTAAATGTGTCAGGTGACGTTAGAAGGTAGGATCAGGACTGTGGTCCTAAGCATAAACAGAAAAATAATCAAATTGGGATCATTTGTGTGAACTCAAATGATCCCAATTTGATTATGTTACTAGTAAATGGCAATATCAAAGCAATAAGCTCTTTTCCTGAACCGAATATCGAACTATTTTGGATAATAGACTTTCTTATCATAAGTGGTTATTTAGAATATTTTAGTAATACTCACATACATACAACCACCCTATCCCAGATGCTTACGCTACTCAAATGTAAGAGTCGAAAAAAGGTCGCATACTGCGATCCCTACCAACTTCTTATGCTTCATACACATACATACATTTTAGAAACATTTACCCTCAATCTCTATCATGATCATCATCACTTTTCTTCTACTATTCTAAATTCCCATCACATGAGTCATTTACTAAAGTCTTAGTAGAACAATAATAGATCGTTTAAACTCTAATCCTCCGTTTACAAGTGTCAAACAATATTAGCGTTGGAGAAAGGTTACCTAAACAAGCAAATATGACGGAATGTGGGTGGACGGACGACCTGGTCAAATACGAGTGTCTCCGTCGACCTCATAGTGTCAAGCATTTGTTTATACAAACAATAGATAGAGAACAAGTACCGCCTTCAGGATATGTTCTTTAGTCAGTTTTGATATGTTTGTTTAAATGTAAGTAGTTATTATAATCTTATTAGTCTTTATTGAATTTGATTTCGTGGTAACTTTTCTGTAGGCGTTTAAGTTGATAGGTTTGGATGATCTATTATCTTGTATACTATTCAATGGTCTTTATATTTGATTGGCAGTTTCTAAAAGGTCTATTGCTTATATCGTGGTAAAACTCTCTAGTATTAGTCTACATGTCTATGATCCTATAACAGTCTAGCTCCTGTAGGTCTATAACAGTAGAGGAATTTTGAAAGGGCATATTATGTGTCATGTGTTTGCAATGTTATATGTGCTCTTTTTGAAATGAGTACTGACGTATAGAAGGATATCTTACCTGTTGTTCTGATGTAACCTCTTCTCTACTGCTGTCATCTGTAACAAAAAAATTGAACATTAATGTCATAGCTATTTTAACAGTAGTTATAGTATTTAATTACTATGTCTAGTGTTATTGATATCAACTTCTAATCTCGTAAAGTGACACGTTTTGGCAACGTAATCTTATAAGTTAGCAGTCATTTATCAACATTGATAGATTTTCATCTATCAAGATTTTCCTCGTAATTTGGACGCTTCGGAACTTAAATTCAATCATCTTATAACTTACAAACATAAGCTTCCATAATAAAAAGTCCTCTACAAAAATCATCTAAAAAGAAGCAAATTAATATGCCGAAAGAACTTTCACAAAACTTACTTAGTTTGTGAAAATAATGACAGTAATTTGGCCATAGAATCAGCAATGTGTGCTACGTTATGCCCTAAATATTAATAAGATAGATTCAGTCGCATTGCAGACGCAGCCGCGTGACATAACTAGTCTCGATACACTCTATTAACCCATAGCACTGAAATGGGGGTTAATGATTTTACAAGTGCACGACGTACTTAAGTTATGTTACAGTTTCAGATAGAACAAGTACTAGGTTGTATTTGAATTAGGTTGAACTAATTAGACTCGATTAAATTTGTTCTACAAAGTTGCTTGGTTTCTTGTTAGGAAATGAACATTTTGAGTTAACATCATTTTAAGTTTCCAAAATTCTGACTATACAGAGAGTCTAATTTCGTTAGTACTCAGTGAGAAAATATAAGGAAAAATAAAACCAGGCCTTAATAATGACTATGTAGGTAGAAGAGTCTGATTTCATCAGCCAATACTCTCAGTGAAAAGTTTTTGAGAAAAACAAATGTGATCCAAAACCAAGACTCAATAACATTGCAAGCTTTACTTTATGACCTTGGTCATCTTGGTTATTTTAACACGAGAAATACGAATGAAAATACTTAACAAAACCAACATCTACATCATACAAAGCATAAAAAGCTAACGATAACCCATCAAAAACCAAACCTTCGTATCTTCACCTTAACACTACCAGCTCAATCATCACACACATTAGTAATGCCACCAAAAACATTCTGTAAAAACCTCAAGTCTCGCATCTCAGTCTTTCTGGCGTAAAAAGTGGTGAGATCTATATAGTACCAAGTCGATTAATTTATTTCGTCTCTACTTAAAGGACCTTCTGTCTTAAGTTATTACATAAGTTATTATCATGCCAATATTAAAAATATTTTACGTTTAAAACAAATAGACCGAATTGGCCATCGCATGACTTGTATGTATTACACTACACAGCACGACGAGAAGTTAATGCTCCTGAAATTTTAATGGCGAATTTGTGTAATCATGCGATGACCAAGTCGATCTATTTGTTTTAAACGTAAAATATTTTTAATATTGGCATGATAATAACTTATGTAATAACTTAAGACAGAAGGTCCTTTAAGTAGAGACGAAATAAATTAATCGACTTGGTACTATATAGATCTCACCACTTTTTACGCCAGAAAGACTGAGATGCGAGACTTGAGGTTTTTACAGAATGTTTTTGGTGGCATCTCACTTCTTTTTGTAGAACGAACATAAGTCCAATTTGTATGGATAGACGTTTTTTCTTATAATTCAACATATTTTCCTATGGGAATGTTTTTCATTTTCGTGGGCTAAACACCCTTACCCACCTTATATCCCCTCCCGTTATGCCTCATATTGTATGTACCTATCTACACCTATTATTTATTATTTTCTACAGTAATAATGATTCTTAACTGCAAATGTAATCTAGTAATCTTATACATTTATATGGGATTACAAAGTTAATGTTGCAGTTAGTGTATTTAGAAAACTGGACCGAAATTAGAAAATGTTGAATTTTTCCCATGATTAAGACACTAAACCCTATTTGTATTCTAAATTTTACACTTCTAAGTCTGCTAGAAGTACCTTAGACTTTTGATGATCGGTGAGTCAGTGAGTCAGTGAATCAGTGAGTGACAAAATTCAAAATTTTAACAAGTTGTCATTTTTAAACTACTAGTTCAAATTTACTGAAATTTTAAATATACCGTGTTTATACAATGAATAATTAGATGCTGAAAATTCAGGCTTCTTGTTTTATCCACAACGACATTATAGGGGGGTCGAAAATAGCCCGAATTGCTTCGAGAAAAGGATGGTACGGCCGTGCCGCTTTTTTTTGCTCGACTTGCGGGGGCACTTCCGTGCCCCCAGATACGTAACTCCCACATTGAACTTAGTAGAAAAATGGCTTATATCAACAACATGTTTGTTTTCCCTGAATAAATAAAAATAAAATCGCTTATATCAGCAGCCCAGGTCATCGACCCCGCGCGACCTAGCGACAATTTCACGGTGCACACGTAACACAATCACTGCATGCTACTACACTAGCCAGCGCACCTGACGTGACCTGATTTCAGCGATACGCCTCTTATAGTACGGATTAAAGTGCCTTTATAACATGTTTCAGTGATAAAAAAAAAGATAAAAAGTTTTATTTCCAGAAAAAGTACAAAGTTACATAAGATTAACAATAGGTCCCAAACTAGGCTAGGCCTGTATCTTGGGCACCTGTACACAAATAAACTGTCAAAATAAAATAAAAATCATTATCATAAGTATGTTATGTAAACTTAAGAATAAACAAAATAAAACGTTACAGCAAGTATTTCGTCAAGGTAAGTATAGTATACGTTTTCAGTGTTAGAAAACACTTAAAACGTACACATGAACCGGTAACTATTACCTTATTTATCGAATCTTTAAAACAGAGCATCAATGTATAGCCATTTCAAAAGTATCGAAAGCATGCAGTTAGTTAATGTACGCATTACCTAGACTATCTATCTAGCTTCAAAGAAAACTCATCTGAGCTTCAAAAGATGAGTGCAGGAATTGTAGTCAGGATAGTAAAAGGTTGGGTGACCGAATCAGTCGAATCCTCAGAACGCACTAAACCTAAGTATGAAATCACAGTTAACGTGGTTATGAAACAAATATACAATGTATTAAAATCTATAGTAGCTTAACTCTGTAGCTATTGGCCAATACGAACATTATTCCGAGGCTTCCCAGCGTGGCTTTAAAGGCTTTAATTTGTCAGTCATAGCATATCAATCGCCTATCCTACGGCTTAATATCCGTGACGTTTTGAAAGCAAGCCAAAAAGCTGTCCGCTAGTAGCCCCTAATCTTCATTAAACAGCAGCTGTAAATCGGCTTACGGAAAGACTAAATACGGCTATACTATTCTTATCAAGTTGAACATTCAACTACACTTTTTTTTTATTTTATTTATTTTTACTTAATAATAGAAACTAAAATGTAAAAAGTCTTATACCCAGGTTTCCCACTTATAAAAAGAATCAGGTGTTCAGTGGGACTATTGTGTATCTCAGTTGATAACCGTTTGATGGTCTCTATTCTGTACACTGTTTGTTTTCTAAAATGATAGTCAGTAATATGTTATATGAAAGCTGGAATGTAGGTAGTACTTAGTGGATATCAAATTGACGTACACTAGTTATCAACTATGCATACTCGCGGAATTATGACAGATTTGTTTATACATTGTTCATTTGCTGCCACTTTATCTCCCGGATAGGTTATCAGACACTTTTCTAAAAACTATGAAACTAGTCGTTAGTAGAAATAGCATTTAAATATTCAAAGCTTGAACTAAATTATTTCACTTTGAAATGTCGGTCGCTTTCAGTCTCAACTCTTAATGGTCTCGGGAGGTTAACGTTGAAATACTGAGGTCAAGTTCAAGGCAAATAACTTCATAACTTTTACTAGGTCTTTCTTTGGTACTTTTGTTGAAGACTTGTAATAGAATGAAGTGTTTTAAATGATTCTGGCTTAAAGAAATCCTTTGAAAATACATTGAAGTCAAATTAACTTCACAAATAAACGATTTTTAAACTCTCGCGTCTTGTACACTTAATATTATAATGGGTCTTATTTAAACCAAATCTTTATGGAACTGTCTCTAAATTTACTAATACTATGAAAAACCCACCAAAGGGAACTCTAATGAAACATGTAGACATTGAATGCATCAAAGTACTATCGTAATTTGAGAGTCATTATTTGACCTAAAACAGTAAATTGTTTTTACCTTGACAGTTCAATAGAACATTATTCCACGATCTAGCATCAACAACAATACACACAACATACATACGAACAGACAAACAGAACAGTATTCTCGGAGACATTTTCTATTGGTGCATCTGAAAGTATTTGCGCTACGTTACACTTTACGAGCTGCTACTAATGAGAGCTGTATCTTGTTGACTTTGCAGACTATTATAGTGTTCTATTATGTGTATGAAGCAAAAATGTTCAGTTTCATTTTATATTTGTATGATCCTAAAAGTTGTAGATAGTATTCGATTTGACGCTTTATTTGGAAATGTACAACAATATGGTTAATCCCAGATTTTTTGTGCATCAGAAATTAATAAAATATCTATGACAAAAATGTCGATGAACACTCCACTTGTATATTTCTAAGTCTCATTAAAAGCCCTGAACTTTATCAAAAATACTACATCATCGATCTAAGCTTTCTTATGCCACAAATATAAGACAATTGTTCACACATATCACAAATATTAATCATGTAAACCAAGAAATGTTTACTGTAACAGTAGCAACATAAACCATATACTCAGTAAAATGACAATAAACTTGTAACGAGTCGTACACCCATTTTACGGTAGTTACACTACGCAAAGGTGATCGACACATCTGTCTAGCCGACTATTATGTAAAACTGTTACATTTGAAACCCCACATTACATGAGCTGTCGTTTCGTCAATCTCTTCATTATTTCGTACACAAATAACACCATACATACATACAGCACTGGTTATTGACCTACCGTTTCACGAGAATTGTTCACGCATCAGACTTTTAGTTAAATTCGTAACGGAGTAGAATTATTCAACATATTATAGAAGTATTTATATACTTAGTTTTAAGTACATCGTTACGGTTTAATATTTAAGTTAGAAGAACTGTTTTTGATGGAATATTTTCGCCTTTCTAATCTTTTACGTGAGTGAATATAATTTGCAAGAACATCTGAGTTACTTAGGGCATCCAAAGTAACTATAAACCCAGCCGTATATTTAACTCAATGCACCGATATTATGACATGTCGCTTGCATTCCTGTCATTTTTTGTATTGAAGATTCCAAGCGATATTCAAAAAGCCTTATAAGGGAGCTTTTAAGCATTCTTTTATGTTAGTGGCAAAGGAAATTTCACAAATTAAACAGCTAAGACAACAAGCTTCTCTCCACCCCTTATTTATAAATACTGCAATAACTGCAACCAGTTATTCAAATCACATTGCAACAACACAAGTTTACAAACACAAGCGCCAACGTGTCTAACCTCGGTAATACCTATCTTCTAAATATACTAATGACTTCACAGGTCGCGAACCGAGCACGTTATCAACGGATAATTTCAACAGTTGATAACTTAAATATAAACACGCACTATACGACTGATAAACTGTCATTAATAAGTGCGTACATTGGACTGTCTTAAAACGTAGGTATTAGATTATTGATTGTGAAATTCCCTTTTGGGTATTTCCCGCTAAGGGTGAATACTGACATAATTGTAACCAAACTCTAAAACATGAATCTTGAGCGCTATTTCAAATTGTTTTTTGAGGTTCTCCGAGAGTTATTTTAAAGGTATGCTAAGTTCTTAAACTGCGCTTGGCCAACGTGGACTTTACTTCTGTTTTTCTTTTATTACAGAAGGCGATCCTTGCCCAGCAGAGGGACATTAATAGGTTAACTTTGATTAAGATCTTTGAAGAACAGTGTCATTTATATTAATGTGCGGTATATGGCAATGCATTATTATGTTTTATTCAAGAAGGTAGTTATTTAAAAATGACGATATTATGCCAAGGAAATGCTGGCGCGATGACTTGGCCGCTTTTCAGAGAGAGTGGAAAGTGAGAGTGATGGTTTATACTAATGATAATGTAGGCATGAGGAAGAGTAACTAACCCGAGAATAGCTTTACATAGTAGCTTATATGATGCCTTTTATCTCGGAACTAAGTTGTAAGTTCACGGGAAGTCTTATCACGCAGTCAATGTCACGGGCAGTAGTTTAGAATACTTTTGTGGGCCAAACTTATTTTTATTATAACATTTACGATATAATTACGTATTTAGAAACAAACCTATTGGTACGTGTATTAACCTAAGCTTTTAACCAAACTCCGAGGTAAATTGCCCGAAATGGGAATCGAACCCTAAACTTCGATATCTGTTTCTGCAACACTAGAGGCAGCCCATTTAAAATCTATCTCAATACCTACCCTGTTCCGATGTCCGATAAAAACTCTTAAAGAAAATGCAAACTTCTTAAACATCATTAATCTTACTACAGGGTATAATTTACAACACTTTCATAGTGTAAGTTTTCTTTGTAATAAATCATTCTTACACATAACGTCTAGATGTCCGATCAATGTATATGAGAGCTGGTAATAGGGAATAAATGAACTCTGAATATAACGACCGGTCGATCAATACTTTGTCACTCTTTCAAGTTTAGATTAAGCTTAATCATTAATGTAAAACATTCAAAAATAATTAAAAACAAATACAAATATTTCGGTCATTTTTGTTAGACACAAATGTTCTTAATGATTGAGCATTGATTGATCATGATCAGCAATAGCGACAAGTTTGAAATCACTACATTGTGGACTCTATATTTCCGAGATATCAAAACCTGAGGGTTACTATACCCAGGCATTTGGAAAATTATTTATACCAGATTTTTACAGCACTTTGAAAATCGTTTTATTCCTGAGCCTGAAAATCCACGAGGTCGTTCTAAAAGTCATAATAGTCGATGAGGTCCAAATTTGAATGACTTCTTATGTTATGTACCCCTAATAACACGCAATTCAAGTCAGAAGTTAAAACTAAACTTCTCCTTTTTTATGTACCCATTACTGTCTCACTACAAGGCAAGGGTCTCCTCCCAAATAATTATAATTTGTTTAGGTATATCCAACAAAAAATATTTAAATTATGCACCTAAATTATTTACATAACAAAACAATTGCAACAATCTAAAACAGTGACAAACAACGGACCAAACGCGAAATAATGGAACCGGCAAAGATTTGTTTCAACGGCTCCACATATTTGCCGAGAGTGCATTAACCCTGCTCGTGACATACCCATCCCGGCATTACACATTACTTTTATATAACTAAGTTGTATTGCTGGTACTCTGAGGCTGGTTAACGAGAATATTTATCTAGTGTCACCGGTAACAGTTAGGAAGACGGATAATAACAGTTTACTGGTTATTTTACAGATAAGCTTTGGAAAGAGATCTGTCATTAACATAATTTTTTACTTACTGGTACTTATATAAAGTGAAAAAAGTTATGTATTTAATTTACTGGATCGATATCCTTTAAAATGTTAATATAGTCTATTGTCTTTGGCTAAAAACACTTAAAAGACGGAAAACAAGACGAATGACAAAAAATATTAATATATGAACAAAAGAATACTTTATGGTAAAATGTTAACTGCTCACGCCAAAGGTAACTGAAATGTGTGTAAACTACCAAATCACATTCGTTCCGCCCTGTGAACTGCATCGCAAAAAAATTTCTTATACCGTTTCATCGCAATGTTTTTTTATTAATTTGGCGTACGTAACCGTTACCACGATTTGTAAGCTGTCCCTCGGAAAATGATTTATTTTTAAAACTATATACATACGTAGAATCAAGCCTTCCTCCCATAAGGGTAGTCAGAATCAATACCAAAGAACGCCATTCGATACTTTTTAAAAACTATTTAAATTAAAATGAAGAATGTCTTACTTCATTACTATGTTGTAACATTACAGTAAAATTAGCGTACTTAACGCAATCCTCAGATAATAATCGAGTGTTCCAAATAGCGCGTTAAATATGTGAAAACCAGTTCAGATTATGTTATCGCCACTCAACCAAATCCGACCCACACTGAGCTTAATATTAGATTAGTAATGCAACGACACTGTTTGTTCATTTACGTAGCACAATAATGTACAAAGAACAGTCTTTACTATAGTCCTAATTACAGAGAAAATTTGTTGACACATTAATGACCTACAAAACTACAATCTAAAATTCAAAATAAGAAATTAGACATTAAATTTTATCTGAAATTTAACCAAAACAAGCATAATAAAATGCAACTCTCGAATGAAATCCCAAAGTAAATTTAAATCACAAAAGCATTATTCGTCAAGCCTCATAGGCCTTTAATAATGGCAAACGGCATTTAGTTGGACTGTGCGACCATACAATTTGGACACTTAATATCTGAGGTCCCTTCAACTTCCAGGACTAAACTAATAAAAAGACTTCTAATATGAAGTAGATTTCCTATCGAACAAAAAGCTTATATATACCAGTTCCACAAATAACGATATAAAACTACCACAATAAACAGTTGTAACATGTACCCAATAAGTTATTACTTTGATTGCAGTAATAACGAGCCCTGTGAAAAAGCGTTCATTCGTATAACATTTCATTTGATGCGAGCCAATTGGATGGTATCACGTAAACCTAACCGTCACGTCCTTCGAACGTAATGTTAGGGAGAGAGCACATTATATGAGCTTTTTACTGGTAAAAAAGCAAATGACGTTAAATATTCAAACCATTGAGTTGCATATTATAGAAACAAAATGAAAATATGAGATGGTATCAGGCATAACGATTTAAGAAACTAATGTCATGAAAATTTTCTATCAATTGAGACTTGTAATTATAATTATAGTATAATCTGTAATATCCTTCAAGATAGTTAATACTATCAGGACATCAAAGAACAAAACTATGATAAATAAATAAAATAAGTCTAACAACACATCTTGTAGACGGAAGTCTGTTGCAGTAAGTAGCCTTTGTTTAAAAAATATTTAAAAGGAAATATCATAAAAATATATCTATCTATTCCTTAACATTTATGAAACCTATCTTGTTAAAGCTTTTACCAACTCGACGTTACTGGTAAACGTGAGTATGCACTCCTCTTAACGATGAACATAATCAATTTACAAGAGACATAACTGCACGTTACATGTAATGAGTTTGTGTACGTTTAGCTTAGCTATGTGATTGATGTTTTTGTTTGATGTACATCATACAATCAAACACTTTGATGTTAGCTCGTTAGGAATGGGGACATAGTGGTTCAAGGTGATTGAGTTACAAGAAATTACTGTACTGTGTCCTGTTTTAACAATAAGGATATGAATGAGATAGCTATACTTTCAGATTGGTAGATAGTTAATTAGGTGAAAATGTGTCTTCTTTCGGTGCTAATTTCGAGACAAAAGGTCAATTAGTGCGAAAGAAAAAGTGTGCTCCTTTTCTATACAAAATGGTTCGTTAGTGAATAACTTTATTACTGTCACTTTCTACCAGACTTTAAATATACTAAGAAACGTATAAATCCATAAAGCATAAGATTATACATAAAGCCAACCATGGTTTAGAAGACTTGACTACGAGCCAACATAAACATGAAAACTTCTGAAGTATGTCATAGGTACAGCATTACGCTGAGGTGTGGCCGGTACCGCGGTGGGGATGCAATGACAAAGGTTACAAAAAAATCAAATAAAAAGTCAAAAGAACGACCAACTTGGCACTCTGGCAACCTAAGCAAAAAGACAAAAGAAAGAGTTAGGAAAAAGAAAAACAACAATTTTCTTTTCAAGTTTCATTTGCCGAGTAACTTTACACTTGCAAGGCAACAATATTTTAGATAAATACATATAAATTATTAAGTAAGAAGTAAATACACCAACTGTATACCAACAGTACTAACGCCTAAAGCAATAAGACCTCGAAACTATCAAGTTACAATTTCAAATTCAAAACTTTAATTGATTAATGACGTACCTGTGAACTTTACTTGCAACAGCTAGACCTACATAAGAATAACATTGCAAATTGACAAAGTGCTGACCTTGAACGCAAATGATATAATATTATGTAAATACCGTTCGGAAGTATAATACCTGCCCACGTGCCTTCAATCAAAGCTGTTGACTTATTGTTAAAAAGTCGTAAGTACGTTTTACGGAAGAGAAATTACGCCCACTCGTATCTAGAGTAAACAGTGGATATCCTTGCTTTGGTGTTATATTGTTTTGTTAGTGTCATATAAATGTGATAATAATTTGTTTGTGTAAGTGAATAAATCAAATTATCAAGTTTTACCGGGAGGGGACGCCCAAGAAAGACATACACAGATCATATCGGTGATATCTTATTGAAAGGTCTAGTGCGTAGTACTCGTAACCGGCGGTCCTGCATGACAAGATGTATGAAAGTTAATGAAGCAAAGGAAGTTTGTAAGGACAGTACCAAGTGGTGTTCTCTGGTCTCTACCCGACCCTATGGAAAAAAGTAGTACGTTTTATGTATGTTAAGTTTTAAATACCCATACATAAAGCACCCTTTGACAAGCACAACTAAAATGTAATAATAACGTCTTATTTATCGAGCGAATCAATAGGGATTAAAATTATTGGTTTTTAGCAGTAAAGCAGTATCGTATTACGAATCCTAAAAACCGTTATGACAACACAATGTCATCATTATCAAACTGCAATAAAGAACAAATTATTTGTACAAATAATCATGAAAATTTGTTCTCTGGCCGTGATCTTTCCAACTTTAGCAACAGTCCGGTAATGACATCATGCGCCTGTTTGCAAACGCCCAAAGTATCGGATAACGACATAAGTTTTATCGGGACCTTTTGCTATCGGTTCAGCGAATAACACGCGGCTGTTTTCAGCCCACATGTATCAACGCGATTGCTTTGACTACTCATACACGGTAGGTGTTCGATTTCACAATACAAATTTTATTTACCAAGCTTTAAACATCGCCCACTACGTCCAAATTCTAGACTCAATTGCCTTGTTTATATCTCTGTGAAAATGTTATTAAATTTCCTAATAATCCGTTATTAATATCTGTTACTAAATAGCAGTATTTCAAATAAATTTACGACAATAGACATATTTCTATCGCTATAACATTAAATATTTTACCGTTGCTCTGTTGTAACTCCAATTCAAGCCAATAAAAGGAGCCCGCAGATTATAATCTCAAACAGCTCTGGTTATAAAGGTAATTGCCTAGATCTGGTTGCTACACCTGTCAACAATTCACTACTGTTGTATCTTTAAACCAATTTAATCTTGTACAAGCACTTAACACTCCGCCGACTTCAGATAAAAACCGACTATCGTTGCGTATATTTTCATATATTAATTTTGCATTCAAAATTGATCTACATTTTCAACGCACGGCTTTCTCTCTGTAGACTAACACGCCAGTTTTCCGAGCGTTATCTTACGAATCTATAAAATTATATTAACTGAGGTTTCTGTGTCACTTGCTGCGTGTACGGCTAATATTGAGAACTGTAAACAATGAGTTGATGCGAAAACGACGTTTCAAACTATGTTATTCAAACATTTTCGTGTTTTGGTGATATCATCGGCATCATTTTTAACATTCGCGAGTAACACGCTTGTTCAAACTCCGTGCAACTTATCAACGGCGGCTCTAAATCAAATAATTGTCATATGCATTGCATTTGTTTTTGAGATACGTTATCTCGCCTCAGTCATACGTGTTTGCATAAGGATACAGTTCTGCAATATCTCGTAACTAAACTCAACACGATACGAACAAAAGTCATTATTTAGAAAACTCATTATTTCATAATGGCGTTAATATTCTTTGAAGATTACAAAACATGAACTGTTGTGAAGATTAAATGCCGTGATATCATTAATGGAATTTACACAAAAACTGTTCATAATTGGCGTGAGAATCTCCTTTTAATGTAGAATATTGTTAAGGTTGTTATAGGCCATTAAATTTACAACAACATACCTGGACATGATTTACGGCTCACAAAAAGTGTAGTTGGCAAGACTGGATTTTGCCACGATTTCTATTAGAAACTATTTCAAGTATTACCCAAAATTAGTAATAAGAAAGTACTGGCCGGTCTTAATAAGGAAACGAATAATTATTACTTTAAAGTTTTTTGCATATTTGGCTACTGACTTATGTAATTTTTTCGTAGAATTTCGTTCTGAAATTGCTTCCGTGGATCAATTCAATGCGTCTTTCACGTTACGGACGATGTAATGAGATTTTATCAAAGTGGTTTGGAGTTTCCTACATCAATTCTCAACTGATAGTGATCTGAAGCCTAGGCAATAAAGAAACGCAAAGAAAGATCTAAAAAACACATTAAGTATAGGTAACAAATACAATTGAAGACACATAACGTAGATTGTATAAGAATAGAGTATAACGGTTTTCCGCAGTGAAGTCAATCACCGTTCAAAATAATGGGTTTTAAAATCGTAGGTAGCTTTGTACGCTACTCTGTGCTTTAAGATCTAAAGAAATATGTTACCAGTCTGTCTTATAATAAAAACTCAAAAGTTTATAAAGAACAGATTGATCACTGTATGAATGGATGTTTAATTCTCTTTCATGCTAAAACTACTTTACAGATTTTGATGGAACTTAACAATAACATGGTTTATTTATTAGAACAACACATGAACTATAATTTGTAGAAAAAAAAGCTACACCGACCACCTAGTTAATTTAAACCATGACATTGCTTCAAGTCAAATCAATAGCCTAACACATAAGTACCGTTGTAGCTAATCGTAGACGTGAACGTTTACGAAAACACATCGGCGAATTGTAAGGTATCAAACAAAGCATTGTTTGGTTCAGTTTTATCGTCACGTGAAGCAACAGCTCATGATTACACTACACTCTACAAGTCTACTGCTATGTCATTGCATAATAACCGATAACGGATTATTTAGGCACCTTACCGTCTGGACGATTCTAGACTTTACTCTCAATTTTTATATCAGTTCTGATATGATATAACATAATTTTTTCGAGTATGTAGTCACCATGGTCATTGTATTGTATTTTAAGATATTTTTTTATGGATTACGCAATATTTGCAACCCCGTTTACCCTGTTAATGCGAAAACAAATTTTGAAGGTGTCATTTCACGTAAGCAGTGGATATAATCGTATTTATTTATGACCTCTAGAGCACGGTTTCAATATATATGTATTAGCCATTGAACAACGATCACTTCTCTTTAGATAATTTTTCTATGACACATAGTACAAAGACTGCCCGACTTTTTGCTCATTATATCCTACCAAAATCTTGAAGACGATATCTTATAACTAACGAGACATCAGTGACAGATTATATCAAAAGATTTCGCTACAAAAAACGAACTGCCGGGAAGTTTTGCCGACGCCAAAAGCCGGAAAATATCGTAATTGGGTCATGTCGTAAGTCGTCATAACAGATTGTAGTAAGAATTGATAGCTACGTTGGCAACGAGACTCCCTTTTACCGAGATATGGTTACAATTTATTGTCTTACTTCCAATTTACTTAAGAAATTGTAATAGGCCCCCGATTGCTATCGTTTTCTTAGTAAAAAGCAATGTTGAACTTGGGAAGTCGATCACAGATTTAAAATACATCTACATCCTAAGCAATAAGTACACCAGTACAATAGTACTCGAATAGCAAGTATTTAAACGGCTGAAAATGTTAGTACTCTGTATTTTGCAACCAAACGGAGACTTCTTCCGCATGAACAACCTAGTGTCAAAGTAGCCCGTACTATGGCTGTTACATTTATTAAAACTTTAGGCGCAGTAGAGTAAGTATTAACATTCTAAAACGCTGAACTAAATTAGTAGAGGGTGTCATCACGCAAGGTTGTCTCATAGTTCCTTATACCAATGATCATTTATTGACTAACAAGCTAAACTTGCTATTAGCGTCTGAACAAGGTCTTTTACTGTTGATTTTAAGGAAACTCAAAACTTCTGTTTACAACACATAATTAAAATTCTAGTGTAAGTAAAGTCCAAGTCACCGTTTGAGTAAAGACATGAATATTCAAGTGACAAGATTAATTAAGCTGCGTCAGATGGGCATACCGAGGAGATTTCACTTCTAAACTATTTGGAGCAAGTGACAAAGCCGTAATCCCTATAGAATGAAGTATGTGGATCAGGCCTTTAAACTCCTAATTTAAAACGACTGTCAACTTTTAATAGGACTTCCTTGTCTTCATCAAAGGCATTTTTAGCGATATCTACCACATTAATGCTTATTTCGTTAAGCTTTACAAGAATCGTGCTACACAGACTGACACACAACCATTTCCATAAATGTTTGACTTGCAATAGTTGCATGTTTGTAATGATACGTTTTTTCTATAGTCTTGTAAATACGCAGGGACTTGATAAATGCTACCAAACATCTCTAGTTTATAACAACTCAACACAAAATTATAATGTCATATCTAAACTCAATAACAACCATTGCCCTGCTGTCAATAGAACTAGCAAATGCAATAATATAGAATAGATGGTATAGTAAGTATACTGAAGGAAACCCCTCTCTTAATATAAACTAACAATCTGCAGTAATTCCTTATAATAATGACATAAGTTAAAATCGAACAGAGACAAAACATCCTACCATATCCAATAACAAGGAAGGATGCATTCACCCCATGAGAGTGAGCGAGAGGGAGTATAGAATCAGGTCGTTTCATCACTTGACCCAGATGCAGGTTGATGGCGATACCACTGATAAGATAACGTTGTAGGGCGGGACTGTTTACAGTGCACGTGACTCAAGGTCACCGCGCCCGTGGAGGCTTTATCGATTTTTGCCACTATTTAGGTTTTTGTTTATGTTAATTGCTGAGTGATTGAAACGTTTCAATGTTAATTGGTAATGTAAGCAGGGGTTTTTCAGTTGTTGTTATGCTGGTGTGATATAATGTTTCAGTAGATTATAGTTCAAATTGACCACCTTTATTTCAGCAATTCAAAAAAATTAACAGTGTATTTTCAAAAAATATGACGTGGTATTTTTTAAAGCGTAAGGCTTTACCCTACCAATCTACCAACCCATCTGCGTCTGTAATACTAAATTCTTATACATTATTGTGTTTTTCAGGCAGAAAATATTAAATTACCTCGCTCAGAATAAGAGCTTTAATCACTATAAAGCAGTCGTTCTCAACATCTCTACAGTCGAGGCGAAAAAGGTTCAAACAATATAAAAGCCTTAAGCACCTTAATCACGCCATCAAATCTAATAAAAGGTGATTTAAATGCTATACAATGCGTGCCGGAAACTCGACTTCGTAAACCGTTCTTACATTTACCGAGCAATGGTCACGTTACCGTGATTACCAGTATTACGACATTTTGCTGGGCATTTCTTTGTTATTGAAGCGACCTTGACGATAAGAAAAACGACTTTCATGTTAATTGCCACTTAAGCACGAAAGTCGATGAAAATTAATGTTTTGTGTTTATAATAGAAAATCAAAGTGAGTGTTGTTGATTGAAATGATAAGGACACGTAATATGATTTAATAACAAATAAATAGACTTGTAGAAACGACTTTCAGAACTTCACACAAAATAAATAACACACACGTATCATAGAATCTACCACATAAAATGACGGGCTAAAAAAGACACAAAACATTACTAGCTAAACCTAATTTCCAAAGAATAAATTTCCATTTCAGACACTAGATATTTACAAATTACTCTTTTTATTATTCGTATAATAATTTGACTGCCTCCGTGGCGCAGTGGTTTAGGTCACCACGCCGCTACCATTGCGTCGGAAGGTCGTGGGTTCGATTCCCACACGTAATTCAAATAATATTTTCGGGTCTGGTTACATTTTGTGCCCGTTGTTTGTATGTTTGTAAAAGTCCCCGTGATACAAGAGCAATTCTTAGTGCGGGAGTTGTCTTTTTTAGAAAAATAAATAAATATAAAGCCTCATAGATTTTCCATTATAAATATTTTTTCGCCAAGTATGTTGAGGCCGTGAATCTGGCCTGATGCGGCGATTACCGGCGTTTATACGGACTGATTAACATCTGACCTCTGACGATAGTTGATATCACCGACCAAGGCCGATCAGGTGCACTCTGTAAAATGATTCTACTACTTTATAACCACTGAAAAGTAAGTAAAAGAAGACTGGCATGTATTTATCATTCATCAGTCGGCCAGTAGTATAAAAGTCATTACCGAAAGCCTTTGACATGTCGTAATGACCGTTATCTTTGTTGATAACAACCGGGACCAACGTTTGACATGCCCGCCAAAGCACAAAGACGTCCCAATCTAATACTATGCGGTCACCCATCTAGAGCACATCCGCGCTGAGGTTGTTTTACCCATTGATCTTCTACAAATATGTGAGTTCTTTAAGATTGGCTGAAAATTTGTTTTTAGATTTCATATGTAACAGACTGGATTTTTTATATAAATTTCCGTAACGTGAGACGTAATTACATTTAGTATTATAGTGTACTAAAACTAAAATTAGATTAGCTACTTTCGTTAAGTTAAGCTGTTATAATCTTTATTGTCCAGCTACGCGTGATACAACCAAAACGGTCTAAGTATTTAGTCTAGCTTATACCACAAGAGGCTAACAGCGCAATAATGGCTGGCTAATAAGCGTACATTATTACTCCATTAATACCTATTATTTTCTCTAGGTAAAATAATAATTACGCCGGGTGCAAATTCATATCGTATTAGTATAATTTCCTACTTACCTACAATAATTTGTCTAATAGATCTCAATAAAACTAAATCGATAATTTATCAACGCGTTTCAACTACCGCTACTTGAACAGCCAACAAATAGATTACAACATTACATCGATATAAAATAAAACATTATCTTAGACAATCGGTCGTTAATTTTATTTCCATCACAAAATACAGTGTTTTTCTTGAAAGATCGTAAACTTACTATCAAGATATTACTGATTGTTATCTACAGTTGACTATTTAGTATCCGATACTTGAATGTAAGTAGTTTGCGTAATGTACTTCACTATTATAGAAAGATCTCGAGAGTATCTACTTTAACACCCAAACACGTGAAATTTTTTAAGTGCCTCTTCATGAGTAATATGCAAAGAAAATTTCCCCGCAATCATTATTGTGTACTTCCGTATGCTTTTCTTTTACGTTACTCATCAGTATTTAAATTAGCTCTATGAAGTTTATTGAGAACCAACTTTTTCTATTGATATTATGAAACCAAGATGTAGTCAACAAATTATATTAATGTAGATGACAAAAATAATTTGTATTTGTGTCTGCATGTGGCATCGCAACTCCTAGAACAGTGGTTCCCAACCAGTGGTCCGCGGACCACCGGTGGTCCGTGGTCAAAATATGGTCTGCGAATGATTATAAATTTTAATTTTCAGGACGATAATATTACACTTTATTTTTAATATACTTACATAGAAGTCCCTGCTAACAAGAATGATATAAAAGTGGTCCCGGACTAAGAAAAGGTTGGGAACCCCTGTCCTAGAAGAATGGACCGATTTTGATTAATGTTGTTATTATATGGAGACGACCGTGAACTTCAAGACAATAGTCAATATATCAATATAGACTGTAAAAAAGAAATCCTCGTATAATTTCGCTGTGAAATCACCATTAACTTCTACGTAACAAAACTAAAACAGAAAACGTTCGTTCGTACAAACAATTGTAAGCAATTCGCGCTGTCACTCCAAGTGGTTACAGTCTACAGACAAGCAATAGTCTGGAGTCAGTGTCCGCTTATCTGCACTTGGCACATGCAAATATTTGACACGAGTGTGAAACAGGACCGTCAATATGACGAGCAAAGACATCTTGCGAAACGCATTACAGTTTCACAATAAACAATTACGAAATGCTTGTTAGTTTTCTACATAATTGCTTGGTATATTTAACAGTACTCAATATAGTTTATTTCAACTTGAAGCATTTGTGACAATCAAAATCCCTCGTTTACGATGGAATGCGAGCCTTGAATTCAAACGTATCGCTAGCAAACACTTAGTCTTGTTTTAAATGCGAAGGAAACATCACGATGTAGCTTTATACGTCTAAGAGTTATTTAAAACACATCTTGAAATGATGCAAAGTCCTCACCCTTACACAGCAATGAATTAAAATTATAGAAACTTTAAAAAAAATTACAACAGGATTAATACGTGATTGCCTTTATTTGAAAGACAGGCCTATAATTAATGTAATAGTGAGACATCCCGCTTTCACACATAGAAACTAAACTTTTCTTAAATACCATTAAAGATTTATAAATGTATTTTTTTCAGAGCGGACGTTTCTCTAAGTAAACCGCAGTGGGAAACAACTTTTTCTTCGTTTTCTAAGTGAAGTCAATGAGTAGTTATCAACGTCTGAGTGATCGCATGTCGATGCAGAATCTTCGAAAGTTAATTTGTAATGTGACAGATAGGCTGAATATAGGCCGGGGCCTGTGCTTTCTCCCGATCTCTAGAAAAGCCGAGCGCTTAAAATGATGCTTAATGAAAATTCCCCCGTGAAGCTCACACGGTGAGTGCGGTGTGATAAATCGTGATTTATTCCTCAACTTGTCAGGTTATGATGTATGTATTTGATTGGTCCTGAAGAAGCACCGTACTCATTTATGTGTACAAGCTTTTACTAAAGTTACTTTCGAATCAACGTTCATTTCAAGCACTCAAATGAGTTTTGAACTTAATTTACTAACCATTTCTAAGTATTACTTTTCGCCCTATCCGGTTACAGTACCTATACCACATAAACAATATTAAATCAACAAACACAACACAAATACAAAAGCGTAATTTTAGAGGCTTTATAATGGCTAGCAGTTTCGTAACATTCAGAGAACTGATTAGAAAAGTTCATGCGATAGAAAAGGTTAAATTGGCAACGTAATTTCATTTAGCCAGGCAATAAGATCGGCGCTGCGTCACGGAGAACCGACGCCGTGGGTGATCGTGAGCCGAGCTTCCGCGCTCGTTGGTGCTAGGCACATAACTACTTACACAAAAAAAACATTTTACTCGCTATATCCTATGCTATCTTAGCATTGGATGAGAGAGAGCAAGGCAATTACTATTGAAACTGTAGAAAGATAGATAGACAGGCCGTTTACTAATTCTGCTGCTTTTTATTAGGTATGAATATTTATATCGAATTGAGTGTATTATATAGCAATTGGCAAAGTCCAAGTATTTACGAGATCTAACAGAAAAAGCTACTACAATTCGATCTCGAGATCCAAAGGAAAATTTTATTACTATTTCTATTATTATAAAAATCTGGAAGAATCGAAGAATTCTGCTATCATGAAAGTCACGGTGAGATATCTATAATATGTTGGACTTTGACACTTTCAATAGATAAACTCACTACTAATACTTTGGTATTGAGATAATAAATATTAAAATACAGTACTGATTCATTTCATTAATTTGCACCTGTTCCTAATATGTTCGCAAAAAGGCTTTACTTCTCTTAAATAATACACAGGTAAAACTGGAATAAATAACTGGCATACTTCAAATAAAAATGTAAGAAGAAAAAATATGTTCCAATTTCAAAGATAATTCCTTCTTTATTATTTTGTTATGAGAATATTTTTACGGCTGTTATTTTTATATGGAATTGTCTTTTAGGCTGCCAGTACTTTTATTTACTGGATAATTATTGGGGTGGGACTACATCAGCTAGCACGAAAATGCGATTCGGTGCGTTAACATATCATTATTCAGTTCGACCTTTAAAGAAACCGTAGACACTAGTATTTGTGTCAATATGTGTGGATATGAATGAAGAAAACGAAGATTGCAAGGATCACATCAAATGGCGTTCTCTGGTGTCTTCTTACCCTATGGGAAGAATGCGTGATTTTATGCATATACATATGTGTGAACGGGGAATAAAACTAATTTAAATTGTAGTTGTGCTCTGTAGTCTGTGCCTATTACCGTAGAAATAGGATATTTTGTATGTATATAAATGTACATTAGGTATATAAATTTGCATGAATCATTTTCATTGTCATACAAACGTTGTGATTGTGAAATAATACAATGATGTAAAAACAGATAAAAGTATAATTATCGCAAATTATCTTCAGTGTCAAGTTTGTCGTATGGTTCCGTGTTATTTTACCAAGATAATATAATTAATTATCGTCTATTCGTAATTGTATTAGCGAATACTTCATGGTCATTACTATTATATATTATTAAAGAAGTTTTATCCTAATTGAAAATACCCGGATTTCCTGCGGCACATCAAAATTTTACACTTTACTATTGCAAAAATTACCAACGATATATTCGAAAAGCGTCCAAAATAAATGTGCAGGTCATAAAGGTAGTAAACTAATCTAAATACAGCAGCATAAAACAAGGTTAATGTACTAGAAAGAATCCCAGCGCTCGGGTCGCTAAATCTAAAAAGCGACAATCGCGTGTCTGTACCCAGGCTTCAGTCTAATGCGATATGAACATTCAACCGTAACGAGCCACACAAGCAGGTAACACTATAACGACTACAACACTTAATCTATGGCAGAACGCCCCGCGGCATCCGAACGAAATCGAAATTTTGAACAATATCCGACTAATAAGGACATGACGTGAAAGTGAGACTGAACGAGCAAAAACGCGCGCGTTCTCGTCACGACAGAACAACAAGACGCTACACTTCCTCTATCTCTACACCATATTGTCCAAAACTGTGCTAAATGACTCTAATAACCGTTTAGAAAGTCGTAATTTTATTATTAATACTAATAATTTCCCGCGAGGTTAAAGGTCCACGATCGGCCGCTTCCGTGCTTGTCAACCATTAGTCGAAATACAAACTGTTTCGTACACGCAACCCGACGCGAGAGAACGGTTATATCGGGTTTACTGTAAGCTAGATTAGATCCTAACGCGCCTTCGCTGTTTTACACTCAAATAAAGTAATACCTGCAATCGCAGTCCTCTCACATTCTAGCTAAGAACTTTTAGATGAAAAAAATAAAACCGATTTGTGGTCATGTTTGACCTAGCTAAAACGAGGCAGTGTGCAAATTCGGTCGAATCATTTCTTTGTATGCCTACAGAGGGAGAAAGGGAACACACATTCGAAATAAAAAACGTTAATTACCCTCCTTTCCGCTTCGTCGTAATCAGGTAAAGAGAAAATCAAGTACGCAATTTTACGAAACGGATTGTCATCTCGGCGCCCCGCACGCAAAAATCATAACAGCAATGAAAGTAACATAGTCAATCATACGAGGGCATACCATCTAAAAGTTTCACCTATTAAACCGGAACGTTGAAACGAAGGTCATAATTTAAGTCGAGATGAGACCAAACAGTGTACTTACTAACAATAGCTTGTGAATGGTTAAAAATGAAGCGTAATTCACTAGTCGGCGGCGGCACGAGTCATTTGCGGCAAGTAAGCCGGCAAAGCGGCAACACGACTAACATCGCTTTCAATAAAGTGCGGTCAAAATGACTGGTTATCGAGAAACCAGGTGAAGGAAATAAATGGTAGACAATGGTATGTCACGGAGAATGTCTTGAAATAGAAAGGTGGTGTGAAAATAGTGTCAAGCTTGATGAGTTTATTTCATTAAACGATACTCGGCGGTGAGTTCACACGTTTGACCCATTCACCTATTGATAGATACTTATAAACGACTTGGCTGGTATCGGAGAGGCCCGTTCGAGTGCCGTCGCTATCTCGAGGATGCTCAAGAAGTGTAATAAAGATTTTTTGTAGAGCTAAAGTAGTTCGAAATCTAATGCTCGTAAAGATACAGGGAACTTTCAAGCAACGTATTTATTAGTGAGCTCGGACTTCAAACGGGCTTCGATATATGTACCTACTCTACTTTTCATACAGATAAAGGTAATTTAGTGAAAGAACCTTTAAAATTATTATGTACTCAAAATATTTTGTTAATACTTTGCAAAATGTGAAAATATCATTGAATTACGTCAGAACAGATTAAAACTAGATACCGATAGTATTATCAAACGCGATTAAACAAACATTGATACCGGTATATTAGCCCTACACCTGAAAACAGAACTACCAACGAAACAATTGGCATTAATCACACAGATGTTCTTTAAAAGATTAAGAAGCCTGATTATAAATAGAAAAGTAATTTGAAAATAGGACAAGAAACCACAGAAAATTAACGTAAGGCTTGCTACACATGTATACCGTTTGACATTAATCGGCCAGCCGAGCAGTAAAATCGAATACGTGTAAATTAATGTTCGGGAAAAATGCCGCATGACATCGCGCCTGAAAACCGGTGACGATCGAACCCGGAGGATCGGCACAAACCGAAAAAGTGCTGTAATTGCTTCGAATCTGTTTTGTTAAATACTGCCGAACTGACAATGCTGGTCTGATGTGTGTAGCCAGCGTAAGAAAATGAGGGAAAAGGTTTTAAACGAAGTAATTACATAGACATAAATACTAAAGTGGGAATGAGGAAAGTTAATTCTGAAGGGAAAATTGAATAGTATAAAGTTGTTTTCTAGTTACGGGTATAAACGTTTATATGCTTTTATAACCTACATTAAAACGAAAGTAATTTTAAAAACATTGAAATATATTTAAATCTATGTTAAATAGAAAGAAAGTTTTGTAGACAACAATTACTGTGAAGTGAAAAAAATACAAATGTTTAATTTTGGAAAAAGTAACCTACAATTTTTGAAAATAAAAACTGTTTTGAGAAATCACTTTCCTTTTATTATTCGCTCAAAACAACAGGTATATTAATCCTGAGATAAATCATAAACTTTTTCAGGAACAGTTCAAATTAACCAAAGGAGCTCGAACACGCTAAAGAAAAATACTGAAAAACATTTTGTTCAAACTTCACAAGCAATTACTTCGCAATAAAAACACAGACATATAAAACTTACTCATTTAATTCTTGCTTATTATCATAATTTTATGAAACAAGTAGCTTTCGAAATAAGGAGTTAAAGTGAATAAATATTTTAATATCATCGTTGTATACTACATGATTGCTAAATGCTAAAAAAAATGTATTTTATTCTTAAATAATATAAGAAACTTCGTCAACTTCACAATGCTATCGTCAAGTTTGAAGTTAACGGTATAATGGCACTAGATTAATTAAATGACTTTAAGTTTGCAATTCAGTACCTCGATTCTCTACTACTATCGACTATCGACAACCGAACTGTCATCGAGAAATTTTGTATGAAAATCTGATCAGCGCCTCTGACGGGTGTCGTAGGAAACATTTTAGCAATACATTCTAAATGTCAAATGTCGATAGCTAGCCGGTTGTCGGTAGTCGATAGTGGTAGAGAATCGAGGTACAGACGGTCACATGTAAATAAAACCTTTTAGGGCTGTCTATGTTTTATCGGGTCATCAACTACATAATAATTTCGACAAAAACCGGTTTAGTAGTCTAGGTGTGAAAGATTATCAAGCAGACAGGTAGAATTTCGAACATCTAATGTCATATTATTATAATCTAATAGAATATCCTAAAATAAATATTATCATCATAAGTAACCAACGGAAGCACTTATCCTATAGTTAAACCTTCTCATATACTATCACCCTCCACAACATGACCTGCCCCAACAATCACAAAAGCAAAAAGTAAACAGATGTTAATCCGTGAAACGTGTGCTGAACTCAACCGCCATAGACCTATAGACGAAGATTGTGACGCTATTGGAAATACTACCATAAGCAATAAGACATAAGGTGAAAACTCGAATAATACTGATGTATAGTGAAATGTTACGTTTGTTTTCTATAAGAGTGATTCCGCTAATTTGTTTCAGTGAACAGTGAGGTATCGCAGTAAGGAGGTAGTGGCTACAAAGTTGTTAAAACTAATGATCGTAATGAAATGTCTCAACGATTTCCAATTATTACTAGTCTTGGGTGCAGTAAGGTTATGCAAAGACAGATATAGTTAGCAGAATTTCATTTACTTTCATTTAACTCGTTAAGATAGAAGATTAGTTCAGTTCTACATACATTTGTCTTTAAGAAAAGTATAGGTATCTATCTTAAGGTCGATAAATAAAGACTTCTACAGACAGGTAACTAAATCGAAAACAACATCAAATATATTTTGAAAGAAAATGTTAGTTCCCTGAATGTCTATATCTATCTGAACTGCGGATCCGAAATAGAATTTCCTTCGCAAGAAACGAACCATTCCAATTCCGTGGGAACCGACATCCTTCCGGCAGATCCTTGTATTTATTTTCCTTTAGAAAATGGAGACTACAAAAAAATAAGTTTGTAAACCTTCTAAAAAGTAATTTACATCATCATCTGACCGTAAAAGGCGAACAATGATCCCATGAATAATTCAAAAGATGTTTATTACAATAGCACCTGAGTCCCATGGGAACATTCGCAGGACAGGGCGTCATGCACCGCGGGGCACCGTCGCAGTGGTGCTACCATTAAACGAACACATTAAACCCACTGAATTGTGGGATTCGCGGAACACCAGAAAGGGAAAACAATTATTGTGAAGTGATGAATGAGAAGATACCAGAGAATTGAAAGATATTCTTTTATTACTTCTGTTTATCTCCAAGAGGTTAAACAAAGGTCTCGTTATGTCTCACCTTTTGCTGTGATTGTTTCACAACCTGATTTTATCAAGGAGTGAATCTATTACTATTTTCCCTGTTGGCGACTAAGAATTTTCCTGACTGAGCCTGGTAGCAAATCGGAAATGAGGTGTGGCTCTATGACACAACCCTTTCACCCCAAATCAGTTTCGTGTGGAAAGGCTGATCGTGAAAAACTAAGTTACTGTGTAAGTTATTGCAAACAAAATAATGTAATAATTATATTGCAGTGTAATGTTTTCCAATAAGTAATGACACAATGTATTGGTAATGAATGTAATGAATACTATCAGCGTGGGTATAAAATACAGAATTACGATATTCAATTCTTATTAATAACTTTAAACTACAAAGTTGACAATATGACCGTAAAATATGAAGGCTATTAGCGTAATTGGCGGTTTGAAACCCCAAGCGAATTGCAGAATTTAATTTACATTACGAATATGAAAAATTTATATAATTAGAGTTAAATGCTAACCTAAAAACTGACCTATATTGACGTAACTTCGCATGAAACTATGTGAAAACCTCATTTTATAAAACAGTTTAACATGTGAAATTAGAAAATGGAACTTTAAAAAATCGGATCACGCGACGGCTAATTACAAAAGTTGAACCGCAGCGAACGATCGACTTCGTGATATATTACAATCGAGCCGCAATCGGCGCCATAAATTTTACCTCATAATTGGTATTTGGGACACCGGCAGAGACAGCATTGGACAACATTTATATCGGACCTCACGCGAGTCCACCGCTCAATACTTAAACTGCAGTATAATACGACAAATTCGAATACATTACTACTTTCGAAACTGGCAGTAGTAACCAAGGAGTTTTATATTTAGTCGATTGTAATCTCGGCGTAAATCGTGTCAAGTGCAAGTTTCTCGATGACCGGCGAGCGAGAGAGCCTTATTGGCGAAATGTGGACGAGTGGGCGTTTAAATAAATAATGTAATTAGATATAATGTTGGTTATTTAAACTGGGAGGCGATAAGTAATGTGCAATCGAAATCACACGAAATAGTAGATCTAGGTTATGAATGTCACGTAAACTGTTGAAAGAATCAATTATATTAATAACACGTCTACAAACAAACGGATACTAGTGAAAGGTGTTACATACAAGAAACAAAATAATTATTTTCTCAAAAGTAATTTACGTACATCCACAAACACAGATGACATTGTTTCACTTCCTTTTCGAAATAAAGTCGGTGGAAGACACCAAAACAAGATTGTTGGCACGCGAGCCGAGCACCCGTCACGAAGCGGTAAAACCAACTTGGACATTGACATTGAAAAAAGTCGAATATTATACGGCAACGGGTGTTCGGTAATTACCACCTGTCATCAGATGAACTCAATTCTTTGACAGCTTTATAGAGACGAGGTAAAGACAAGCGAGTCGAGCGAACCAATGAGATACGACAAATGCTGGAGTATTTGGAAAAAAACACAATTACCTTAGCATATTCGTGGCTATTTACTGAATATCACCCATTATTATAAGTCAAAATCTAGAATAAAACAAACAATGAACATAAATGACGTCATAAAACAAATTGTCAACATTACATTCGTTATGCTTTTGTTCCATATTATTGTACTGTTATTTTGGCAAGTCACAAAAAATGAACTAAATCACCATCCACAACATCAGTAATGTTCAAATAAAGAACGACGAATTAAAAACTCATCTAGAATCAAACCGTTACAGTTGGAGTGCGCGGGCGCAAGTCACTAAGGGCCCAGCCACACACAGCATCACTTGAGACAAAGTTAAGAACACCGTTACTCGATGCCACTCGGTGGAAAGTAACACAAGTGGAACGAGAATTATTACTGCTGTTAATTGAGGCTATTGGCCATTTTGAAGATAAATTCTTCATTATTTTATCTTAAGATTCAATGATACTTCGCCAGAGAAATTACCGCTGTATTTAAATCCTAAGAAATAAAGTAATTATCATCATTCGCAATAAAGTTATCATTTGAAAAGATATTAATCTGTTTCCCGTCATAAGCAACTAATCGTTTGCTGATTATCACACATTTATAAATAGTAATTAGCGAAAATTTTGCGTCAGACTCGCGCCATTATGGCATTTGCATAACTTAGTATGCATTCTGTTATTGCTATCTACTTCAGCAGGAAAGCGTATAATTAAATAAACGAAATCTACAAATTACTGACTCGTAAATAAAAAACATAACTCATAAAATAATAAAAGTCAATCATTTAAACGTTTCACATTTTGAATTGACACCTGATGTTTTCCATCCTGATTTAAAAACAAGTTTCATGTGTCAAGATAACGAGGATTTTTGCGTCAATTTTGGAAACCATCTAATCTCATCATCGATCAATCAATAAAGACTCACTTTATCTATTGATATTTTATAGCGTCAAACGTCCCTAACAACAAAGATCAATTCACTGTTTTACGACTATTTAACATGACACCATCAATTTTCACGGTCGATTTGGGACAAGACAAAAAAGTGGGGGACGTCAACTGATATCGAATCAACGCTACTAACAGATAAAACAGATAACGTAACATTGATTAACACTCTCGTATTTTTATTGGGAGAAAATTTGTGATAAAAATAATCGATAAATTAATGAGTTGTCACTGTACCGCAATGATCAAAGATAGCGCTCGATATAGAGCTATGGGGCGTATAATATGAAACCCATCAGGTTCCATTCGTCTTAGTGAACCTATTTGGAAGCATCGCTGTAGGGGAGTAAAGTAAATGTTACGCAAGAGGGAGCAAGTCGGGCGGGCGACACGGGTGGCTGTCCGGCGGATTACCTTCGCGGCTTCAATGACGTAACGGTCGCCGGACGTTAAAAAAACGAATCGACCACGTGACATTGATTTTGAATCTTGAACTTGGAATGTTACGGAAGAATAATCAGCTGTTTGTCTATGACTAACTCGTTCGGATGTAATGGAAACTGTCTGGGGTGATTGATTCGACCTTCGTGGAGAAACTATAGCAAAGAGTTTAATCGGTGGGTAGTCAGACAGTCGTCAGTGAACTGAGCGATCACCACAAAATTGACAATTAAACGTTTAGTAAATCGAAATCACTTTACTTCGTTAAGAAAGGACCATAAAACGGGCATCGGTCGCTGACGAAAAACTACACAATCAAGCCGATAAGGACGTGAGGGGGCTTTAATTGTCGTTATGACAGAAATAGCCTTTGTAATCTTGATTTTAAACAGGCGGACAAGTAAAACAAAGATGCATCATGTGCCGAGGAAACTAAACAAACATATGATAAAGGAAAAGCAGACAATACACCTGATGACATGAGACGTGAGAAACACGTCATGTTCGCAAACAAACACATTTAGTTATGAATAGAGAATTTCAAGGAACGAATGTTTTCAATAATATTAACACAGGTTTTCTTGTGGTGCCTACTGCGACTGCTTACAAATTCAAACTCTTACTTTAATGTGGCGCATTGAACATAATGATACAAAAATCTTTGTACTTTATCCGGATATTCAAGATCTACATTATATCGAACCATAAAAGAAACAATATGAGCAGAACACGCAAATTGTATCTAATGGAAGCGTAGCTCTACCAAAACTTAATCTAAAGTTACGGCACGTTCGGCATCTGACATTGAAATAATGAATGACTGAGCGGAATTTCGTTCATTTGTTAGCGATTTAAGCTTAGCTTTTAGTTGATGGAAGTATTCAGCAATGTCAAATGATGTTTGAATATTCCATTGTCTAGCGAGATGGATTAACTGTAAAATGTTTTGTGTGAAGAGTTTCTCGGCAGTTATAAAAGAACACGTGGTCGAACAGGCTTTGAGATTGCATGCCACTTTATTATTGCATGTGTTATGAATGCGTAATTAAATATAATGCCTAGTTAGAGTGTTGGCGAAAGTTTTAGGCATTCAGAGGATGTTAAGTAGAGTCTTTACGTCTTTTTCATTTGTGTAGATAGTAGCTTGTGTTTTTAGTTCTCACATAACAGAATACTTCTACAATAAATAAACGTTAACAAATATCTTTTCTAATATACCTATGTAAAAGCTACAAATTATTTACCAACGATTTAGGTTTCCTGCCTCGCTTCGTCGTTCGATTTAATAACCACGCGACCAAATTAAGAGACATAATAAAACTTCTAAAGAAGTGTCTATCATAACAAAATAAATCATCTATTCCTTCAATAGGTAATAATTCTATCTAGAAAATTCCTAGCAGACACAAAGATCTATATTTATTAAATTATAACGCGCAGAGATGCGCATTTTCCGTCGTCCTTGCGGTTATCGTATCGCGTTACGGAGATTACCGACCCGTTGGACGGCGCGGGCGCAAGCGGTTGTACGCCTCTTTGACTACCACTTATCTCAGACTGTATCATCTGATGTCCGGTCTATAGAGAAATATTGTAAATTCGGTTATCAGGTGCGTTCGAGAAGTTTCGTTTTTCATTTGATGTTAAGTTCGGATTGAATAGTATAATCAAATTAAGGTACGATTAAAACAGAAGTAGTGTGAACAATGGCAAAATTAATTGGAATAGATAAAAATAAATAATAAAAAATATCAGCAGCTGCACAAAGGAAAAGGAGTTCAATAGCATCTAAGTCATTGCTTTCATTTTACTTCTACTAACAGGCACCTAAAACTGTGTATTTTTTTTCAGCTTAAGCCAGCTTTCATTGCATCTCTGATTTATTTCAAGGGCTGCTCATGTTCAATACACTTGAGCATGATTCTAACCAGACCTTTATCTTCATTGACTAAGAAAATACATCACGTATAATCTCTTGAACAAGGCAGTATCATCAATGATCTTCAAAGACGTTTCCCGGCCTTGCGGTCGCGGTGTCTTGTTACCAACCCGTCGCCTGCACGGTGGTTGTATGCCTCGTTGTGTTCGGTAAACTTCGGACAACTTCGGCTATCTTCGACAACAGGCGCCGGCGCAAGTCACGTACCAATATTATTGATCTTTAACGCCTTTGACGACGCCGTCATCCCTTTTGTTCGACGCTTAAGATAATAGTGCATTGGTTTGCGAAGAAAATGCCTTTTGTCGGTAGTTTTGCGAACACTTTTGAAGTTCTTACTGAAATTTTATGACGGAGAAATGGGCAATAGAGTTTTCTTGTAGAGAAGTATCAAATTGACTATTGAAAGCTGGCTGACCGTGACTGTAGTAAAATTTTATCGTTGCCATATAATATCGTAATATTTGCATGAATTGACCTCCTGCCATTTTATATAATAAATATAATAGTCCCTACAATTCAAGCAAAGTTTTACCAATTTGGAAATCACATTATGAAAATTACAGGCAAATGGATATCCAAGATTGAAATCATCGGAGGAAGATATCGTGTAACATATACCTACCCCAAGATAAGGCAAACCCCTTCTAAATGTTGTACTGTAACAACTAGAGGGCAATCGACGGGCAATTGGCTACACGTAATCTGACATAACAAGCCGTAGGCGTGACACTGTTAGATCACACAACAGCTAATGTTAACCTCTCGAGCGCCCCACGTCAAAATTCAAATATACCGTTAAGCGTCCAGGCCAAAAATGGCGCGCGAAATTGAATTGGCGGTTGGCGTTTAAGCGCCGATTCCGTCATATTTTGATACTAACACCCTAGTCATACCTTATATATTTGAAATCTACATAAAATTTGCTATATATTAAAAAAATAAACCACAAATAATATTTGATAGTGGTGGTACAATAGTCGGTTTAATCTGAATATTGTGTGCTTTAGGCATGTGTTTGAAGAAAGTCTAAAAAATATTTTTAGGCATAAAAAATAATATGACGGAAGGTCTTATCGTGTAGTTAATGAATAATGACATTAAAATCCAACTGCAAAATATACTCAAATCTTTAAAATTAGTTAAAAAAAGTATTTACAATATTGGTCATAAAGGAACATGTCGTTGGGTCAGATGTTGTTTAAGGTGCTCTCTGGCCTATATCAACCACTTATTCAAGTGTGTGCATTAGATCGTCGTCTCGTTTCATCATCTTCAATGTCAAATATGTTTGAAAGGGATAAACATAGTTTTAGCATTTAATTTCTACGTTTTTTTAATATAAGATCGTTTTGCCGTACCACGGTGGCGGGACGCTTGACGGGGGTAACACATTCAACCGTGACACGGTGGCCGGGCGCTTGAGAGGTTAATAGTACCGACAAAGCACACATAAATAATATCCCAATGAAGACATTAGTTCGACTAAGTAATGGCGCTACATTAATCTGCTGACGACAGACATCATTATCACGCAGCGTGATACTACTGATTATCTCCTATTTTATTTATAGCCGAGGAAATTCACGTGTATACTTTGTTTTTGAGTCATCGATTGATTGTGAAAACTTGCGTGATTAATTAAAGAAAGTGTGGTGTTTGATTACTTCCTAAAATTTTACAAGTATCGATGCGAAAGTGATTTTCTTTTTGGATTTTTCTACCCACTTTGTTGATTTAACATTGATTCATATGTGAATAATAAGTAAAC
Source organism: Anticarsia gemmatalis (assembly GCF_050436995.1). NCBI lineage: Eukaryota > Metazoa > Arthropoda > Insecta > Lepidoptera > Erebidae > Anticarsia > Anticarsia gemmatalis. The sequence continues at coordinate 12,236,763 of NC_134747.1, forward strand.
TCACTGTTAATATGTCATGACCGTTTCTCGAAACTGTGTAAATATAATTACCTACTTGAAAATAAAGCTTACGTACGCGACATGCTATTACTGAACTGTAAGCTAGGTAGGTATAATTTTCTTAACTAAAACATATACATATTCTGCAAAGACCTTCGTTTGATTTATCACCACAATTACAGTACCACTTTATTCCCATAATAAATAAAGCAATAAAGAAAATACTTCATAATTTACATGAAAAATATTGCCATCATGAAAATACCGCGGAAATGAAAACTGTAAGTTGCGGAATTAAGTCAAGGCCGACAGCCTTCAAGCGTCGGAATTAACAAGAATTATGTTGGCTCCACTCCAACCAAACGTTCCCACGCGAAGAAAATACATCAAACAGTAGCAAGAAAACGACTATTTAATTGCAGTTCCAGTCTTATTACAGTGATAAATCGTATTATTATAGTAACCGGCAAATATGACATCACAGCCATTCAATACAACAACCGTTACAGAGATAAGCACAGCTATTTTCTAACAAAAGATTAAGCAACGAAAAAAGCCTCTTGGGATACAATAGCCCGGAAAATGCCGATAGCCGATCTAATGTAGCCTAAAGACGCATCACAATATGTTCGCGAGTGTGCAACACATCAAAATGTCAACCCGTCGCCCACGGGGTGAGGTCTCCAAGGCCGTTGGAACACCTACGCTCTACTTAGGAGAAAGGATCCATTGTGATTGTGAATCATGTGTCTACGATTAGGGGCTATTATTAGACACAATTTGCATTGTTAACGTTATTGTCGTGATTAGGTATGTTGTTGGACTCGTAATATGGCTTGTTTGGTTGAGTAACATGTGACAGGATAAAAAAATTGCGTCTAAGTGAGATTGTTTGTCACGAATGTCAAGAATTTGTGGTGAAATCAATTGGCGTGCTTTTTGTTATGTAATACGATTGTTACGTTATATTACAAGGCCTATTTGTTAGATTTAAGCAGACAGATTATTCTTACAGTTAACTCATTAGTTACTGTACATATTATTTATAGAATCTAATAACTCGTATTTATAAATAAACAAAACCTTTAGAATAATGATAAAACAATTATCATTAATACTCCGACCAGTTAGCGGTCAATAAACAATCATCACTTAATAGTATGTGTCATCAATTGCAAGTTAATCAAAACAGAATTGAATTAAAAAACTATAGGCTGTTTGAACACGTCCTTGACATGAATCCATAGATCATAATTCAATGACGTTTGACAGCTGTCGGCCTTGGGCTTGCGGCTGCGCGTGCGATGCATTGCGACACTACAGTTCGGATATTTCTATTATATTCGCATATATCACTAGTAGAAATGTTAAAGAGCATTGTTGGCTAAGATATGTGAGTCATTTCATTGATAAATAGACGTAGGCCTTTGCAAGAACACGTAATAGACACGTAACAGTTTTAAACAGATTACGGCAGTTGAAGATTAGGCTTTCAAAACTTCGATATTTTTGGAAAATGGGTATGATTAAATGTTCTACAAAAAGAGGCAATCTACTTATTTTGCTAATAGGTCAATGTTCGATTATGACATGTCTATAAATGCCAAATAATTGCGAATAATTTGTTATCCGAGTTTATCAGTTTGAAGTGTAAGGGTTAATTTTGTTTACGTAAGATTTGACCCTTGTTTTATTTAGGACCTTGAAGTAGTAGAGATAAAAATACGATCTTTATGCACATAAGCCATTTTAAAAATATAATCCTGAGTGGGAGACCTTGTGACTTAATTTAAATGATACTGTACGTTACGTAAGAAAATACCCTCATATCGTGATCTTTCATTCATCTTATGTATATCCATCAATAAATATCACTCTATCGAATGTCATTCAAAGCTAAAGATTGAAATAAATCTGTTTCCGATAACATCCACAGATAAAGACTCAAAGTGAAATGAATATCAATCGATAAAATACTTCAATACACTCGCACATCGCGATTTAAAAAAGTTTTAAAGGGAGTCTAACTTACAAGAAGTCTAATTTATAGTTTTCTGTAAAATTTTCTTTAAATTACAGTTTAACCCTTGCATTATTCAACTCTCTTTCGTGAAATCATTCAATGAGTTAACCATACATATATTCGTTTCTAGATCCAGACGTTTAACCAGAAAGCAATTTACGTCCCCAGCTCTGATGCTAAGCTTTTCACATTCATTTATTCTCACTATAGACAGAGACAGCACACCAGCATTTGCGATTCGGAACCATATATTTGCTTCTAGACTCTCGCCCAGCTGTAGTAGGTTAGAAAAGCAGTAAAATTATACAATGCTTCCCGATGCACAGTCACCATACAACATGCAGAGTGATCTAAATAACGCAAGCGTGCGATCTTTTCACAATCACAGACCAACAATAGGTACAACATTACACGCATGGGTTTGCACGTGTTGCAGCCATCGTTCCAACGAACTAAATAAAATAACATTAGACTACTAATTTCATAATATAATGTTGGTCATTCGCAAAAAAAAAGTAAATACACGCCGTGACCAATTCTTCTTGAAGTTACTGAACCGTGTCCAGAGTCATTGAATCGAGTTAAAGATCGAAGCTCTCTGAACAATATTTTTTATCTGTGTCACTCAACTGTCAAGTCGAATAAAAAAAATATTCGCGATCGGCAATGTCGAGGCTGTTTCGTTTGAAGAATCTTAGCGTTATAATTTTGCAGCACCTACAAAGCCTGTAAGAACATCAAATAACCAGTTTTTTTACTATAATACAGTTGTAGTCATATAATGCAGGTACCACAAAACCTCTTAGCGAATGTATTAAAAGCCGTAAACAGCAATACGTCGTAAAACTAATTTTCACACACAAAAACGTATTTTATAACCGCCATTTAATTTGAACACTAAAACAGAACAATTGAGAGTCCGTAGTAAATTCACTGGACGTTTAAAATGCGACACGAATTTGGTCGATTTAAAATCTTTTGTCATAGAGATATTTATCTACGGAACAATAAAATAGGACGATAAAGGAAGCAAACCTATAAAACGGTCAAAAACCGACGCCCACCGCGCTGTGTCAAATTTTAGATGGGGGATATGCAAAATAGTGACGTCATGCTTTTAGACCGGAACAGCTGTTAGTAGAATTAATAGCTGAAACTAATTTAAACCTACAAAGTTGACTCACGTTTGCTACCTATAAGGTGAAGCGTCAATATCAAGACAATCACAATGTTCAAGATATCACGACAATATTTATATTGAAATGTTCTATTTACATAACTATTGTAGTCTAGCACGATCTTAAAACAAAGAAAAGAAACCAATTCATTTGCACATTACAGTAATAAGCACGTGTATTTCAACATTCAGCCAAATGACAGTACTGGCCGAACGACGGTGCCTTTGCCTCACGCAACACAAAAGACTTTTACTAACACTTTTCACAGATCCAAAAAGATTACTGCCACAATGGCGCCCATTACCTTTGATCCAAAAAATCGATAACTTTGAATTTGCATGCATTATATAAAAGAGAATAAATAAAAGATATTGCGTAAAAGGAAACGAGACGTTATACGCTGATTTCGATCGTTGAAAAAAAAAACAAAGAGCCAACTCCATTTAAGATAGTTAGGCTGCACTTTTTTAGTTATCTACGATCTGTTAGATTTGCGCTGGTAGAAATTTGCACCTATCATCATGTTTCCCACGGTATTCGCTCGTTACATCTATCTCGTTACACGTTTAAAAAAAAGAAAAGGGTTTCAAACCACAGAGCGGCCATCGCTAGTGATGGGCACTCACTAATCGACTATCCCACTGTTTCGACTAATGAATAGTGAAATGAAGATAATTACGCGTAATGAAATAATTAATACGTGTATTGTCGGTACTTTTTGAAGTATCTTCTAATTAAAGAAAAACACACTAATTAATGTTAACATTTCTACTAATAACTTGAGTAAACAACGCAGCTTTGGATATTAATTAACGTTTCGACATTTATTTCTCTTTGATACAGCGCTAATGAAAGATGAAAGGCAGATATAATCAATTTAAATTCTTTTAACTTGAAAATTAGTAATACAGAATAAGCCATAAAGAAAATGTCCCGTGAAGTTTTATAATAAACAAATACTGTTATCAATAACGGTGACAACATTGTTACTAAGATAGCTTTTGTGAAACTTTTGTTTTTTTTTTTAAAAGATCGTTACAAAAATTCACTTGTTAATAAGAAACAATAACACACTATGTCATTTGCAAGGACGCAAATATTCAACAAGAATGAATGAATAAAGAGTTTCATTGCCATTCAGCCAGTACGATGATGCTAAATAAGAAATGCCCATTCTTGCAAATACTAACACATAAACTACTGTAAATGTACAAAGAGGGTATTTTTCACAATTTATTTAAAAAGACAAAATTGTTCTTTAGGGAGATAAAAAAGTTTGGGTTGCGGATAATGTAAAAATACGGCCAGCACGTTTTATACTGAATATAAACCTTGAAAGTATGCGAGATATCTTTCCACTGGGATTAAGGGTGTTAAGCCGCTAGTTTTATTTACGAAGAACCCGTATAACACGTCGAAGTAGTTAATCTAGGGTAGGAAAATAACGATAGTTACATTTATAAGGGCAAAAATGTTCTCATGCGGGAATCAGAGCAGCTAAACTGTAGGACTACTACTCTAGATACATGTATTGAGATCGCCATTAAAACAAAATCGGCCGAGTTAAACCAGCTCGTATTAACATATTTCCCTCACTAGTGGACGGTTCCCATGGCACAAAGGGAGAACACTTACAACGAACTCTTACGAAACTCACAATTTCATTAAATTATCTATGTTGGAGAGATTTAAAACAGGTTCGTTCAACACCCGGGGGCTACAATGGAGTTTCCCAATCAGTAAAGTAAAAAAAAACCTTGTACAAATAAATACATGCATGTAAATTGAGGTACATGACAATTTAGTGGAAGTAACGGGTATCGGACGCTGGCCTTAATTCCGAAGAGGACCTTAATTTTCACTCTATGCCTCGAAGATGTTGTTTACCTGCCTTGTACCAAATTGGTTTAACATTTATGAGGTAGTTATGATGGAAAGTTACTTAGTTTGTTATTTATGTCATACATTTTTCTATCTTTATTTCTTAATAAACTTTTGAATATTCCATTTGCTTGTCTCAAAGTTATGACATAGGCAAAGAAAGTAAGTGCTTAGAAGGTATTTATAAAATGCTGATAAAATGTCTTCAACGGCAATATATCACAGAGATTGATAATAACGTTTAAACTCACATTCAGTGTATCGGAACGACATGAATGTCGCAATAAAAACTCATTCTTCATTCGAACGTTCAAACATGTATAATGGGAAACTCAATCGTTACGTTTTTCGTCTGAAGAAACCTCCATAAATATGTCATTGTTATCGTTACGAACATCACTCATTTTAATTCGAGTTCGGATCGAGAAAGGCCGATTCATCAATTTATAAACGCCTCATTACATGGTAAACATAGCCTTACGTAAGATCCGGATTGTTGGACTGCATTTCTCAATACGAGGGCGTATTTTTAAAATTCGATGGCATGTGCATCTTCATATTACTTAATATATCGATGAGCTTGGCGTAAAAAATAATAGGCGTTGCTTAAGACGATTAATGTTCGTATGTACTTGCATAGATCCGTCATAGAGCAGCCGACCCCGTTTACAGACATGATAAATGATTGAGACCCTCTTTTGTATAGAATGTGATTGTTGTACACAAAAGATGATGAAAATGGAAGCTTTCCAACCCAAATATCTAGTTTGGACGAATTGGTTATGAATAATTGATATGTAATTTGGAACCCAATAAAGATCTAGTTGAGATCAATACTATAGGTACTCCAGAAAGAAATTGAATAGTGCCAAGAGGTAGCCTATTGGTTATAACTGATTTATCTGCTAGATTTAGTTACATACAAGATAATCGTTTTCTAGTTTCTGCTACCACTGTTATAACATTTAATTCCGTTCTAAATTCCACAAAGGAACAACACTGTACTTACAATAGCAGAGTACATACGTGGCCGTTTTCATTCTGTGGTCTGCGCCGGATTTCCCTAGCGTACGCCAGGAAAGGATTGGCTTGTTAAAATGTGAGAATCTATTGTTCATTCATTAAACTAGAATGTTATCTTATTATCAGCGGGCCTGCTTTGTGGCACACCGTGGAATCCCTAGGAGCTAACACTCATTAGAATATAAAGACAATTACGTTACGTTAATTTATAGACCTTTTACTAGTATTGACTACTAATAAGAGCGGTTATTAAAATCTATGTTCTCACGATACTGTCTCGAGATAAACAACAAATGTCTAATTAATTATCTTATTTCATAAAGTGAGAAAGTCACGCTTCAATAAGCGATTCTAACATGGCTATTGCCACTATAAAAACAAATCATTGCATGCATTAGTATCATATCGAACACACATAACATCACGCAGTATTCGCAAAAGATATCAGAATTAACACTACTAAGTATACAAAAAGAAGATCGAAAAATAAAAACATACGTACTGTAAGTCACACAATACTTCAAAGCTTTTATCGCCAAACAAATCAATCGATAGTAATTTTGAAATGAACCAGAGTATACTACCTTTAATCTGTATCTTCGTATCTGTTTAATATCTCAATAATCTATGTCGGTGCATCGCAGGTGCACGCAATTTGTTAGCTGTCAAAATGGAAAGTGAAGCAGAGGCGATGCAAGCACCGAACTGAACGAGACCGACCGCTAAGTACACAAATATAATCATGTTCAACATAATTACTGTCAATACTCATATTCAATTTGTCAGGAATGGAGTTACGAAATGAAGGAATGAATCTATTAAAATGTTGGATACTTGCTCCAGCATTTTAGTTTGTAGGAAAGTTTGGAAAGATGCAGTCTTGCAAAGAATGAAGATAAACGAATTGACAAGGACACGCGCATCTTTAAGCGTATTTTGAGTAGCTAAAGCAATAGATAGATTAATAACTATCGAGATGCCGCCAAAAAACTTGAATTCCATCTCCACCCAGTAAAGCTGAAAGTTCTTGTCCAATATTTGTTTGCTTCTATATAATTCGTGTAGTCACTGGTAGTAGTAGCATACATTACTTATAATTCCAAATTAAAATGTCAAACTAAACAGCATTCACAGTACGTACTGATAAAGTACCAAATGCGAATATATTTTGGTAACGTCCACCACATCATTAAAATGTTAACGCAATTAAAATTATCTCGGCAATTCATCGAATACTTAAAACGCAGTATGCTGAACAAAAAGTTTACTATTATGTAAAAGTTAGCTCATAATGGTCACAGTCGTTTATGAGCCTTGAACTTCAATTGGCCGTTAAGTTTATTGTTTCAAACCATCCGGCTTGTCTGTCAGCGGTACAAATGGAGGACCAAGCTCCATTTAGTTCGTAATCAACCTAGTATCAGTGTCAGAGGTGTTTAAGCCGCTTGAATTTGTCAAAGCTTAACGACTGTTATCTTCAAAGGCAACCAACAGGGAAAATTTTCACGTGTCCTCTAAAGGTTACAGGCCAACTAGGCCAGGCCAGCTCTTTGTGGATTATGCAAGGCAAAACTTACTTACTGATCGTTCAGTAACCGGTAAGCATAACTCGCGAATCGCGATCCATTAAAATAACAGAACAACAATAAAATAATAATAAAATGCGTGAAATTCTTAAGTCCTGTTAAATCGAAACATGTAAAACACGAGAGTTCAATTGGGTTCAAACTGATCAAAGAGAGTTGCCAAAAGAAAAATATAATGATAGGCATACAAAATTACGTTTGTATTGCGAGATGAGCGACTTAATTGAACGACATATCATCACGTATTTTCCTTAAAAGGTTAAGCAGAGGCTGTAGAGGTGAATTACATCTATATTACGTAGTTATAACATACTAACTTACCCGTGACTTTATCTTAAAGGTTATTTGCTTACTTACTTTATTTTCCCGCGTAATAAAAAAATCGATCTTTAAATATTTCACGAATAGTATCGCGTACTAATAGTAGAAATATTTCTACATTTTACTCTGTAGTCCTGAAGATTACTTACGAAAAAATATTACTAATTATGCATCTTCACTTCAATAAGGTACCTCAGTTGCAAGTGGCGCCGCCTGGTGTCAAGAAAATGGGTAATATTAATTGAAATAAAATGACACAGATTATGCTCTTTATCTACTTTAAATCGTCATTAATATTTCTCAATGATTTCACGTTTTGCTGCATGTGGTGATATAATATATGTGTTGTTATCGTTTTGAGTTAATAATAGATATTAATCTTACTTCAGTTGTCAACGTTAGCATCGATTAAATCATTACCTATTGCAACTACCTTGGATAAAAAAATATAGCGATTCAAGACTAAATAAAAAAAAATCCGCGCAAATGTGAAACTTCCTAAGCCAAAGAATTTCCAACACAATTAGTTTATTTTCACTTTCTCAATAATAATATAATAATATGCCACACAAATCTTCTAATAAAAAACTACCAATATTTTGCTCTCAAAGAAATCAAACATTACAAAAGTTTATGACGCATCACGGATAATCTGTAGCGTTTATCTCAATCAGAGGTCGTTCGTTATCCGCATGATAATAGCTCTTACACAAACACAACTATTACTTAGAAAGTTGAAAGATCATCCTGTACAATTGATCACACAGTTGCACACTCTAATTATTAACATTACGACATAACAGGAGCTTTGTATAACAGCGATTTGATGCCAGTTAATGGCCGAATACTTACAGCCATAGTTTAGCGTGCGAAAGCAATATTTTGACTAAGATTGATTCAGTCAAAACTACAAAATTGAAGACGAAAACATTACCGGACGTTATTGTTCGAATGGCTACATAACAAGATATTTCACACGTAATCTATTGGGCAATGTGTGGCCATTAAAAGTAAACTGTTTCAGTCATCTTAACGATCAGCATATTTGCATATTTACCATAACTCTTGGACTAAACAGCAAAAACCCGTATTCCAGTCGTACAGAATAGCTTTCACCGCAGTTTATGGGGCCGATAGGGGACATTAGGTGCGAATAAGGAAGGATTCCTGATCGACAGCGTAATTGCGCCGACGATGCATCGGTCGGCGCGTGTCTGTGTAAGGAGCCCTACTCAATGTACGATTAAATTAATATTATGCAAAAAGTGATAATGATGAGGAAGCACATTCAATATTGAATCACTTTGAAAGCGCTTTTTGCTTCTAATATTATTTGCCCGTAATATAATGATCAGAAAAAGATCTTTCTAGATAAATTATAGCTAAATTAATTTCTGCCCGCAACGTCGCCCGCTTGAAAAGATTACCCGCCGTAAGAACCTTTGTGCCAAACATCATTTAAATCTATTGAGTAAGTAGTTTTTGCGTGTTAGAGTAACAAACATCCATGCACGCGAACTTTCATATTAGTTGGGCAAGTGTCTTAAAAAGTGTTATAATCAGGCTGATTTTCTTCTGAAATAAAAATTGGATGTTTCTTATTTACAAGGAGCTATAAATCTAACACAACTTAGCCTTATTCAAGGTGCAGCATTTCTTCAATTCCTATGTTTATATTCTTAGAACATGGCAGTGAGTAATCCAATTTGTCGCGCAGTACTAAACATCACGTGACGTCCAGCCAAGTGCCGACACTTACTGCCAGAGTGAGACGTACTCTAACTTAAGTATAGTATCTTTTAGAATATACTGAAGGTGAATTAGAATTGTGAGACAGTCTGTCTTTGTAACCGAAGAGGTAAGTACATTCCTTGCAAAATATTTTGGGCTGAAAAGTATCCCCCTTCCGCGCTGGTGGTTGAGAATTTGAACAACAAAGACTTTCAATTTTCAAACAGCACTTAGCCTGTGTCTATGACTGTGACTCTTAACTAACTTAACCAACTCTGGCTAAAATGTCTGCGGAAGAAAACCTTTTTACTCACTACTGTCTAACTAAATAAGAAGTCAGACAGTAGTGAGTAAAAAGCTCTAGATCCAAGTAAAAATAATTCATTATTTCTTTGATGTTTTCTGTTTACTAAGCCAAAATAATTTACAAGTAATTCCACACATCCCCAAACAATAGTACTACGGTGTTATCTCAACTCCTAAAAGCTGGAGTATTTTAGTGTAGTGACGTCACAATAGCTGGCGAAACGTGACGTCACGGCCGAGTATCGATCGACCTTGGCCACGCAAGGACGTCGACACCATCTTGGAAATGGTTATATGCAGTTATATGTTTCTAGGAGAAACGGATGTGAAGCAATTTATGTTTGTTGAGATATCTTTTAACAGATATGTACTAGGGGTTTATTTCGGATAGTTTCACCCTTGAGTATAATAAGCGTGATAATACTACTGGCCTTAAAACACTAAAAGCCCGATGAATTACATTATTTTTTACGCGGTTCTCTAAGAACTTTCTGCTAAAACAAGAATGAGTAATTTACTTAGTCCATTAAAAATTATTAAGAATGATCGAAAATAATGAAATATAATTAAAATCTTAAATGCATAAAATCACGCTATTTTCCCATAGGTGTAAGCAGAGACCAGAGAATACCACTAGGTACGATCCTTGCAAAATAAATGATAGTAAAAATACAAAGTCCTCAATGACTATGTCAATACTACTGAATATTTTGCGGAAATGTCCGAATCACTGCACCAAAAAAGACAGTCGTAAAACAAACATCATTACTATAAATATCTGCACTCAACACAAACTTTTATAAACCTGGGGTTGTAGTACAAAAATAAAATAACAATACATAAGTACCTGACTGTTGTTGTTTCAGACAAAAGCGAATACAATCGAGCCTCCAGGCACCGTCTATTGTTTCATTACCGATTTAAATATAGGTTTCAACAATAATCTGATTTTAAAAGAACAACAAGCAAAAATGCGGATCTTGAATAATTAAAATATGCGCTGAAAATATTGTTTGTGACTCGATTTAACCCTATAGTGCAAAATGTTTTTGTCTAATTATTTTATTTACATCATTAGGTTCACAATTGTTAATTATATGTACCTATGTCATAATAGGTCTTGTAATAATGTAATAAATCTACGTGATATATTTTATATATTTGAGGAAAAAGATGAATTTCTTGACTGTAGAAAAGCCCGTGCGGCCTTTGTGCGGCGTTTACTCTCCCTTTCCTAAATCACCAAAATGGGGTTAAGACATCTTAATCCAAAAATAGAAAATGACTGACCCTAACCGCAATATTCTGTAAAATTCTAAACATACAACAAAAAACATCAATGGTGAATACAAGAAATTGTACATCTCCACATAATAGATGGCGGTGCGGTCGCCGTGGGTCGGGTCACGATATCGTGCGACCACGATCGTATTGTGGACACCAACAAACATGAACAATTTTATTACAATAGACTGTACGCTGTTGACTTTCTACCCGTAATTATTGAGCTTTTTAATAATTGACTACTGAACTACCTTTCGTGGAATAAGAAAAACATCTCAATAATAAAAAATTCATTCATTAAAACGAGTCGTCTAGAAAACGTTATTTCTCTTTTTTTGGTAAAAGTTCAATTAGTAAACGACCCATTGTTCAGAATAACTGTAGTAAATATTTGAGCAACAATTAAAAGTGAAGAATGCAAAACAGAAATAGTATCAAACTGACTTCAGCCCTATAATAATATCTGAAATCGATATAAAAATAATTCGGTAATCGGCTTAGCGTAACATGACGTAAGTAATTGGGATGTCATTTCGCAAACATATAACTGTAGAATGTACATTATCGGTACATTATTAGTACATAATAAACAATGTTTTAAAAAATCCTTTCAATAATACTTTCGTGAAATATTTGCAGACACTAAATCAACACTTAAATTGCTGTGTCGATATTTATTTAGCGAGAATGCAACTTCAGCCAGCCTGCTACTTTGTTTACTAACTGTAAAAGAAAAACAAAAGAACACACTTATCCAAAAGGCTGTTATTTACAAAGTTGCTAAGATTTATTGCATATTGTTAAAGCAAAAATACTTATAAAATGATTTATTGTTGATTCAGTTAGGCGCTTTAAGCTCCAAGCCTCAAGACTGTCCAAAATAATCTTCTTATTTAATTTTGTATCGGAAGTGTTATTTTAAATATTGACAAGCTTTGAGGCAGCTTCCCGATGTACCAATTAGAACTCTTAATACGTGCTCACAACGAAGTGTCATTCACTCCCTTTAGTACCTACCTGTAGTTCTCGAATCGACAATTCTTGGAAAATAGGCTTGTAAACAGAAAAAAAATAGGTAGCTCCTAACACGAGGTAGTAAAGTTTACAATCGTAAATCATAGAGTTCAGTCCCATTGTAAGTTTTTTTTGTGTTCAGAAGCCGTTCCAAGGAAGGCAGTATTTATTGAAGTCACAAAAAGGATTCCAATGCTGATCGGTTTTTGTAACGTAGCGTCAAAGAAACCGCCAAGTTTTTTGCCGACATGGAATGCTATAATTTATTAGCGATGAGAAATTAATTTTATGAATGGAATGTAATTATAACATTATAATAAAGCTGTAAATATCTTTTTGCTGTTTAAATCCTCGCAGGATCCTCATATGGAATTCATATTAAGAAAGGTGTAATTGGATTTTAAACTCGATTTTGGTCTCTTAAAAAAGCTGTTCACAATAATCCCGTTCTAAGTCGCGCATTTAAATACCGTTTATTTGTGAGTGATAAAAATACGACTAATCAGCTACGTAATTTTTGGACCAACTCGGGTCAAGACAGGTTATAAACTTATAACCAGATGCAGTTTAAATGTAAATATTTTGCATTACTGTATCGGTATTTGTAGGCCAAAACGTCGCTGCGGGCTACTGTGGCCACCTTCTTGTCAGGCAATATCAATAAATTGACAGGCAAGCCTACTAACGTCTAAAATGGACTGTCATAATTTAACTGAACAAGTTGTCGATTCCGATATGTATTATTCCACAACATTGCCAATCAATGTCTCGCAATGATCAAGTTCAAGCATTGTTTAACTCGAACACGCAACGAGAATTCTTATGGCATAGTTTGGCGAAACAGCGAAGTCGGAGTTCTTTGCAAGTATTTTTACAAAGCGAATGCCGACTGACCTCTGGACTGACTGAAGGTACCGATAACCTGAGCTTGTCGGTCGTGTTATGAGCGTTTATGGTGTGACTAAATGGCGCGACTGACAGTTGCCGGTCTGACTAACAGGATATATCTTTAATATGCAAATAACGGTCGCAAGAGGAACCAACAATTAGCTGCAGTTTTATCACATTCCACCGACAAATTCGAGGCCATATTATGATCATCTGCGTTATACCTATAAATAACGAAAAAAACTGGTTATAAGCAGAAAAATGTAGTCCACAGTACGAACTACGACTAATAAAATAGAAACGTTGCATTACAGTTATTCGATCGTAAAATACATTATTCTAGTATTATAACAATGTTCCGGTTTATTATTGGTGTCATAAGATACATTCGAAGGGACTTACTGACCCACTGTCGGCGTTAAAGGGTTAACTTTTATTGGTCGTGTCCAACTTTTGAATAAACACTAACATAAATTGGGATAAATTATACGGATCTTTGTATAGATTTCGATTTCATTTATTGTTGCTGTGGTGATATAGATTTTTTTATTACAACAAACAAACAAACAAATTTTTTTTAGGGTTCTGTGGTAACCAACCATTTATTCGGTAACATTCAAATGTGAAAGATTAGTCACTTAGAAGAATAGGATCTCATCAGTGGAACACGACCGGTAGAACAATTACGAACTGCGAGCAAAAATTGTATAATCACAGGCCATTAATTGCAGCAGTTCAACAAACCTAACAGCACAAAGCGATATCTATGTAATTTCTCTGACACGCAACGTAAAAAGTTCTGCGTTTGATAGACAACCTTCCGGGACCGAGACCTGTTTCCCACGCACTGTGGGGTGAAAACTAGTGACAGAACAATACTGAACATGAATATCACTCGACAAAAACTTACGATACACTTGAAACAAGCGGTGATCAACTGTTGATGAGCAGTTACGTTACACGACGAACATCATGGCTTTGTGGTGTAATTAAGCTCTGCATGCAGTGGTTAAGGTCGCCTCGCTGTTACCATTGCGTCGGAAGGGTTTCGATTCGTACAAGGAACAATAATTTGTGCAATCCACAAATAGTTGTTTCGTCTGGTTGTACTTTGTGTCCGTTGTTTTTATGTTTTTAAATGTCCTCGCAACGCGAGAGCAATTCTTTGCGGGAGTTGTCTTTTAAAACAATTAAGTGTGCAATTTCAAAAAGGTCGTATGTTTTGTCTTTGCAATGAGATATGAGCCTTTTTAGAAATAGATCTGTCGGAAAAGGAAGTAATCTTGTATGTTTTGACTACAGACCACCAGCTGTTGTTATAACTGTTTATAAGCCCATTTCCCCTCATTGCATAAACGGATTTCCAAAACTAATATTTGCCTTTCATTTCTTTTATTATAACTGTTTTATAATCTAAATATTAACCTCGTTTACGTGCATCGAAGTACTTAAAAACGCTATCATTAGCATAATAACTTTGACCCAATTCGCCAAATTACGTAAGTTCTATAAACACGAAGATATTTTTGTTTAAAAAGTTTTGGTTATGAGGTTATGACAGAACTTTATGGCCATTGGCAAAACTTTTAAAACTATTTTAATGAGTCTTGTGGTAAAAGTTTGTCCCATAGCCATATTGATAGTGTTTTTCAAACATATTAATCATTCTATTCAATAAATACCCAAGCACCTATTAAGTTTATTATGCTTAGATTTTCCCGCAAAAAGAATTTCAATATCAATTACCAAGACTTATCCGAGATAATCTATAACAATGTAAGCATAAAAAAACAGCTGTTTTTAAAACCGGGAAATTCTTCTTCTGTTTCATAATTCTCGCTATTTGTGAGTCATTGTTCATTTTTCTGTAGTTTTTTCTTTGTAATAACTCATTGAGTGTTTACATTAACGTCTTGAAACTAAGACTAATAGCCCATTACTGTAATACCTGAAGGTTTCAGTCATGACATTGAAACTGTCATTTAGTCAGTTAGTTCAAAGATTTTAACTCTCAACCTTGAAGTATGTACCGTTTGTGAAGTAAAAATAATTATTTTTTTGTTCACATTACACGGTCTAATCTGGTTAGTGATTCAGCCCAAATTTAGGCATCTCACGTACATTTTTGATATAAAAACTAGGACCCGAGTTGACATTTTAGACCTGAACTAAATAGCTACGTAATTCGATTAGCTGGTAGCTTTTTTACTAAGCAATATAATTATTATATAAGAATTAATTTACTTTTGTAAAGAGTACTGGTATTAAAATAAACGAGGGTTTTTCTGTAAGCTCTATAATTTTCTTCAAGAAACTATAGCCTTGAAGAAAATGCTGTAATGCGGCTATGCATTCAGTTTATTCCACTTTCAGGTCAAAGAACACACGATATAGCGTGTACCTAAATATGCGGCAGTGTAAACCTTCAGTTCTTAAAAAAAATATGCTAAAATAATATTAACGAGCAAAAATTCTTCCATGTACTGTACAACGCTAACTTTAGTCAAGGCTAAAGAGAATAATTGGAAACAAGCTAATGTAAATTCAAATAAATCTGTAACAGGCAGAACTGGAATATTCTAGTCCCAATAACAATTAATACCTTAACCTACAAACAGAAGCGCGTCACAATTAATTTTACGTCGACAAATTGATTCAAATCGGTACCAATTAATATTATGCAACATTTCTAAACGAACAATAATACATCACAACGCGAAATTTGAAAAGTCATTTTGATGTGTCAAGTTATAAAAGGTCAACGACCTGTCTAAACCCACAAGCCATGTTGGTCATATTTTAAAAAAGACGAAAACTGCCAAGTGCATCAAGCCATTATTTTATGAGCAAAATAATAATTATGTCCTTGGTCTCATTTTCAGTTGATGATGAAACTGAAAAAATCACTACCATACGTTACAGAATCACGTAAGTCAGCCTTGTCAGCGTTCGCGAAAATAGGTCGGCAATAAATAGTCTAATTTAAGCTTATGCATGCAAAATGGTTTTATGCAAGACAATAGTTATGAGAATGCCGTCGGCTGCCCCCCACTGGTCTAGATACATGGAAATTGTCACACGACACCTACCAATCACTGGAACCAACTATTTGTTACATATTGAAATATTAGACGTCATTTGAGATGTGAACTCGTTTTCATTTATTTGATTTCGATTGAGCTTTGATATTCGATAGTTTTGGGACTGGAGACTTTTATCTCGCTATGTTTTGTTTTGTCTGAGCGAAAGTTTTGTCTATGGATAGATGAACAAAAACTTAACAGATCAAACCTTATAGTCTGTGGCTTACTATTTCTAAAACATTCAAGTACTGATGTTATATTTTACTATACTAAAGTGGAATACTCTAGAAAATATGTTTTATTTTTCTTATTTCGCAATTTTCTTCAATTATACCGTAAGAAATCTGACGCAAAACGCAACATGTTCAAGGATGTTAGCGACGCGTATTGCATATCTAATCTCATTAACCGTTCAACTAAACTGGTCAAGTTTATGCCAAGAACAAGTCTGAGATTGAACTCGTAACCTTCCGGTGGGACCAGCGCCATTTTTCTTCACAAACATGACATTGTCGTGAGCTGTAAAGTCGGCATTTATTTATGTTTTGTATCTTCATGTTAGGGTACAGTTATTTGTATGAAGTGGGCGAAATTTGTCCCACGCTGAGATACGAGTCGGCATAACAAAGACAGGAGATGGAACATTATGTAAAGACTTGAAGCGAAAGAACGGACATTTGTTATTTTATCTACAGATGGAAGTTTTTATAAAATGTTTAACAGTTCGATAATTCGCTTCCTCTCCAAGGAGAGGCTATTTTTACTACCCTTGCGCACATTTCCTTGGCAAATGACTATAATTAAACTACTTGTATTTGTCTTACGTGTATTGTATGTATGTATAATCATCCCTAGAGTATATTCTTTACTAACCCCGGTCTACTAGACATTTAACGAATTCTAATCGACAAAATAACGGATCTACAATACGTAGTCGCTGCTACATCAGCGTTGTTTGGGCTAACAAGTGTATTGTTTACAAGAAAAGTTTTAGCAAGTGTAAACACAGACTACTAACGCTACTAACTCTAATAGTTAGTAAACAACTAGCGGACTCGGCTTATATTGTTGTATGCGAAATCGAAGCCTGACAGTAAGTACCATGGTTATTTTAAGTTTCTTCAATAATTAAGTATTTTTATTTATTATCTTCGTGGTTAAATCAATTTTACACTAAAACCTTCTTTATTATTTTATATTTTTATGTTCTTACGTGTTATTCTATTAAAGCTACACTTATGCCTCCCGTGGCTTTAGTTACTGATCTTATCTTTGTATATCTGTGGACTCCTAATAAATGTTTTTATTATTTATTTATGAAAACTGTTCCTGTAGTTTCTCAGGAGTTCAACGCGAGCAGATAGACCGATGCCACGAGAGAGACTTTGTGTTTTTTTAATGCGTACTGATACTAAAGTTACTAAATATAAAGTGGGACATCAGTAATTCCAGAAGTAATGTGAAAATAAACGTACTTACTTCGTGAGTGCGGCTCATAAAAGTGAGGAATATTGTATGAGTGAGGACTCGGCGATCGATACGCGTGAATATTGTAGGTACGTAGCATTATGTTGAAGCAGTGGAGCCACACGACTTCTTCCTAGGTCTATACTGCAGTACTTAGGTATAGGAAGATGCGCAAGGAAAGTAAGTAGGTTTATGGGAAGTTTTGTTAGCCCTGAAAGCTAAATAGTTGTACTTTATTGTGTACCTACTTTGCCTATACTAACTAAAGTCGCTAACTGTGATTTGTCTTTGTAGAGACTCAGTTCAAAAGTGGAATTGTGCCAGCATGCGCAAAATTGCATTTAATTAATGCAGTGCATTCAACGTTGAGTACTTAGTTGTACAGCAAAGCTCGAAACCTTCTAACAAATTACCAAATGCAAACAGCAATAAACAACATTAACAAACATCGTTAAGCTATTACTTATTAGCGAACATTTACTTTAAACTTAAAGCACAACCGAACAATAAGCTTTGTCATTACTCACAGAATACAGTAAGCTATTACAACACTCGTCTAGGTAAAACAAGGTAGAATACACATAGCGTTTCTGTTCATTCACAAATACAGATAACAGACGAACATTTTACCCGACGCAGCGTCTTAGAACATGAATGGATTCTCTACATGAAGCAGGAATTCCACAGTAAATAGTACCTCTAAGCCTTGTTCATAAAAATAGATGACTGCTTCGATATAGCGAGGAATGTGCAGATGTAATCTATGGCGATATTACAGCCACTAATGGTATCTTAACCGCCCTCTCGCGATAAACTTGCATTCTACAATGTTTCTAATATCAGCTGGTAATCTTTGCGCACGGGAAAATTTATTTTCTTGACGGGGAAATGGTTTCCCAACGTGTTGTGTGGGCTATAAACATGCAACTAACAACTATTGTTCGAGTAAAATATCCAAAAATAACACAGTACGATACGATTATTATAATTAATTATTTTGTGAAAAAATATCATGTAGGTACACTGATTTGCGCTTTTATCAGTGAATGTTATGTTAGTGAACTTGATAAATCAATTTCCAATCATAATGAGGCACTGTATTTTTGTGTGTTGTATTAATTAATCCATTTCGGTTACTCATATCGCTGATGCAACGTTGATAACACAAGGTCGTCAGCAATGTGCGAAGATTTCTTGTCAACTTCGACGTCCTATCAGAAACGTGATTGAGTTCGTGATAACTCTGATCCTATACACAGCTATACATCTACCATCACCGATGTTTTTATGATACAAATAAAATAGACTCAACAATGTTATCGCCTATTTTATTCCAGTGATAAAACTTATTCATTGACGTGTCCGATAAACCGACTTCTGGGATTTACGACATTAGATTTACACACATTTCACATCGAAGCTCAAATAAATGATATTATTGTGTCAAAAGGCCGACAATATGTAATGTGGTGACTTACCGCCTGGATGCAACAGCGTGCTGGGGTGTACGCTGCCGTCTTTGTGCAGCAGCACATGGCGCGGTTCCGTCACCAAGTAACAGGTGGGTCCGTCAGTCAAGCACTTCTGGAAGCAGCGCGCCGCCTGGTAGAACAGCGCCCACGCATGTTCTTCGCTGATGGTGGAGTTGAACGCCTGCAGGATCTGCTGCAGCGTGATGCAGTCGGCGGCGTCCAGCGTGAAGTCCGCGCCGCCGCCGCACCCGCCCTCCTTGCGCATCATCGCGCCTAGCCCGGGCACCCACCATCCATCCTCGGAATCAGTTCACAACACAACCACTGCGACACCGATCGATCGCACACAATTCACCAGTTGAATGCCTGAATCGGAATCGTACCACTGAAAATTTTTCACTAATACGCGATAAATAATATTTTAACTACATAATACGAATGCGTGTTATTGTCACCGTGCTCCCCCCCGAAACGTCACTGTCACTTTTGTTGGCAAGTGGGTGGCGTGGATTTTTTTCGTAATGTTTTGGTGCGTCGCGATCGTGTTCGCGCGTGCGCGCTCGGGCGGCCGACAACACGTGACACGTACGTTAGCGACCACGGCTCGGCGCGAACTGGCGCCCGGTGGCGGCGCCGGCCGCGCGGCTCGCAGCCTCCGCGATAAGATGCGCCCTACCCCGGAAACATTTCCTAGTTTCCACATATATTATTTTCCTTGAGCCTTTTTCTTGTAAGTCCAGACGCAAAGCTTTAACGAAATTAGGGTTCAACCAACGCAATAATATCATATTTATTATCACTGTTGGTAAATTGTCCTATTCATAGATAAGATAGAAATAAGATTGTTTATCTATTAGAAGCGGTCGCCGGTGGTCTACAATAAAACAACATTATCTCAGTCCAATTTACTTTATTTGAGTATGCTATATAAATATCAGTAACTACACATTATTAAATTCATCAATATTCGTTACGCGTATCTAGTAATAACTTTTACGATAATACACAATCAAGTTTTATTAAAATGTATGAAAGTTTATAAATACCATAAGTATACAAAGATCAGAACGTGAACATTTTAGCTGCGTTTACCGTTTAAATATTGACATACAAAATGGACCATGTTGTCGACATCGCTGCTCATTATATCTACACTAGTCGAACATATACGCATGGAAGCAAGCATGGAACATATCACTTTGCCGCCAGTTTAAACACACGTTATAATCAAGAAAATAATGTTTAAAACTTAATCAAAATTAAATAGAAGGAATGTAACTAAAAGTAAGTTTACAATGCTAAAGAAATATAATGATTCGAAATTCTATCTAACTATCAAATACTAGTACAAATATGCGCGTATTACACAATAACCCCTTCAAAAGTACCATATAACATGCGCACACGCACCTAACGTCTTATTACAAACTATTAACATTAATTTTGCAAATAGTCGTCTATAAAAATGCCAAAAGCTTATTCTAACAATTTATTAGGAGCGGAGAACTCCCAAGTCATATTTTTTTCTATATTTTTCTAACGCACCGAGATAACATTTATAAATAAAATACTACGTAAAAAGAATTTTAATACGACAATTCATTAATTCAATAGAACAAGTTATCATACAAAGACATTTCAATAATATCGTTTAGTTAAAAGCTGTTGCGAATTGGCAGGTGGATAAAGTTTATTTAAAGGGCCACCTGCAAATTCTTAGCCTTCACAAACATCCTGTATATTTAATTGTGATTATTGAATACTATTTTTATTTAAAAAGGTCCAATACATAATCAGTTCTTTAACTACCTAATTTTCATATCTTACTCCACATCTTAAAATGGAAAATTCATGTCTTTTTCATAGTAAAATCCGAGTAAATATTTTTGGTAATACCATTTACTTAAATTGTTAGTTCTCATGACAGGTTGAAAGGTTTCTATGTTATACAAACCACACTGCAATAGTATTAAGAGCGCGTGCGCGTACGCACCTTCCATGCATGCACGTTGCGTGCACCTGCACGGCAATCGATATAAAGGGGTGGCCTTTAATTGGATGGAAGCATGGCTATGGAATGATTTATCGCGATATTCATATTTATTCATTGCATAGATACACTGTTGGGCGCCGAACACACGCTCTCTGGTCTGTTCCGCGCGAACGTATGTTGTACGCCACGGTTTGTGTGCAAGATTCTAAGACACAGCGTACATTACAGTAGACGCGAAACGCAGAACTTGTCGTCCACACGTAAGGTTTTTGCTTTTTGTATTTGAAATACATGGAGATTTGGTTACTCAAGGATAGCGATAGTCTAGCTCAAAAATAAAAGATGGATTACTATACAAATTCTTCTGATAGGTTCATTACACAGATTTATGCTTAGCGCTACGAATCAATATTTGTTCTAGAAGTATTCTTTTCAAATCTCAGTTTGTCATTGATTTGAAATGTATATTAGTCATTGATACAAAACTCTTTTAAAAATCACTATCGCATTATATCAATCTAATCCGTAGATACCCGATGCACTGAGCGAATCGGAAAACTTGTGATTTCGTTATCGAAGTCCAAACTTAGCTCATTGTTTGTGATAAAAAGAAGTTATGATATAAACAATATTTCATTTCAAGGTTTCCTATAAAAAAAGGCTAACTATGATTTTGAAAGTAACGTGATTTGTTTGTTCCGCTTTCAAGAGCTATACTTTTCATACATTTTTATGGAATTAGTAGTAAACAAATACAAACATACATAAATCATCAATAGGGTCTCTTCTGCACAGGTTGACTGTAATGAATAAATTTATATATTTGTCGTTCAAATTTATCTGGAAGTTGGAGAAATCTTCGATTTGTGACACCCTCATTATTAATAGTTGCTTAAAACTAGAAAACACTGAAATATAATAGTCACACACATTTAAAAAAACTGGTGCATTCTCATCTTTAAGCCAAAAAACTTTCATTAGACAGTGCAAAATACAGTAAAATAATATATAATACAATGAATCTCTTACGTAAATTTTGTTCATATTTGTAACACAACGCGTAAAATAATGTATTGGGTAATCGTACAAAGTTATCGATTTGCAAAACTAGTGACTTAAACTATATCAATCGTCAATCATCAGTCAAACTATCACAAACAAACTTTATAATTTAGCTTACAAGAAAATAACTGTGACATAATACATTTTTATTTAAATAACATGGTCTTTACATTTTCACTTCGCTTTTAAAATATGGTGGATATATCTTTGGAATTGTATGATTGAAGAATTCTACTACCGAATCTTAAAACTTTTAAAAGAAAAAAAGGAGTTTAATAATAATAAATTGCCTCTATTCAGCGCTAGTGTGTTCGGAGATAAAGTTTTTCTCTTTAAATACTATTTTAGAATATCATTTATTTCCTATAATTTAGTAATATTAGTTATACATAAACAAAACGACCACAATCTCCAGAATACCATCAGACAAGACTCTAATACAAGTAGCAACATCTATTATTACTTACTTCGGAAACAACTTGACACTAACGTCTTCAAAAGATCATTCAATTTATCAAAACGTTCAATTTGATTACATGCTAGAATAACCAAACACTTCTACAGAACATTAGAACATTAAGTACGACAAAGACTTTACAATCCAAAGACATATCCACCATCAATAATATCAAAATACCTATGACGTCACTAAACCCTTCACTTCTTTTTCAAGCTCCATAATGGGTCTAGGAAGTTCAATGGGTCTTTCATATCCCCGCTCTTTAACCCTGGTGACTGTTTCATCTCTTCGAAGGATTCTCGGCAGAATTTGTTGAGTTTCTGCTGTGGGGCTGATGGGTTGGATGTGGGAGTGACTGGTGGAAGAACTGCTGCGCCTGATGGGACGGATACTGCTTCCCCGTTGAACATTGTTGTACCTAAAGAAGATGTAAGTTAAACCCTCTGAAGTGAAATTGGCCGTCGATCGATCAGTAAACCATCAGTTGTTATAGACTATTATAGACTAATACATACATAATACCAAGCCTTTTTCGTTTTGGAGTAGGTCAAATAATTTTCTTTGCCAAGTGTATTTTCAGCGTACCATTTTGCATACGTGTTCGTATAAACCCGTATACGTATAGTACGTATAAGCTTGCGCTCATCACTTTAAGCTTAGAAACTATTTTTATGAGCAGTTACTTTATAATTTAATTTAGCTAATAGATTTGGACACCAACAAAATTATATAATAGAATACAGGAATTAACGCGAACACGCATTTTACCATAAAATGCCTTACGTTTCGGCGCAGGTTGCACTCACGTGTTTGCGTTAATTCCCGTATTCTATTATACATTAAACATGCAACGCGAGAGTTTAAAATTTATGACCAACAAAAATAACTATTCACAATGCATATTATAGTAGAAAATATTCACAATAGTCTTGTAGTGTTTTTAAGTAACTTACCGGAACAAAGTACTCCTTGCACATAGAACAGCGCAGTTCTGTAAGCGTCCGCTAAATACTTGGTATCTTCTAGCACGTTGCTTCTGTGCGTGTACAAGCTTACACACCCGGCGTCTAACATATCTGAGGGGAAACGAATTTGTTAAGACTTGTGGAAAATACATGTAACGTGACTCATTTGTAATGAGGATAATTGGTTTGGGGTTGAACCCTATACTATGCAGCTAAAAATACATGCCTTTCTTCATAATACGAAGCTAAAAAAAGGACACGAATCATTCAACCCTCCCAACAGAGATTTCAAAATCTCAATAGTTACCTACTTTATTGGACTTGGGAGCCAAACTTGGGAGCCAAACTTGAGATATCGTGATTGTCGCAGTTGCCTAAACTACTCCTCGGACCACATAGGCAGTTATACCATACTTTAGTTATAAAGTTGTCATTTTGTACACATAAAACACGTCGACGTACTGAAACAGCCTGACTGCTTTATTTCAAAGGCACATTCGCTGACGTCATCCTCCAGAGTTAAAGTGCCGCATCCACATCAAGGTTGAGTCGACGGGTTGTCATGTATATAACTATTTGAAGTTTGAAATATTTTAGTAACTCACCACAGAGTTCCATCTGTCCAGCCCGCACTTGACACATGACCATAAGCAACAGAGCCACCACGGCGCTACGTCCGCCGCCGGCTCCACAGTGCACCCACGCGCCGGACAGCTGATTGCTAAGTTTGTTGTCATACGTCTGACTTAGAATCTTGTCTGCTAGAAGAACGAGAGGGGAACAGACGATCCTGGGAACAAGAGTTAGTGTTATAGATACGATAGTATGCTCTTGAGATGCCTCTTATGACTGCAATACTATCATTATGTAGGTAGATGCTCCCATCATGCTTCCAATACACTTGTTATCTTGCTTAATAGCTCCTTTAAATTGATTTATATATGTGTTCGGTAGTGTTGGTAGCAGCTCCTTACGTCATCAATGATTTATACCTACTAGAAATGTTGTTAAAACTATTTGGCTATTAAAAAGAGTGGCCAGGAGTTAGGCCATTGGCCCTACCTTCCGAACTGGCGGTAAATTCACTCTTTGTATCATTGACTATCATAAGTGTCAGCATTTGACCTATATGAATAAATGATTTGATTCTGATTCTGATTTTGATATTAAATGCTAAGTAAGTTTGAGTGGAAACTGGAAGTAAACTGTTTTGGAGAGTTCGAATGGATATTGAACAGTAAAATAGTAAGGGTAATGTCTTCTTAAGTTGTGTGTTGTAAGTGATTGCGAGTTTTGAATTTTGTAACTTAAAGTTAATTTAAAGATTTTATTTAAAAATAATTTTAAAACATAGGCTGTAAATATCGTCTTATTTTATTTAATGCTACAAAAAAGGCGAACGGCAGGTTTATATGAAGAATTCGTACAGCTTATAAAATGTCATGTTTAGGTTTACTTTTGGTTTTAATTGGTGGCTAATATGATAGACAAGCTTATTTTAAAATTCTTATATTTTTAAAAGTTGGGAGGTAAAAGTTATGTCCATTTTTAAAAGCTTCGATAGTTCGCTAAATTGCTCAGATGCTGTCAAAACCACAATCCAAAACAACAGCAAATTAGCGGATGCGTAGACGTCAGACGAAAAGTGACGTCTCATGAGATTTTCTTTTTCTTTAGTTGTCAACAAATATAAGCCATAGACCAAAAATTATTATTTAAATAAACAAATACTTTCTAATTAATCCGGACTTCTAAAAATAATACTCCCAAATAAAAATAAGTGACTTAGTCCCCTTAATAAGTGGTACAAATTCTGTTACGAAACAACACAAACTTTAAGCTGTACGAAATCTGCCGATCTCCTTTCGTAACAATGTATGCTCAAAAAACGTAAATTTGAAAATTTTTGTTTTTGTTTACGTTCAAAACTATAAATATAATTATTAATTAACCAACTCGTTAGTAAAATGGAAAATACTTCGTACAATCAACCAGGTCAATGTCACCTTTACCATTATCACCGGATTAACACATACAAAATTTCACTTCAATCGAACATCGACATACAATAAAATACAAAACACATAAAATATTAAAGGGTGTGAAATCCTCAATCGTGTGTGAAGATCGAAAGTTCCCTTAAAGTACTAAGAAAAAGAAAGCATGCGAAGCGGGACATACAATTTTACCATAAAATATAATAATTGCGACGAATTAAAAGTAAAGAAAAACCGATTTTGTACGGTACATGTAGTGAGTAATTACGGTAGCTGCTACCAAAACTACATGTTATTTATGGTAAGGGCGTTAGTACACGCAACAATGTTGCAACGACAAACTTTACGAATATCGACTTTATGTCGGAGTAAATATTAACGCTTCATAATTTTGTTTGTCTCTTTTAACGTGATTATCTCTGAAACTACTAGCCAGATTAGAAAAAATCTTTCTGTGTATGATAGCCACATTAATAAGGAAGGCTATAGGCTATCTAACATCACGCTATGACCTATAGGAGCGGAGCAGTGACCATAAAGTTAAGTGTAACTTTACTGAGCAGTGAGTTGCGTTTAAAGTTCAAAATCACATGTATTATTGTTTTAGATCCCCAATAAAAGATAGTAGGGTGTTCTGAGGGTTCATCGATCGAACACGTTGATTGTTTTCTGCGAATGTGTACGAAGGACGTTATAGTCCGACAACTTTGTAAAGAGCTTTGACAAGCAAGATTTATCGAGATTATAGTTCATAATTTTATATTTTTCCAAAATAAAGTGCATGTATCAAACAGCCCACCGCCATTTCCATAAGCTTACGCGTCACTCATGTTCAAAATTCAGGATCATGTAAGTATATCCTCGGCATGAGAACTGCATACAAGGCTCTCTACTAAGTCGTTGTACTATAGTTTTTATCGTGTTGGAGTCATTTCAATGACATACCTAATGACAGAAGCTATTACCATAGATGGCTATCTATAAATCTATTCTGACACTTTTTTCTAATTGCAATTAAGGCCCTTCTCCCATTACGATACTTGTAGGGTACGATACTCGAGTATAATACTAGTTGGATACATGTTCGCTACCCGATGCTCGCATATTATGCAACTTAAAAGATACTAAATTCATCATTTGTGCAAACTCGTTTTTTGTAGACTGACGTTATGTCGAGCGACTCCAGTGACGATGAAGCTCTTGCAGTTTTTTTGTTCTCAATTTCTCACAGTTTCTATAGCACCTAGGAGCTGTGAGGAACTGAGGAACTACCTATATTATCAAATGTTAGATTCTGTCAAACTTGAAACGTGGTGGAACTATATAGTTCCGCGAACATGTTTCCTGAACATAGTTCCAATTAGGAAATGAATGATTCCATGTTCAATCCGCTCCCGAACATGTGCGCATGTCTACGCGAGACGCGACGCACAAGCGACCAACACGGCGGGTATCGCGAGACTAGTCGCGAACGCGTAGAATACCAGTATCGTAATGTGAGAGTCTCCATACAAATGTATGTGAGAAGCCCTTCTCCCATTACGATACGCCCGCGCGACTCTAGTCTCGGAGACTAGTCGCCACGAAGTATCTCACATACATTTGTATGGAGACTCTCACATTACGATACTGGTAGTCTCCATACAAATGTATGTGAGATACTTCGTGGCGACTAGTCTCCGAGACTAGAGTCGCGCGGGCGTATCGTAATGGGAGAAGGGCTAGATACTTCGTGGCGACTAGTCTCCGAGACTAGAGTCGCGCGGGCGTATCGTAATGGGAGAAGGGCTTTAGGTTTAGTGTTGTTTTGACATTCGCGTGATAAAGTTCACATGAAATACAAGTTTATTGGCACCATGCCATTAGTTTAATTTCTAAATCGATGGTAGTTAAATTAGTGTAAATAAAACTGACCGCAAAAAAAATACTTTCATATTTCAGTTGGATAAATAAATACGTAAATAAAAAGAACATCGAAGATAATGGCCAGTATTACCGACATCTGGTGTTACTAAGTAACAAGAAGCAGAATGTATATCCAATTTTTTTTTTCAAGTATAATCATTTAAAAATCTTATTACCATTAAAGCACAATCAACGAGCCAAATCAATCTTAAGGATTTAATGAATTACCTCAAAAATATGCACACGTTTACGTGCACGTACCTACGTATACGCAACCATCAAATAAACCGTAAAATATTACGTACAAATAACAGCAAAATCTATAATTTTAATAACTTGTAAAGTACTTACTTAGCAGGAAACACGTTGATCTGATAATGCGTCACATTAAACACAGTCTTGCCATGCGCTATAGTGAGTTCTCTCTCGGTCCAGTGCACGGTGCACGTCACCTCGTCTAAAAATACTTTCACGCCGTCGGAAAACTCTAGGGAAGTGCCTTTAGCTGTTGGCCAGTAGGTCTTGCCTTGCATCTGGTGATAGAATAGTATATTAGAAATACATATATTTGGGAGATTCTAAAGTGTGTATAGCATTTTTACTGTACTTTTACATGATGATAAATTTTTGCTCAACAGTAAGATACCGATGATGTCTAAATAAAATAAAAAGTATTTTATTTTATGATGCATTATTTTAATTATATTTATATTTTAATCCTTAATTTTTTTCGTTTGTACATACAAAATTATGAAATTAAAATTGTATAATTGAAAAATGCGAAGAAGTATGATCAAGGTTTTACAAAAAGCTCAGGGCTTTTTATATGGGTTAAAGTTCTTTTCTTGTTCTTTGCTTTTTGCCTTTGCAGCTGTTTGCATATTTGATTTAGCTTGTGAAGTTTGGTGGTGGTAGATGGTAGTGGTAGTAAAGTTAGGCACTTATAGAGATATGCTATTTATACATAGTGTTTAATACATTTGCTTACCTCAATTTCACTCAAAAGACAAGCAATACAACTAATTTTATTTTCCAATATTGCTTTCCAGAATATGCTGTATTCATCTTCACTTGGATTCTTTGATATCACTAATGGAATGCACCAGGGAGCTAATTGCTAAAATATAAATTAAAAATATAGACAAAATACCAGTATACTATATTCATTAAATATATATAATTCCTGCCATTTACCGTATGCGTGAGTGTATACAGCGTATATATTAAATCTAAAACTAAACTAGTTTAAATAAGTTTTAGTTACTAATTAGTAAACTATGTAATTAAAACATATCAAATTCGAGCAAGCGTCGATAATCGAAAATTACAAAGAATGTCGTTTAGTCATACCACGTTTCCTACGTCTCAAGATACGTGCACGCACGCATTAGCCATTTCTATTGTCATAAAGTGTACCTTATAATAAGATGCGTTGATATACGCGTCCGGGTCCGACTTGAGCCTCAATCGGGAGTCATCAAAAGGCACTATTTCACTCACAATGTTACCGCTTGTATGCTGCATAGCGATCGTTTTGGAACGAGTCATGTTCTCTTTAGTCTAAAACAACAAATTCAGATTATATTTAATCGACGGTGATAAAGCTATAAGCATTCCTAATAACAGACATTGTAAAATACTTACCTGTACATCTTGGAATGACTTCCATTTATAATCTAACACCGTGATCCCACTTGCCACCTTATTCGTCAAAGAATCAGTCCATCTCTGCAGGTTTTTTACTTCTTGAGTAAAACGGTTCAACAAACTAGGGTCAGAGAACAAGTCCCTCTTCGCTGGCCTCTCGATCACCTCCTCTTTCGGAGGCAACTTCTTCACAGGCTCAACTTTCGGTATCACAACCACTTTCTTGATCGCACTCTCAGATATTTGAGGCACTTTTATTTCGGGCATTAAAGGAGTTTGTTCTACTGAAAAATCTATATCTGACAACAAGTCGAAAGCACTCAATTCCGTCTTAACCTCAGGAGTTTTCACCTCTACCTTTACCTCAGGTTTCACAGGCTCAGGTTCGATAGCCGTGACGGGTGTATTTTGATTCACTACGCTATTATCATGTTCAAATTTTGGTTCTGTAATGTTCTCGGTCGGTGACGACACTGAAATAAAATTCCATTTTACTTGAAATCCGTTTATTTTATAATAATTACAATATTTTTGGCACAAATTATTCATAATGTCTTACCTTGGTTGCTAGTATACGTGACACTGGTGTCGTGACCTTGGCCCGACTGCATGTACGTAGATTGGTTTACGTCAGCGCCGTAGTTAGTTGAAACAGGCTGAGAGTTTGGCACGAATTCCTCTGGTTTCGTAGTCTGATAGCCGTAAGGAGCGGTGTAGTACTGATTGGCTCCTTGTTCAGAATGAGTCTGTGGCATGTTTTGCGGTATGTTCTGTGGAATCATATTTTGTGTGTTCTCCGTAGGCGACTGCACTGTCTCGCAGTTTCCTACTTTCCCCGCACTGGTATAAATTCCATGCGGTTGCCAATTTGGGTCTTTATTTCCCTCCTGAGGGTTCAAATTCCCTTGCACAGTATTATCGTAACCGGAGTACGTATTCTGCGATCCATAGTTGTAGTCATACGTGCCAGTAGATTGATTGTAGTTATAACCCGGATGATTTTGGTAGGGTTGTCCGTAGCTAGTGTTTGTTTGGTCAGTATAAGCATATGTATTGGTCTGGTTATACGTCTCTGGTTGGCTGGTGTAGCTCGGTACTTCGGCAGTGTTATAACCCTGGTAATTCGGTTGGAAGCTTACATTAGACAATGCTTCGCCGGTCGTATGTGATTTGATCGGTTTATCGAAAGCGTCTAACTGTGCTAGCGCCGGATTGTAGTTAGAATCGATTTCATTAGAATACGAGTATGGTGTGTTTGTATTAGGCATGCTTGACATTGAAGTTACAGCATTGGAATAAGTCAATCCCTGAGAAGTCGACGCGAAAGTAGTAGCGTAACTGTATGCTTGATCAGCTGGGTTATAAGGTGTGTTCGGTGGCACTTGGGAAAATTGGTTCACCTCACTATATGGGTAGTTTAAAGAATTGTATTCTGATGGTACTTGTGATGGAGCCATACTCGTACTAGAGTTCTGCGCCGCACTGGTATACGTATTAGGAACATTTGGCGTAGACACATGCGGATACTGCACGTTATAATACGTTTGAGAATAATCCGGCGTGTAATTCGTCTCCGGTTTGGGTGTAACTTGCATTTGCGCAAAATTCGAACTTAAATCCGTTTGGTTGGCAGCACTGTACGCGGCCATATTTGGCATAGACGGCATAGAAGGCATCGTAGTCTCTGGTATTGCTCCCATTTGGTTGGTATACGTGTCATAGTACTGATTCTGAGGGGTCATATTCACTGGATTGACATTCGGAGGCACGTTTGAGAAGTTCTGTGAATCAGTTACTATGGTGTTTGTGTTGTTCTGTGTTGCTGAATAGTATGGGTTTGAGTAAATCTGTTGTTCCGCGCCGGAGTTCGAGGAATACTGTGGTGGGGTGTACGTAGAGTATCCGTAGTTTAAATCCTCCTGCGGCATTTTGTCGTACGGTTTGGTAGGAGTTTGATATGCGTAGTTGGAATGTATGGAGGGGACTGCGTATGGCTCTTGTTCGGGCGCGTAAGGATAGCGACCGTATGGATTAGCCATGTTTTGTGGCATTACTACTCCATCCGGTAGCTGCATCTGTGTTACGTCTGTTGCTGAAACAATTTGAGAGAATGATTTGTTGTTATATTTACACAATGGTGCAATATAGCTGAATTATTCAGTTATTTAATTTTTCAATAAAGAACTCGTTACTTAATCTTACATAGTTGTTACATACCTTCAGATCCAACAGGCGCAGGTCTGATAGAAGTAGGATACACATTATCAGGATAGTACGAATCTTGGGGCATTGGATCCATGGGCCCTGGAAATCAAATAACAATTATAAATAACTTTTCTATCAGGTACATACGCTACGTGTATACGCTATAAACAGCTTAAGGCCAACCATTTTAGAATAAGTACCACAAATATCTACATTTGATAAACATGAAAATCATTATAGTACTAATATTGTTGCACCAGTAAAGATTACATTATTAACTTTGATGGGCTAGTGTAACGCCAAAAGAGTTTCTTACCTTGTGGAGTGGCACTCCTGGAGCCTCTATTCTTCATATAAGGCAGGTAGTCCTTCAGCTTGCGGGAGCCGCCGGCGGCCGCCACGGCCGCGCCCAGTTGGCCGGGCGGGACCATCATGTCGGGCGTCTTAGACGGAGGGGGGGTCACGGACTGAGGGACTGGCGTGGGCGCTGGAGAAACAACAAATATATGTTATAAATACCCTTTAAAGTGTACTGGTTTATAGAAATTACCTTTTAGTTTATAAAAAAAAATACAAAAAATCCAAATCCGTAACAAATGTACTCGTAAAAACAATAAACCAAAGAAGACATGCCTCTCTTCTTTAACACGTGAAAACATTACGTCATGATTAGTTTACAATATAGACTGAAATCTTCCTACTTCACTACTAAACTACACTCCGAAAAGCAATGTAGTAGTGTAGTAGTTTGCGTTCTTTGCACTCTAAAAGTACGCCTTAAATACAAAAATAACTTGTGAAAGTTGTAGAAATATTTTAAACATATGAAATGGCAATTTCTTTTATTACCTTTGCTAGTATTCTTAGTCAGCAGTTGTTGCCTCTCCTCAGCCTGCACTTGACAAGTACTGCGCAGTCGTGCGAGCAGCGCGGACACGTTGTGTGACAGCTTCTTGTAGAACTCCTGCCCCTTCTGAGACTTGCCCAGCAGCTCCTCGTATGTGTCGTACGATGTGATTAACGCTGGAAATATATGATTAGATGAAGTTATTGTAAACTAAAGGTTAAGTGTTTTTCAATTATTTTGGCAAAAGCACCAGTAGTCGTTGTTTATCATTTACCAATTTTACAGCTTAACCAACCTTATTCAACTCTAAATAAAAGGATTCATTAGTTATGCAGATAATTTTTTCTGTGGCAATATCTAACTCCTCAAAATGCCGCTGTTGTTGGGTAAGAATGCATATTTATCTATCTATGTATAATTACTTGTTATTATTACAAAAAGCTCCATATTCGGGTTTAATACATACCATTGATAAGTCCCTCTCGTTTCCTCAACACGTCGGAGAGCATTCGCCGCGAATCTCCGTAGGATGCATACACTGACGTCAGTTTGTTGATTATATTCTCTTGCGCCGCTAAGTTCTGCTCAATTATTTTCACCTACAACAATAGTAATAACAGTAATTAGTAAAAGATTTTCTTAAAATATTTTTCAGAGTTGAGACTATTGAAATAATACAGTCATTAGGGTCTAGTATTGTTGTTGATCCAGATAAACCATAGGTTAATTTTACAAGATTATATAAGAACTCCAAAAAGTTACTGTACAAAAAAGATCCATAACTAAATGTATGGCAATGGATGTTGATACTTGGTAGAGAAACTGCAATCAGTTATGTTTTATTTCAATTGTTTCCTTTTTAAGAATAGTAAACGACTGTGCAGTGATAGCCGAGTGGAGCAGTGATAGCCGAGTGGTTTAAGTTGGCACCTCCCACGCAAGTGGTCGCAGGTTCGAATCCGAGGCAACACACCAATGACTTTTCGAAGTTATGTGTGTATTAGAAATAATTATGACTTGCTCTAACGGTGAAGGAAAACATCGTGAGGAAACCTTGCATGCCTAAAATTTGTTTAATACATTTATTGAGCGCATGCAAAGTCCCCAACCCGCACTTGGCCAGCGTGGTGGACTCAAGGCCTAACCCCTCCCCCTCGTTCGGGAGGAGACCCTTGCCCTGCAGTGGGACAGATATGGGTCATTAAAAAAAAAAAAAAAAAAACGACTGTGTCTTTTTGTTACCTTAGGTGTATGTTTCTCCAACTCCTGCTTAAATATCTCATCCGTAGGTTCCGCGGCCCGCGCCAGCAGCTGCGCCGTTATATCATCAGCAGTGATGGCCTCACGCAGTTGTTGAACTAACGAGTCGCGCTGTGTCTGCATCTCGCGCACCTTGCCCACCACGCGGCGCATTTCTGTCATTGTTTCACGGTCTAGACCCGCTAAAATTATAACAAAAAATATAATAGCAGTAATGATGAAGGAAAAGTCCCCAACCCATATTCGGCCTTCGTACTGGACTTCAGGGCCGATCTCCCCGTCTCTTTTTTATTCTATTGACTATAAGTCAACTATGTCTGTGTTTTACGTGCACGTACACGCATACGACGCATAAAGCAAGCAAATGCTTCAATGTGAATTAACTTGGCTTTTGCTTTGACAACAAGCGCACAGTATAAAATAATTATTGGAAGGGTTAGAAAACAAACAACTCCCTTTACACCCTTTCTCTGTTACACCCTTTATTTGTTGAAGGATGTCTATGACCAAACCATATATGTATTGATGTAAATTAATTTTATCCTACCGCGCGATGTAAACGAGGGTAATGTATTTCATATCTATGGCAACTCACCAATATTATCAATGCTAGGTATCTTGCTCTCCAACACGTCTAGCGGTTGCGACAACAACCTCAAGTTAGCAATATGTAGCGTCATAGCTTTGTGTAGCACTTGGTTGCTCTCGTTAGTCCTGGTGTGGGCTTCCTGGTACTTGTGGTACTCGCGAGACAGCTCCGTCTGAACTATGGATGGAGGCCGGGGACCCATTACTTTCTGGTACTCTTTTTCTTTGAGTGTTTCCTCCTAGAAGAAAAGTATGTATTTAAATTCATACAACATTAAGTGATTACCTCAGACATTTTTTACAGGTACGCCTTGAAAAGCGAAAAGGTGGCTAAATAGACCATTTGTTTCGTTAACAAAGTGCTAAAAGTATTAAACTATCGCTTGTTTAATTGCAGTGCCAACGTAAATCACAACACAGATGTATTTTACTTGCGCTTCAACGAGACAGGTTTTGCGTATATGGATATAATAATATTGCGTCATATTGCACCACATCTGTCGCTTTCGTAAATCCTTTAAATACCAATACACAAACACTTTTACACGGTAACTGCATAAAGTAAGAGCTTTTAAAATGATGATCTTACCTGTATTAGGTTCTTAATCTCCGCCAGCGAGTGTTCGACATCACTGATAATCTCGGCAAGATTGTTCATAGAGTCCACCAGCGCTTGTATGGTCTCTGCCTTCGCGTTCATCGCGGCACATCTGTCTACTATCTCTTGTGGCACCCTAAAGCAAAACAAAATAATTATTTTAATATCACAAATGCACACAAAATCTAATTTTTGAGTTAAAGAAAATATTTTGTAATGTTGCACGTACAACAGATACGTGCACACTGCACGTACAAACTACGAGTATGCGTACGCATACGCTGCAGCAGTATAAAAGCAGCTTTATCAACTTCAAAGAAACGCAATAGTATGATAACTGTTCAGTTAACATTACTCAAAATTAAATTAATAAACACATCACGTACCAGTATAATATACCCCAACAACTTTTAAAAGGGCGTGGATATCATAATAACGATTGCAATGATACACAATACACATATAAAAACCAATAACAATATTACTCACTTATGATCAGAATCCAGTACATCCAACTGATCAAGCTGCAGTGAAGACATGAACTCCATCAGCTCAGTGTTCTTAGCCTCCACTTGACTGACGATGTGACGTAACAGCTTGGCTTTCTCTTCTGAATACATAGACGATGCTTCGTGAGCACCCATCGGGACCAGGCGAGAGAATATGTCGGGGCCGGAAATCTGAAAATAATATTATTAATCAATAAGGTTACATGTTTTTATCTATTTATGGTCCCCTGCTGGGCAAGGTGCTCCTCCTGAATTGAGGTAGGGCTTTGAGTTAAATGCATTTAGCATAATAAAATGATATAGGTGGCACAATTGCTTACACACTGTTAAGACAATCTACAGAAAAAACAGTTCATATATCTCTCAAATATTTTGCTTTAGCGTCGAAATTGTGGACTTAGCTTAATTGCTGCTGTAACTTTAAGTTGACCACCATTAAAAGATTGTAAATATTCATTTTCGAATTGTATAGAATCAAAAGAATATAATATTGTCAGCTATTATATCTTCTCCTTACCTCTGGGTCATTGAAATTGATTGGCAGCGCTTTAACCAAGCACACAGGCTTCATATCCGCCAGTAAATCTTTTTCCGGCACTTCTTCATGATAAATAAACTCGTTCTCATTCTTAGCCGCCTTTCGTTTCCCTTCAACTACATCGTTAGTGAAGGTGAGTGCTTCTTGCGTGACTTGCACCGGTTGTATGTATTTAACTAGCTTTCTTGCTTCTTCCAGTTTGTCCACTGCGATCTGATAGAAGGCGACGCGTTCGCCCATTTTCTGTTGTTCTTCTGCGTGCATGCCTGTAGAAATGAGTGAAAAATTTAATGATTCTGATTATAGAGTACGAGTACTTTTTAGAAATGAAAATCCGAGTCATAGATGGAATGTGTAGAACGTTGTGTGGGCCTAATAGAGACTTTGGTGTGGTATAATATTTTTCAAAATTTTCGCCAATCGAAGTCCGGTTCTAGATGTTTTAGTCGATGAAAAAAAAGAAAAATAGTTGTCCCTTAACTTCTAAAAAATCCTATGGCAGAACGTAAAACTTTTCAAATTATCTCTTAGAAATCTTCGTCGTACTTGGTACCGTAGAAGTCTATTTATAACAAACATCAATACATTTCACTCAAGGTTCAATTAGATCTCAGATCATTGATCTTTATCAAACATTCATGACATGCGGGATGTAACGACTCTAATTTATTCGCCTTTTAGCGCTTCAATGACAAACAAGTCGCGACAATATTGCTTCATGTAAAGTAGGTATGTTTGCTAAAGTAGGGCATATTTTTTATTGATATAGAGATAAGTTAAGTGTAGTTACAACATGAATAAAACATTCATAGCTTAGGAACTTTATGAACATACAGAAAAGTCAGAAAACAACATTAATTATGGCTAAATTATACACAAAAGCATTTCAGGCATGTTGTTTGATTAACCACAATAAGACTTTTATGAGCCCTAAAAATTCTATACAAACCCATTAACTTGTAAGAAGCATAATTTAACACATCCTCATACTTTACCATTTAGGCAG
Source organism: Anticarsia gemmatalis (assembly GCF_050436995.1). Classification (NCBI taxonomy): domain Eukaryota; kingdom Metazoa; phylum Arthropoda; class Insecta; order Lepidoptera; family Erebidae; genus Anticarsia; species Anticarsia gemmatalis. Next base: position 12,273,600 of record NC_134747.1, read on the forward strand.
AGGTGTATGAATTAACGATGCAAGTCCCTTGTAATAAAGGGCCAGCCTATTGCTATTCACCAGGCTTGTTAACTTTAGGGTAGTATAATTAGAAAAGACAATTTTTCCCTAACCCAGAATTGAACCCAAGACCTCATGATTAGCAGTCTAATACAATTCCGATAGTGCTACAGACACAATCATCCTTATTGTATAAAATAATATATATATGATTAATGTTAAAAGTTACAATTAATGCCTTACTGATTCACTATTACACCACTTTAATGCAAATTAACCTTACTAAAGACAGCAGCAAAAATTTAAGATCCATTAAACTTACCTTGATAAAGACACACAATACAGCCAACATAGTTAGACTTGAATGAGAGGTATCTGTGCCAGACATTGTACAGCTTGGTGCCGATGATCTCATGTACTGTGTCTTGACCAACAGATGGGCCCAAATAAGCGAGGGAGCTCTTGTAGAAGAATGCCACTTGAGTTGCTACTGCACCTGTTAGTATAGAATTAGGGATAATGATAATATGGTTTACCAAATTTTGACTATGTTTATGGTTCAAAGAAACTTATATCTTCTATGTATTATTTATTACTATTTACTAGTGACCCACCCCCAAATCTGTGTTACCTATACCTAACATAAATTAAAAATATACCCATTTTTGATTTTGATTTTAATTTAGATTTAGTGCATATAAAGTGAATGCATAGCAAAGTTACAGAAGGAATTATTTCTTAATTATAATATCAGTTAAGTTTCTAATCTTAAAACATTTTGTTATCATAATACATATTTCATAACAATAGATATTGTTATCACTACCACTAGAGCAAGTCAATGACCTCTTTTCATTTAGTGAGGTGAAATTATTTATTAACTACTATGCAATTTGCTCTCCTTCAAAGTTCTTATCAAAGGTAATCATAATCATATCAAACAAAAGGGGAATCACCCATCCATATATCTACTGACTTATTCTCATTGTTGAACAAAAATGTACTTTAATTGAATAAACAGTGAAATCAAATCATGAAACTCAGTCAATCAATCTGTTTTAGCTGTCTTTACTTCATCAAACCTTTGTTAGATTAGAATATGATTTAGACATAAATATAGAAGAGACTTACCAATAACAGTAGCCTTTCTAGTATCTTGTATACTCTTTTCTAGAATACACTCTTGTGCTTGAGCAAAACAGACTTCTTGCAACACTCTCATGATCTCTGTAGACACATCAACCCCAGTTGGCTGAGGGTAATGCTCCCTTAAGTGCTGAAATGCCCAAGCAGCATTCTGAAAGTGTGTACATGCTGCCTTAAGGCTATCAGCTGTGTTCCGAGGCTCTGCGGCTCCAAGCTGAGTGTGTAGTGCTCCAATGTTGTACAAAATACATGCCATTTCAAACCTTATGTCTGAGAGAGAACAGCTCATACTGGCATAAAGGTCTTTCCTAGAATAGAATGGTTTGAATGTTTTTATATTCTGACATCTATTGTATTGTATGAAAAAAAAATAACAATTGGATTTGTCATGCATTTTCCTCTTTTAAAATATTAGGTTTAGATTTAATTAAGTTAATAATATGAAAAAGGTACATAAAGCTACCAAACTATATCATTGTCATAAAGAAGGTTCCAAAACAATAGCATTTTTACAGACAATTGTTATCAGACAATGATCGTATCAACGTCGTATGTAAACATGTCATCTGATATGATTCATACACACACTTCTATGTGAAAATTAATCAATAATAAGGCAGCCACAAATTTAATTAGATTTACCAGCTGAACGAACACGCAGCGGGTTGACCTTTCGACATCGGGAAACGGCTTTGCATCGCACGTAGCTGGCAAAAATATCTTGTGAGAGCACTAAGCCCTGCTGCGTCGATAGTAGGTCGCACAGCGGCCGACCGCAGCCCTTCCAACTGATGTATTTCATTGCTATAACTATCTGGATCCTCTCTATAAGCTTCCGCAATGTACTGAAAAAACATACCCACGTAAAAACATGACAAAGAAATGGTGAAATTAACTTTATCAGGGATTACGAGACCTACTTACCTGTTTCAATTTTGGCCCAAAATGCGTACCCTCTGGGCTCGTCTTCAGTTCAAAACTAAATAAGGGTAATTTTGGAACGGCTTCCATGTTTCTCGAAGCTGTGTTTACCCGTTTCAACTATTTTTCACTCGGTAAAACAATTTCATCACAAATTGGCTATTTGTTCCACTGTCATTTTTTTGTGTTTCAGTTTGTAGTGTAGAGTATCTGTGTTAGTATTGCGTCAACGATAAATATCGGTTTTTGACCATGGACATTCTCGTTGAATCGAGTATAAAATCCATTTATTAGAATTTTGCATAGGTACAACTCCAAGTAATATTGAAATATAGGAACAAAAAAAACCTATATGCCTTATGATGTGCTAAATATAGGAATAATGAATTATGCTAGTTACTAGCACACTCCAATCTAAATTTATAAAAATTTTTGATAATCGATATCAAGTTTTGTTGAGTTTTGACAAGCATTTTAATTGTTTCTCTATGGTATTCCAGTTTGGATCTGTGGATTGTGGAGTGTTTGGCGTTCCTGTTTCTACACTTTATTATTTGTTAATTTTAAGGAGAAATACAAAACAGTTGCGTATATATTAGCTTGTGACCTTTGCAACAAGCTTCCACCATGAAGCTGAAAAAGCCTAAACCCGATACTGATGTGAAAACCCCTGAAAAAGAGGTATTGTTTACAATGTACCTATAACAATCTAAATTATTCTTATAGCCGTAAGAAAACTACTCTTTCTTCGAACCTGGAGTTGTTTAGTTTGTTGTTTTGACAAATATCGTGGTACTTTGGCTTAGATTCAGTAATTCCGAAAAAGCCGACGTAAACACACACTTTGTATGTATTTTTTATGACCTTCTGGGAACTGTCAACTGTGAATACATTTTAAAATTTCTTTATTAAGCTGTACAAACCGGCTATAGAAAGATATTGCTCTCGAGATTTCGATGTTCCAAACTAGATTAAAAGGACACAGTCAATATATGTCATTGTGTAGCATAGTAGTGCTCAAAAATAGTAGGTAATAGGTTTTCAGAATAGTTTCTAATGTTTCTTATTATTTTAGGAAGTAATCCCTCCACAAGCGGAGATCATAGAAGCGGATCTCTACAAACGTTCTTACTTCGGTCCTGATGTACCAACTTTAGAGCTGGAGTGCTGGGAGGAGGAACTCTCTGAGGTCCAACTCCAAGCTTATAAGAATGCTGATGATGAGTACAAGAACATCCAGAGTAAATTGGATGATATGGTCAAAGACACTGGTGGCCAGATTGTGTATAACGGTGACCAGTTCACCGCTTATCAACTTCTTGGAAAGTAAGTTAATTTGTTTGTATAGATATTTGTTATAATAAGAGTAATTCAACATTTGGCGTTATTCAAGGTGAAAGTACGGCTTAAAGTTGTTCAATGTTTCTGATAACACTTGAATATAGATAGAAAGAGATAGAATGACTTCCAAAAGGAATGATACTTATTAAAAAATTACTACATTATGGTAACAGTGGGCTAAAGCATGCTACAAATTTTTTTATTTACCTTCACTGGCATTGGTCACGAGCCTTTAATTAACCTATCTTGCAATTTAGTATTTTACTAAATTATTCCTTAATATGATTACAGACAACCTGTACTGAAAGACTTGGAAAGGCAGAGTGCAGAAATCATCAGATCAAGATCTCGTTCTCTATCTATTTCTAAAGAGAAACCTAACAAGCGTGGCCGTCCAAGACGTAACCGTACAGAGGATAGAGACTATTCCCCATCGCCTATCAGAGAGAAGTCTCCTGAAGTTAAGAAAAAGAAGAAGAAGGATAAGGAGAAGAAAGAGAAAGACAAAGATAAGGATAAAGATAAAGATAAGGAGAATACTAAAACTAAGGACAAGACTTTGGCTCCTTCTAGTAAGTTATACATCCTTATTTTTATTTATGGAGTGGACCCAGAATCAAACCCAGCTGAGCTTCGCATTAGATTAGACTTAGCTTGGTAGCATTGATTTCCTTTTAGAGAACCTTAAGGTAAAATCATTTCTACCAAACCCAATAAAAAAAATTGTAAAGTTAGTCCTATCATATCCTATCCTATTAATCATCTTTAAAAAATATTCCTCTAAGAATTTTGATACTGGTTCAATGATTAAATACAAGATAGTCTGCTATTTTCAACCTAAATGAAGAAAAATGCTTTGGTGTCATGTAAAATTAAAAAAACACATGTTATCTCTTTCATTTACAGATGTCCACAGTGTAGTTACAAATGTACGCCCATCTGAAGCCACAGCTATTGGTGGTTTGCTCACTGGTAGTGCAACAAAGACTACTGCCATTGTGGATTTGACTAAAGATGAGAATAACAAGAATATTGCTGATTCTAGAGAGGTGTCCTTCAATAAGTTGCAAGGTAATTATTATTCTATTTAATGGTACACATTATTCTGAAGTTTTATGGTAAACTTTAACTGGGAGTAATACAATAAATACTGTCTTAAATGTGACTGAAATGTCATGATGAATTCCTAAAAGTTATGAAACACTCATATGTGAGGTTGATAGGTCCATTGTGAGAATAATGCTTGATGAAACATTAATTGGGTAGTCTTTAAAGTTCGATGATGTAAAACATATATTTATTTCTAGATTACTAAGATTTGTATCTAATAATCCAATTAGAACATAACCAAATTTAGAAAGGTTTGAAAGAACTTTATTTTACTTGGATAAAGACACTTAAATACAAATCGTTTTTCCTACAGGCAAAACTTTCCCATCACTAGTCGTAGTAGCCCGTCCATACCTCCGCGCGAAGGACTCGGCTCCACCATCAGACCGCGCGGCGCTAGACAGCAAAGTGAAGTCGGTGCTCATGCACACACCTATGAAGTTTACTGAGTGGCTCATACAACAGGGACTTGTGCGCTCCGAGCAATGGTGTGTTATACATAATGGGAATAAGCTAAAACTTGGTAAGTAAATAGAGCTGTAAATTTTTGAAATAAATGCCGACACTTTATTTTAGCTTTTCTTCTTTTTTAGTTCTTTGCAAAAAGCATTTTTTTTGTCTGGTAAAATATGCTACTTGGTGAGATTTTATATTTAATATCTCATCAAGTTGAGAGAAAAATAATTTGATCTTGTTTTTTAACCTGTTCCGTGAACTGTTCCAAAGTATTCATTTTAAAATGGGCCAGTTTCTTTTTTGGCCTTAATATTATGTTAAACACTGCATATTTGTAAAGTAAAATAACAAGATTGATGTTCGTAAGTTACACATCAACTCAAACTAGAGTATATGTTTACGTTAAAATACGCGCACATCATTTATCTACTGACGATACGAAACTACCAAACCATTAAGCTCTTTCTTCATGTTTGTTACAGGAATGTACTCCGACGTATCTAAATTCCCTTACTCGGGCGGTTATGTATGGATATCTGAATGCTGCCCCACTAGATTTGTCTCCGTCTACTCAAGTTCTATATTCGAAGGCGCCACCTTCCCTCCAAGCGTACTACTCAAACTAATCTACCACTGGGCTTGTCAAACGAATGTACAGAACGTGGTCCAATGGGTGAAAGTAGATAATTTATATGTAAAAGGCTTATTTACTTGGTTAAGAGCTGTTTGTACATCAGCTATACATCAACATATGGGTTTGTTGGGCGGTGCGGGGAAGAAAGTTGAGGTTGGAGTGATATCTCTTGGAACTACCAGCCATGATGGCACGCAGAGACAGGTGAAAGTTGAAGTTCTGGGTGTTTTGGATGCTGTGGAGAAAATTGTAAGTGGATTTTTATATACTCTTTGTATTTTACATTTTATACAAGCACGGCTTAATATTTTATACATAAAATCACGCCTTCTGCCCATAGGGTTAAGCAGGGACCAGATGTCGGATTAATCGTATTAAAATCTACTTTCCTAAATAGTGTAAATTAAAAGAGGTAGAATTGGATTTATAGAGAAAGGAAGCCATAAAAGATTATTACATTTTCATATATCGTCTAGGCCAACTAGCGTTTTGCCAGCGTGGCGGAATATGAATTCAATATATTATCTGTAGAAGCTGAACAAAATATTACCAGTCATTTCCATCCACAAATACTGAACCCTCTTTGTCATTTCAGATTCGTCTCCGCGCTGTAGAACCACTCGCAGAACACGAAAAGAACTACAAGAAACGTTTCCAGAAGATTCTAGAGCCATTAACCAACTGGGTTCATCCATCCTCTGTCATTCTAACCGACCTGACCGTAGACAAAGGCACTCTAGTGTCTATGGGCTTTAAGAACGTTCACCAATCGTCCTCGCACTCCGACCAACCGGGCAGGAATACTAATGCCAATATAATGGAGTATTTGAGAAGAATCGTGCCTAGAATGTTCCAAAATACGCTCTCGTTGTTATCTAGGCAAATTATACAACAGTTCTTAGATGAATTGGTTTGGAGAGAAATGTGAGTTACATTCACATTAATAATTAGTCTCAATATTTGGAAATGTTCGGATAGATAATAAAAAATAAAGACTGAAAGAGCAAAGTCTTCTATTGTCACACAGCTTAGACCTTTATTAGACGAAAAATTCATAAATTATTAAAATGTTCTATAAATATTTTTTATATGCTTTTGCATTTTCGTGTTGTTTACTATCTAATAATTTACACGTGCATAAAAATACCCCAAAATTAAATTCTTATTATATTTTAGATACGGCATATCCCCTGGACAGGCGTTTGACAACATCGTGATACATATCAGTCAACAAACGAAGATGGAAAGCAAAGATCCTATCACCGTGCGACTTAATAAAATCGCAGCTAATCCCTTCAAGAATTGGAAGTATCCTAGTGGAAAGGTAAGTAACATTAATAAATAAACGATTTTTTTTTCTAAAGCATTTTTTTACTAGATGCTAGTGTAATTGTAGTGTATATCTGTCATCGAATAATCATAAACACCGCTTGTTTAGTTTATAATATACCTCCCGAAGTTGCAAACTGTACCCAAACATTTACAACTTAACACAATTTTTTCGATAGATTATTATTTATCCCTATCACATCACGGGACAATTTCGAGAAAAAACAACGAAATAAATACCTTCTACTACCTGCTAAGGGAATAAATCCACTACCTCCGTTTGTAACTAGATCAGAGCAGATCTAATTTAGCCCCCATTTATTGATTTCTGTTTACTTATTAGTCCAAGAAGGAGAAGGCAGAGGAACCAGAACCGGAGACAGGTCGGAGCAAGCGTGGTCGTAAGAAGAAGGAACCGTCGCCGTCACCTCCACCCAAGAAGAAGAAGAAGGAAAAGACCACGTATATCGAAGATGATGATGAGGAGGTAACCTACTTAATTTGTTTAGTTTTCTCAATACATTTTCGTACAATAGAATCATAGCACAAGTTTATTTTTGTGGAAACTGTCACATATATTATACTTCTGTTAATTTCTCCTTTCGCGATATCGCAATCAATAGACAATGAATTACGGAACCTAGGAAACAGCCTTATTGTAATCTTTAAACGTAAAATATACTTTCGATCGTAAGGTCGTTTGTATTCCACCTATGCCTAACGGAAGTAAATTAATTATCATTATAAAGACACAATATTAAACCTTACAAAAATATATAAAATCCAGACAACCAGAACTTCACAATTCACATTAACTTAGACCGATTTTTTAAATCTACACAAATGAATTCATCAAAATACAATTTTATTAGTAACTACTATATTTCTTTCCCCAGATCCCACTAGCCCAAAGTCGTAAAACGAAGATAAAGGAAGAGAAAGACAAAGTAAAAGACAAGAAAGAAGAAGTCAGCGCCAGAGGTCGTCGCAAGCAAGTGCGGTCGTACGTGGACGATGACCTAGACGATATACCGCTGAAGAACATTAAGAAGGAGGCCGCGCCGCAGGAGACCGTGTCCATGGAGCGGTACTACTTCGGACAGAAGGGTGGCGATAGTGTGGGGGAGAAGATGACTATTGCTGTTGAGGTAAGAATTGTGTTTACTGTAGTTTGAGGGCTAGTTTTAAGACTTGTTAATAAATGTAGCATTACCTATACCTACTAAATCCCTCGTAATCAATAAGTTGATTTAGCAACTTTTAAGGCAAACATTCCATAGATCACGAACCATTTCAATTAATGAATATTGCTATATTGAAGTGCGTTAGTATAATTACTCAGTTTCGTGAATTATGTACAATAAAGAGTATCCTCTCATCTTGGGATTAAACCTGCAGACATGACTCAAGCGTGTAATAAATATTACACATTTAATTGGATTATATTATTTAAATATTTTTCACATGAGCTGACTAAGACTAAGTAAATACAAACTTTTAATACTAGAATATTTTTTCGTTTGTTCCAGTGCCCAGTCTGTCACATAGAATTCAACGACAACTACCTCCTAATGACCCATCTGTACGGTCACGCGGTACCCTCAGCCGACGGTACAGACACCCCACAATGTACCTACTGTCTCACGAGGTTCCCCGCTCAAGAAGAACTGGACACGCATCTGAAACACAACCACCCCGCTGATACGAAGTCACCGGATCTGTTCACTTACGCTTGTCTGATTTGTGAGGTGAGTTATACAGACACCCCACTGTGCACTTAGACCGTTGCACCTATGAAAATTTTCGATGCTCAGATATTTTAGCCTTCAAGCGCCATACAAATCCAGTAGCGGGACGAATGTCGACGATGCGACTCGTGTACTAACCTGAGTGAATTCGCACCTTGTGTATGAAGGTCCTTATTGTCTCTAAGGCTATCTGACTAAAGAGTCAAAAACTAGCTTTTTGAGAATAAAAAAAAACGAAATGAATCGTTATGATACTTAAGATTTTCTGAATTTACTATAGTTTTTATTAATTTGTGTCATAACAGAAACTCACGCTGAGTATTGTTAGTCGCGTATACGATACTTACAATTTAATAAATTTACGAACTATAAACATTGCTGGTGCTGCTATTGTGAAGATTTCTCATAATGTCTGATCGCTAAAACATTATTTACGTCTTTTAACATTAGAAATATGTATCTAACCTTATTTTATTCTACCCCCAGGTTCGCTTCGCAGCAGTTTTAACCCTAGCCTCGCACATGCAGAAGACCCACGCTCCACTAGAGCTGCCATACGAGTGTGGCGCGTGTGAGTACCGCGTGTCGTCACACCGCGCCGTCGCTGATCACTTCCGAACTAAGCACTCGCTCTCACACTCTGTGTTCTGTCCTTATTGTCTCAAGGTGAGTTATATATTTCTATATCACGTTTATGTATATTAGTATGATGTTTTATGGACCCTGTGCACCAAAATCGCTGACCCACCAAGACATGTCCATGGGTAAGGCAAGTCTACAGCAGTCTACGAGTCTCTGACGTGATTCTTTTCAAATGAAAAGCCGCTGGGATCGAATTGTCGACATGTGACGGTGACTTTGTGTAAACTCCATTACACCTTAAATAATTGTATGTCGAAAAGTCCTATGCTACATTTCAGGCAATTTGTTTTTATGTGTGTAGGTAATCAAAGTATACGCGGACGGTTACGAACTGACAGCAAACGTAATCCTTTACTTGGATCACTTGAAACAGCATCAAGACAAAGAGATGGAAGTCCGCTGCAACAGATGCGTACTAACATTTGTACATCTCGGTAAGTACATACATACACTACTTTTTAGTAATTAATTAGAATTAAAAAAAAAGTGATATTTTAGCAATTACAATTTTGCTAGTCGTGTTATTGTAATGGTTATGTGATAGAATGTAAAGTGTATAGGCGGCATTATAAACAAGTATAGCCAGCCAAAAAATCAACTAGTAATAACTTCGCAGTATTTCAAATTTTTTGCGATTTGTAACTGGAAAAGTAAAATACATATTGTATCTAAAGACATGTTTTTATTACAGGGCAGTTAAAAGAACATCAAGTAAGAGACCACGTTACAGTGGAAGGAGCGACCCCACTGTGTTCAGAAGAACATCTCATCACTAAACCTAGAGTAAGTTTTTAACATTAGAGCAATTCGCATATGGTTTAAACATTTATTTAGCGTGATTGTTATCTACCTCTATGTAACTATGACATAAATCTTTTGTCTTTAATTTTTTAAATAGATGTAGAAAATAAATTATTTGCTAATGAAAATGTGTAAATATTTATTGAAAATGTGTTAATAATATAATAACGATTTAACACTGCATTGGTATCCATGCTCCTATTGCATGATAGATACGTTGTCAAATATATTATGTGTTACTTATATCATACAATGTGTTGTTTAGAATAAAGCTCGACCGCCAGTAAAGGACTCTGCAAGTCATACCATAAGCGAGACGTTTGAAGGACTAACTCTAGTGCTGCCTGAAGATGGCATGTTGTGCAGAGAATGTGACACACCACTTGAAAGGGATAAACATTTCTTGTGAGTATACCTTTTTGTTTTGAAAGTGTGTTTTGTGAATATAGATGCTCTGTGCTTTATACAATAAATAGGTACTTCGTGCTGATTATAATAATATATCTAGTTGACTTTTTCAACTAATTCTTGCTTATTGGACCTTGTTTAATCTGGAAATAAGAAATTCTTACTTATAATTATTGACACAGAAATTACAGCAAACTTACACACCTACAAACTTTAATTCCTATGACATGTGGCTTAAAACATGGCACCGTACGACGCGATCTTTGGTCTGATGATCTTTGATGCCTTGATCCGTATTGCATAGACGTTAATGTTTATTTTTAATCGATTTATTTCCCGTATCTTTCCCTCCACCGGTTCACGTCGGGTCTAAAGCTAGGTATATATGTACAGGGGCACGACGAGCTGCAGCAAGTGTTCGTACGTGTCGTCGTGCTACCGCGCCATGTTGCGCCACAGCGGCTACTGCGCCGGGCCCCACTCGCTGGAGGATGCTCCCCGCGCCGCGCCGCACCGCACCTACTGCGTGTGCGGGTACAACACTAACATCGGTATGTAACTAACTTACTGTACCTACAATACGCGCTATCTATCTCGGTATGAAGTTAGCGGCAGTAGTTACGTAAAAGACATTTGTTGGAACTAAATGGTGACATTACAGGGTACTACTTGCGCAAATTTTCTATTATGTCTAACTTCAAGCCGGTCAAGATTGATTGTGCGTGCTGTATATGTTCGAGAACTGCAGCAAGTGTTCCTAATGATGATGCATTTATTTTATTACCTTATCTCATTTATGCAATCTCATTTATATAGGTAAATCGACCAACTCCTACTTTCTTTCTTTCTTCTATTATTTTGTTCTTGATGACTTCTTCATACACTACTTATTCCTCACCCACCGGTCATCATCTTCACTTATCTTCAGAAAACGGGTGACAACCGATATATTTCATATATTTCTACTAAAAACTTTCATTTTGTGCGAATTATGAAGGAGTAAATAACTTATTCTTTAACTTAAGTTCCAACCGTTATTTCAAACGTAACATTTCTCCCCAGGCACGGACATGCTGACTCACTTGCTAATGTGTGAGCACAAGAGCGCGTATAGATCGGAAGAGGAGGCGCGCAACAACACAGTGCGGTCCGCGGATGACCCGCCCGCATTACCTGCGATCAGTAAACCGGTGGAAGAAACTCCTGCTGTGGACACCGTGAGTAGGACTTACAATTAAATAATTACTTTTCCAGGCATGAGAGAATGATAAACTTGCTGTTTAAAATATAGGTTCTAAATAAGATGACAGTGGCTAAGGTGCAGAGAGCAGCATATTTTCAGCTCGTTCCAGTAAAAATCAATATTCACTTTAAGGTTTAAGATATAACATAAAAAAAATATTTTAATTAATGTATAAATGTTTTTTTGTTGTTATTAGCCGGTGGAAAGCGTGCCGCCCGTGGCAGACTACGCGCCTCCCTCGGTGCTCAACACGCAGTTATCGCTCGACGACTTAGCGCCGCCTTCTGTCCTGCAGTCTGACCAGGTAGATATTCATCTTTTAATATAAGCTAGCAGCTTCTGCCATCAGTGGCTTCTACCTGATTTTAATGTTACAGACTCGCAAAGTCCATAGTGATCATGATTTCTGGTTACAATTCTGAAAGGACAATAAACACCTATATGTGGACGGAAGTAAAATCCTGAAAAAAATACTTTATTGCTCGATCAGACAAAACAGTAATTACTTCATAACGAACTATGAAATAGTTATCTTTCTAAGACTATCTTATACGAGTGCTGTGTGTCGTCACCTATAACCAAATAATCACATTATCTAATTTTATAGCACGATCAAGAGCTTCGTACGGATATAACGGACGCGTACGACCATCCACTAGCGACACCTCGTCATGAAGAACCTCACTACAGTCTTGGGGACTTCGAACCTTTGCCGCAAGAGCCGCCACCGCAACCTGACTTTGAACAACTCTAGAATAAGACTATCAAAATTGGCTGACTATATACAATATCTCTATTGGAACATAGAATGTGTAAAGTTTAAGTGTTCTTCACTCATCAATCTTGAATGCTTCTATAACACCCAAAATTGTTAATAAATAGTATTTATTAGTGGCAACTCAGAAGTATATGGGGTTTACTCAGCAAAAAGGTTGACGATGTCCTTCCCATCATAATGGTATGCTAAAAATTGAGTGGTGGAGAGTAGTGGCAGGCATGGACTTATTAGAATTTGGAAGGTGCGCAAAGCCCTCCTTTAGTTCACTATTAAACAATAATCTATATTTACTGTGCAATTTGCATTCAATTGAAATCTAGTGCCCAAAAAGCCCGACAAGGTAATAGCATTGGATATTATTTTTACACAATAATATATAGGTAACATAGGCTTCCATAGAATTCAATATGCTTATGGTGTCGGGACTAAGCTTCATTTTTATAACAAATTGCTAAATAGACAAATATTTACTCCAATTCTATTACTATACTATAAGCTTGTCTGGTATAAATAATATAAATGAAATATATCACCTTAGGTATGGAAAGTTTATATGTAATTTAATTTAAAGTTGTTATGGTTTAGGCTGGTTTCAGTGTCATGCGTACCGTCGGCGCGGATTACTCCGCGCCTGACGTACTGTATAAATCTTACGGAGGATTACTCCGCGCCTGACGTACTGTATAAATCTTACGGAGGATTACTCCGCGCCTGACGTACTGTATAAATCTTACGGAGGATTACTCCGCGCCTGACGTACTGTATAAATCTTACGGATCGTTTTAGAGTTATGAGGAAGGGTCCATACGTAAATATTCTAAAATGCATACAGATTGGTCTGTGCCAAGCAATTCGCGGACAGTCAGCGTGACTCTGAAACCAGCCTTACAGTTATAATTTGTTTCAATTAATGGTTAATCAACCATACATTATTATAAATATAATAACAATTTATTACATAATTATGTAATAGAAAAAATAAGTAGAAATTCTATAATTACAATATAGTATAAATACATGCTTCAAGTAATTTGTGTTTTTCTTTTCTTTTTCTTGAATGTCAGTGTGACTTTGTTAGTTACTCCATAGTCTTGTATACAGGCTTCATCATTGTCAAGAACAGTACTGTCATAGTTAAGGCTGTAAGTCCTCCAAATGTATTTCCAAGATATATTAACATTTATTCCCGCTCTCTTTTGGTACAGTTCAAAATGCCTTGCTATTGCCTTTTTTAGACCCCTCACTGTGGCATCTTGTGGAATCTACAAAATACAAGTATATTAAATGACCAATTCTAAGAGTATAACAACTTTATACCCAACAACAACCCTTGTAATTTGCTTTCCATGCAAAATTTTTACTTACAATAACTTTCAAAGATTCAAGAGCATCCCGATTTACAAAAATGGTTATTGATTGCCCATGTTCTACAGCAATCTGAAATAATAAGATCTTGGTTATCTTCTAACTTATAACTAAAAAACAATGTTAAACAAACTTGCGTATAGAATTTTACCTGCGAAGAAATTTCCTCAATAATAATATCGTCATGAAGATCTTTGAGCAAGGAATCATTTTTCAAAATCGCGCCGACTGCAGCTTCCGTAGCCTCTAGCAAATCGTCGTGAGACAAATCTTCAGTCACTTCTTTTACTACTTCCAATGTGTCCATGATTTCTAATTCTTTGATTAAGTATATTGTTCTATAGAAGCTAATTCATTGAACAGAGTTTGCGAATTTTGTTTGTTTATTTTATCATAATCACAAGTCTCGCAAGATAATAATATGTCAAAAAGTTCAAAAACCGACAAAATGCATAATGAAAATGCAAACTCTCGTATAGCTCAAAGAATTTTACTGTATTAAAAAATACCGATTTACATCACTAAACCATAACTTAAAATTTTACTTACTCTAAGGGCTGCCAGTCTAAAAATTGTTCGAGTGCGGGTAATAATGATGTAGATACAAATAAATAAATAAATATTATTGGACAACTCACACACGGTTATTTGATTCCAAACTAAGCAGAGCTTGTACTATGGTAACCAAATAACTGATAAACATACTTAAATACTTCTAAATATATACTTATATAGATAATTTGACAACCAGGCTCAGAACAAATACTCGTGCTCATCACACAAAGATTTGTCCCGGGTAGGATTCGAACCCACCACACGCGGCGCTACGGTTGTTGCGGCGAGGTGACTGCTTAAACCACTGCGCCAAACGTGCAGTATATGAATAGAGTGTTCATTTAAATTTAGCTAACACCATTTTTTTTATGTCTATCTAACAGCATGAGTATCCTTATTCAGTTAAATGTATAGACATTTCTGTTTAACTCGTAAAACATATAGGTATAATTAATTATTATGTAAACCATCTGGTATTATCAAATTATCACAATGGCAATCTATTATTTCACTCTTTTCATCGGTGCTGTCAACTAAAATTTGAGGTTATACTGTCAGTCTGATTTCCTCAAAATTCTCTAAATTGTATCATCCACATAAAATCTCAAAAATAATATAAGGTAACACCAACAATGGATAGTTTATCCACGGGTTCGCTCTCTGGAGCACAGAAAGAAGAATTGATGGATCAAGTGAAACAGCAGATAGCCATCGCGAATGCCCAGGAACTTCTTACGAAGATGTCGGAGAAGTGTTTCAAAAAGTGTATCAATAAACCAGGCACAGCTCTGGATAATTCTGAACAGAAATGCATAGCTATGTGTATGGACAGGTATATGGATGCATGGAACCTGGTGTCGCGGACCTACAGCAGTCGTATCCAGCGCGAGAGGAACAACATGTGAAAGCGAAGATCTAAAGGCTCTGAGCCTCCGCGTCACTGTAAATATAGACGACTTAGTAGTTACAAAGCATTTCTAATTGTGAGTTGCGGCTGCCGGTTATGTTAATGTGTTCAATAAAAATATTTTAGGTTGTTACTATTTGTTTTTATTGATTGGTTGATCCTATCTTATATTCTAGTTATTGTAGTGTGTACACAATAAATTGCATCATTGTTGATCCAGTTCCTTTAGAAATAGTAGTGAAATATATACAACCAATTCCCAAATTGTAACAGATACTGCAGCTAATATTGTTCTTATGATACTGACATACTGTGTTCAATTTAACTTCAAGTTATACAATAACATTATACTATTATGGTTGCTAAAAATATAAAGGAAACACATTGTTAGAATTCACTGCTGTATTATACAAGTTGAAATAAACAAATTGTTGGTTCATTCAAATGCAAATCTTATTATTTCTCATTATTTTTATTTATGTTACTTCACCCTTGACCATTTTCTTTCTGTAATGGTATAGCTTTTGTATCCACATTTCTTTTAATTCTTCTTCACTTGGTATCTCCTGTAAAACAAATAAATATAGATTTAACATTCCACTAAAAACACCTCCTGCAAAAGATTTGGTAAAAAGATCTTTACGTAAGCTTCTATGTAGTTATGTAACTCTAACTGACAATCTTAGTCCTTAGTGATTCAAAAACTCATAAGTGTTAATGAGTTGGTATAGGAGATGACTCAATTAAGTTAACCACATTAATACTACCTGGGGAATAACAACAAGCATAGCTAAATACATCAAATTAAAGAACACGAAACTTACATCAAAATTGATAATAGAATCATCATTCTGTACTTTGATCTCAGTCTCAGGTACTTTAACAGTCTCCGAGTTCAAATCTATCACAATATTCTGTGATGCTTTCTTAGTTCTTGAGGAAGTGAAAGTCTTAGGTATAAAAGAGTCAGTGTTTAGTTCAGCCAGTAAGTTCCTGTCATGAATTGTAGGCATGTCCTCCTTGATTTCAACCTCCTTGTACTCATATGTAGGAATTTTGGTCATTGTCAATCCTGCAGCCTCTGCTGCTTTGATAGCTTTCTCAACTTTTGTTTCTGTGTCATCGAGATTAATCTTCTTGTGAGGAGCAAATGAATGTTCTGAAATATATTATGTAGAAAGGTAAAGATTATGGATGAAAAAAAAATGCTGATTCAATTACAGAAAAGCTATGTCACCTGAATACAGGCTACTTTTATTCTGAGAATTGGAGAATTAAATGATTGTTAATGCAAAAGTTTTAAAATGTACTCAATATGACTAACCCATGTAATATCATACGGTTTGTGTGCTAACATAATGAGTTTTCACTCTATTTAATACCTTTTAAGATTTTATTGTCTTAGAGAAAAATATTCAATAAATGCAATCAATATACCTATCTCTGAGGAACTAGAACGACTGCTAGGAGAGCGCGAACGCTTAGATTTCTTCTTGTGGTACTTTGTTTTACTTCTAGAACTCGACAAAGACCTTGATCTATCACGTTTGGACCGAGATCTCGATGTGGACCGTCTTCTCGACCTAGACTCGTATCTGTCCCGGTCTCTAGACAAACTTCGAGAATAACTCCTTCTCTTATGTTTAGTTCGCGAACTACGAGAGGTAGATCGCCGTCGCCGGTGACTGCTTGACTCCGAGCGATCTCTGGATCTCGATCTGCGTTTGTGCTTGCTTTTCGACTTTTTTCGTTCGTACGATGATTCAGAACTGTATGAGGAACTCCTCCTGTCTCTGTATCTGCTTTTCTCACGAGGCATGTTACCTTATAGATGCTCTTGCATTTATAATAGAAAATTAGATATTTTGTATTGTGTTCATAACCCACAATACAAAACGTCAAACAAAACTAGACAGTTTGGTTGACATTTTAGTGACATACATGACATCATAATATAAAACGTTTCGTTTCACCAATGCAATAAGATTTCTTGGAAAAACACGACTTTAGGTTAGGTACTTATATTATAATTATTATTACCTTTAATAGTCGCACTAAATCAAAGTTGTTGAAAGAGGTTTTTAAGCAAATTTACCCGTGCTACTCTGCTAATTTTCTATCCCATCAGTCGTAGTTTTATGTTATAAATCGCACTCCCTACTATCTGTACAAATCTAAAGAACTGCTTAAGGTAGCACCATGCTGAAAACAACACAATTTCTTGCACAGAAGTACTACCTATTTTTTTTCTTTTTCCTCCTATAATGAAACTTTTAAGTGTATGGTTCAGCAAAATTTTAATTATAGCAGTACAACACAGCGTCAGAATGTTACATATACTTCGTACCAAGTAAGTAATATTTTATATCGGGAAATTACTGTACCTATGTGACACAAGCATCTATTTCTTGTAAAGTAACTGCAACACAATAATTAGTGTTTAGTGAAGGCTCAACGTTCACGTTTTAGTTAATATTTACGAATTCTAAATAATGTTCAATGAACTAATTTACTATAGGAAAGGGAATGGTTGATTAAACTAGAAATCATGAAACTTTGGAAATAAGTAGGTATGTACCGGTATTTTCAAAATTTGAAATTATAAGAAGTACACACTGAAAACTACAGATGGCGTTGCATTATTTTTACGAGACGTTCGGGTCCACGGAGTTTATCAATAGATATTTTGACAGTTTTTCGATAACATTAAAATGAAATGAATATTAACCATATTTTTTTTGAATTCTTAAACATAACAAAGCAGTTTATGTTATTTTCTTGAAATGTATTTAATTTTGTGGTGTGACGCGGCAATATTTTAATTTTTAATCACTGACGTTTAACCAATATTATGCGTTTAATGGAATGTTCCTAGGGCAGCGACCGTCAGTCGGCCTCGATGACGGAATGTGTGAAAATTTTAAGATGGTGATCAACTGTATTTTTCGTAAATTAGTAAAAAAAATCAAGTCTGAAGCTTTGTTATTATGTTGAAAAGATTAAAACGTGTTTAAATTAGTGAAGACGCTCAATATATCCTATATAAATCGGCGCAAAGGACCTATAGTGCAGTACGTGTTAAGTGCAATCGCTGACATTGTTTCGTTAAAAATTGTTGAGCCCATCGCGATTGTTATGTTTAGTATTCTATTGTGTGCTTTTATAACGCCTTGTAAATGGTATAAGAGATTCTGATGTTTCCTAAGTCATGGAGCGGCAGGAGAGATCACATGCCAACATGGAGGCCACTGACTGTGTGGACACAAAACAGGTGAGCCCTACACGGCTAATTGCCGGTTTTTAATAATTTCACCTTTGGCTTACTCACATCGCCTTGGTGCTTGTGAAATTTGCATTGGAATGTTCCAACTGCAGCGGTGTACTTAAAACATGTACTTTATTGGTGCATGTTTTGAAGTTGTTGAAACTTTGGGAAGGTGTCCTTACGTAAATAACAGTTTAATATGTTGTAAATCGTTATAAACGAGTGAGAACTGTGTAGAATTGAATGTTGTATGGGCATAAAAACAAATCAAGGCTTAATGTGGGCGCAGAAGCTGGCAGCCCACACGGACTGAATAAATTATTGGTATTAGAACATTGTTATGTGCCTTATTTGTCATATCACACACATTTATGTATATCTGTCTTTGTCTTGCTCCTTTTACATAGGTCTAAGTAACATTGAAAATGGTCTTGAGTATTTTAATAAGTTGAAAGTTAATAATTATTGTGTTGAATGATCAGATTAAGTTGTATGTGTGACTCAGTGTCATTATATCTTGACTCATGTGTAGCTAAGTGTGACTTAGTGCTTACTTCATAATATTGTTGCATGAGGTTTTTTTTTTTAAATTATGTGTAGCTCTCTACCAATACACTTGCATCGGCACCAATTCCCTAGATCAAATAGTCTATGGAAAGAGTCCGCAATATTGTCAAAAGTTCTTTGATTGTTTTTGATGTTTGTTTAAACTTCACTTTTCTCACCATTTACTAGATACCTAGTACCTACTAGGTATTTGTGTGTTTTTCTAAAGTTTATCAAAATGTAAACAACGGTTTTTGTTTTTAATAATAGATAATAATCTAGGTTGATTTAGGAAATTTGTTAATAAACAGATAAATATTGAAATTAAAAATATTATTAATTAGCCAAGATTAACTTACCTATCTATTTATACTTGACCTAGGTACTTATCCTTAAATTTATATACAACACAACACACATTATTATGTGATAAATGTGTTCTAATATAAGCTGTTATTTATAGTGTTATTTACCTCTGGCACTTAGGTAATTGATAAAAAAAAACATTCATTCAATCTTCATGCCTGAAAGTTATACCGGTCTCCAGAACTTAAACAGTGTTATATCTTATTCATCAGGACTTAATATTATCATACCATTTTTTTATTTAGGTTTCTAAAGCCTAACTGTACAGAATATTTTGGGACTTAGTATGTAATGTTTGAAATTACCATTTCTTGTGCCCGACCTTAAACTTGAGGTCAAGAAACTAAAGTATCCAGTACTTTAGTTTGTTGTGTAATCAAATGTACATTTGCAAAAGTTATGGATGATTGATTAAAGTGCAATAACTCTTTTATAACTTAACAAATATGTTGGTATGTCAACATGTCTCAATGTTTAAATTGTTAATTATAAGTTAATTGTTGTGCTTCATGCTAAGTAAATAGAGTGCATACACATTGGCAAATCTTTTACAAACATGTCATGCAATTTGTCCAACACACATTCTTTGCTTGTGTAAAAATTTACAGTACAGGTATAATATTTACAATATTTATGTATATGGAAATATCAAGGTTTTACCAATTTAACTTCTAGGTTCGAGATATCATGAGCATGTGTATAATGACAATATTGAATTAATTACATAATAAGTCCCAGGCAACAATATTTAATTGGATACTCAATTAAAGTCTACTTAACATTAATAAGATAAGAGAAATCATAAAGCCTCATAAGTGCTTGGTCCTACACAACTCTATGTTAAATTCTTTACCAGTTATCTAATCTGGTATAGCTATAAACAGAAATAGTAAAAAAAAAACATCAGAACATAAGGAACTCTTTCATAAAATGAAAAGAAACGCGACGGAAGTGCAAACAAAACCAACACGCTTATCGTAAGTTAAACCAAGTACGAAGTGGCCGGTATCGCGAGGTATCGTGGTAGGGGGCTCGCGCTCGCGCCGGCGGCTCGGCGCGGGCGGCGCGCGCGCAGTTGAAACGCGACGGGCGCGCAGCACGCCGTGCGCGCGAACCGCGAACATTTACCGAACACGCCCGCGCGAGTGATGTCACCAGGAGAACCAGTGGTTACTGTGTTGTGAATGTGCATTAACTATAATGGTAGCTATGGTAGCATCAGCGTCTGGATACGGCACCTTACGCCGCTTTCTGAGCGTGCCCGAGGGCCAGCATGGCGTGCCCGAGGCCGGGGTCGTGCCCAGCACCTCGGTAGCCGTCTCGGTAAGATCTCACTTGCCCGTCTTTACAAACAGTTAAGCACGAGGATGAATGATAACGTTATGCGTTTGGAATGTTGCAGATAATGAGTTGTTGATGCCGTGCGACAATATTGTTAGGTGTGACTGTTATGTACTACAATCCACGCGATGAATCGATTCTATTGATAAGTTTGTTTGCGATGCGATATGAGTTGTGGATTGCATTTATTACTACTGATTGCTGCATCGTGTAGTTAGTTTTCATGCAAGGTTTTTCATTGAATTGGTTTATAAAAAAAAGATGCATGAAGATTTCGTCGAACTTGATTCAGATTCAACGCAATTATAAATAAATTATTCTGTATACAATGTATACGTAACAATGCGCATAAAATGTAATAAATGGACGTTTTTCAAAGAATAAAACGAATCTGTAGAAAGTTGCGCACTGCAACTTCCATTAGAACGTATACGTGCGTATTAAAATTTGCACTAGTGCAAAAAGTCTATTTTCTCGTGCTCGTGAGCAGATAACGAAATTTATAATTTTTATTGACCGTTTCTCGTGTGACCAGTATTGCTTTATGCTGTCGGCGCGGACAACATTACCCAAATCTCTGAAACTAGTCCGACACACCGCATTATGGACAGCTAAAAAAAGAATCCGGACAAATCCATCAGTCTACTGACTAACCGTCGTCCACGGTGGGGTCATCAACCTTACTTTCCTTTTTATTATTCCGCTGTGTAATATTAGCATCGATCGAAATTCCGGCCTTGGCCTCACGCGGTCTATTAGAACAATACTTTTTGTAGATGATGTCACCCTCATCTGGTAGGGAATACACGGGATGGATACGGCCAAGGTTAGGCCAACAGACCGTGGCTGTATCTCTAGCGGATCACGGCTCGTTGGCCACCATCCGCGAAAGGAGCGCATCACCGTGTGCTTACCGACCCAGATCAGCGCCAGCGCTTACTTGCTCTTTACCTTATCCGAATTAATATGAAAATCGTGTCCACTCTTAATATAGCAAATTGAAATTGGCGTTCTAGTTACTCAACGATATGACGACAATTGGTCGCATGCGTGTTGTAGGAAAAGTAAGTAACTCCTTGGCATATTAAAGCAACAACGGATTTCATACCTCATTAGACACTATTATGAGGTCAATTTTCCCTTCCTTTCTAGGATTTACCTAGTTAGTAAGGTAATGTTATGGGCTATAAATTTTAATATTCTCGTCAGTGCGTTGAGAAATTGCTATGGATCCAATACGATCAGCACGATAATAACACGCTGCCGATGGAAACAGAGAGTAGTAATTCACCTCGATTGTTCGTCTTGGTTTCCTTTCCCACCCGCTAGTTTTTTAAAGTCCGATAAAACAAATTTGAATAAGCTATTGATGTGGTTGTCAGACTTTCGCGTTACATTTTAAGAGAAACGTAAAATTGCAATGTAACCGATTTACAAACGATCCGCAACGAAAATTTTATCAATAAGTTTTATTTCACGCCTAAGTAAAGAATAAAACGGTTTGATGCTGCACTTAAACTAGTCGAACCACATTGTGGAAGTAGATATTGGAATGTACATTTGAACGTAAACACAGCCAACTAGTTTGCCTCTAGAATCTTATTAAAGTTACGAAGAACCGACGAAATGAGGCTTGTAGCTGACATACAAGTCTTGAGAAATAAGAATTTACATATAAATGTCAAATGATTTATTAAATTTGTGTCTTAGCTGTATCCAATTTATGATTGGTGTTTTGAAGTGTGATTATCACATGTGTAAACAAATGCGCATGTGTTGGACACAGTTTGTACAGTCGCGGTGGTCGGACACGAAGCTTGCGACACGGCACTAAGATGTGGTGCCACCTCTGGTGCATGCTTCCGCCCACCACCCGCTTATATGGCGAGGACCTTGTTACGGTTGCCTTACGTAGGCACATCCACACGACTGGATTTTGCAATGTTATCGTCTATGTCGCCTTGCCGGAAGGTTACTGGCTGTTAAAATTCCAACCATCCGTGTCACATTCTCGTCTTAATTATCTTCTTGATTGGTTTTATTAAATGGTCCTTGCCACGAAGTTACCTTATTTCTTCCTATATGTTCAATGTGGATTCAGAAATACTAAACCATTCAGTGATTTTCCAATACAAACACATCAAAGTAGATATTGGTTTTAAGTAGGCGGGGCTGGGTGAAGTAACTCAAGCTAAAGCAAATATTACGTAAGATGGAAGCTCTACAAATAAAAGTTATTACTCACGCCTTTAATGAAACTAAGACTTTCAAATTGATCAAAGTGAAATGAATGGACGAAATAAATCATAGCAGTCACAATCGAAGGCGGTCGATCAAAGATTAGAAACGCTCTTAGAGCAAGTGCACGGTCGCTGTGAAGATTCGTTCCCAGATTAGTCTACTTAAGAATTTCTTCGTAATTATAGCACGTATGCAACGTCTAACAATCGCTGTGTCAAAGAAAATATTAATTAATCTCGTCACACTCGCTACTTAAGTGTTATATCTGAGGGGAAATTTTAATTTAGTCGAGAAATCTCTCATTTCTTCACTAAAAATATGCTTTACTAATTTTGGAGTTAATTTTACTTTTGCTGCGTACTCGTTGTTAGCACTTTCGCAATGTTGTGTTTGGTTGTTCTGACATTTTTGATCATTTGTTTTTTACGTAACATTGTGTCAACGCGCAAATTGTCGAACTTCAGTGTAATAGTAAGTGTAAACATTATTCATCGGTGTCAAACAAACAGTGTGATTATTTTTGCCTGTGACGGTTTTGTATCCTTGACTTGCACCATATGTTGTGTAGTTTTGTCCTGCCTCTATACTTGTTATAGTTTATCAACAGTCTTAATATTTGCTTGCTAAAATACTAAGTCTGTTAATGTAGTTTGACAAGTTTAACAACACAACACTGGTTGTCTCTTAGCAATTTTGTAATAAAACCCGTTTTATTCAAGGAAGTAAACATACGATTAATCAGCTATAGTACATTAAACGTTCGTAAACACGTGTACATATAAAACTTCTGTGTAATACAATCAAAATTAAATTTAACATTGCGTATTAAATGTTATTACTTAATTCGGAATGCGGTTACGTGTACACTCGCAAGTATTGAAGCACAATATAGTCGGTTTGATGGACTCAGAGAAAGCTATAAGCAATGTTCCGCGGTTGCTTTCATGTGGTCGGCTTGTCGAGCTTTATATTACTCGTCGAAGAAATTACATGTCCGATTCAATGTGTCTGCCTATGGCTTTAATATCTTACAAGTGGTTAGGGTTACCGTTTATGATTTTAAACTCGGCCACACCTGTTTTCTGCTTCTTGGTGGGGCTAGGCAAAACTGCCTATGCTTATAAATTATTTCTGTTTTTTGGACAAGTTTTTATTAAAAAAGTACGATCTATAAATGGCTGAATGACGCGATCAATGATTTTAACGCATTCATAACTTGATATGTAATGTAACTGATTATAATGAGATAATCACAAAATATGCACTTACGCTTTCTCTTGAAGTATGTTTTGTGAAAACTCTCCCGCTCTCTAACCGAGAACAGAGTCATATTATTAGAACCTTCTGAAGATAATTAACGGCCAGTTTCTTCATCAAAAGTAACAACCTAAGTATAGGAGTATAGTAAAAATGAGAGTCAAATTTTTGCCTTCATGAATTGATTTGTGAAGAAACAGATTTATCTTTACTACACTAAATTCAAATAGAGTCAATGGCTTTAGCAGTTACTTTAGAAATGTTTGAGAAACTGGCCGTAAGTAAGCAAAAATAAAGCCAAAATGTCCAGTTGCAAGAGCTTTAATATTCCAAAGGTAGCTAACCCTAAATAATGTAGCGTCTTATATTTCAATTGTTTCATTATAGTGAGAACAGAGCTCGCTAAATTATTGAAACAGTTCCATTATTTTAATAGCTTGCTCGAAAGTGCTACAATTACTTATTTTTAGTGGTTCACGAACATTGCAGTTATTATTTAATAAATGAGGAGGGCTTGGTGTAGTACTGCTAAATTATAGTGAATTCTGCTTAGCAATTTAATAACATAATATAATAATTGGCTCGGTTCTTAAGAAAGAAGATTGCTTTGATTTTTAGCGAGCTCTTATTAATTTAAAATTACCCTTCCTTCGCGTATCTATAAATCAATTGAAATACAAAATATTAGTTCCTATAAGAATGCAGGCAATAAAATAAATAGACTATCTGCTTTTTACACCAAGTTTTTTCAAGTCTGAGAATAATATGATATCGCTATAGTACAATTAAAAGTTGATACCGTTACCTATATCAATGATTGTGTTTAGTCGACCGTGTCGCCACTAATAATCAACGATATTACTACAAATATGATGTCATCGCGAAAAGTGAAATTGACTCCCGGAAGCCGAGTGTTTGTTCAAATCACATGCGAACAATCGACTTGGAGAGAATGGAGACTGTGAATGGCGTCGGCTCCATTGACGAACAACGCTCTTTAATACCCAATAACTATACAAAACATTCAAAAACCTGTGAATACATTACGTTGTTTTGTTAATGAACAGATGTTTGGTCGTAAAGGTGAAATTACTACCTTCTAAAGCCTAGGTTTGTGTGATGATTACTGTGGAATTTCTTCTTGTTACTTTGTTGCTTTGGCTTAGAATTGGCCACAAAGTGCAGTTGATTTCATGGTCTTCGATTTCCTATACGTATGAGAAAGGTTTGTTCCCACGACCTCCGTGCTGAAGTTTAAGTTAGTTGCCACTCGCCACGTCGCTACCATTGCGTGAATTGCGTCAGGAGGTCGAGGGTTCGATTCCCTCACAAAACAATTAGTTTAGTACTTTGTGTCCGTTGTTTGTATGTTTGTAAAAGTCCCTGCAACGCAAGAGCAAGTCCTATTGCGGGAGTCGTCTTTTTTAATAAATACAAAATAGCAAGTGGGATTAATCATAAGTTCTGTGCAAAGAACTCTTCCATAAATCTACGTATACAATTATTTCTTTACTATTATAAGTGTTTGCATTCAGTTATCATTTTATAGTGTGATTAAATTGTCTCGGCAATCTCCGTCATTCGTGATGTCAATTGGTTTTCCTTTTATTACTGTGCTCGTAAGCGGTGCCTTCATTTCCTGATCTCGCTCTTTCTATTACATCCTTCTAAACATCTTGTGGTAACTGCCTTGTACGTTTGAATATGTCGTTCACAAAAGGTAACATGTCCTATGGCTTATCTAGGTGTCATGTGCCCTTTTTAAATTAGCTCATTTAAAACCTTAACTAGCCAAGTGGTTTAAGTTCGTACCCGAGGCAACACACCAATGACTTTTCGAAGTTATAAGTGCATTAGAAATAATTACACTTGTTCAACTTGGATTCAACGCCTAACCGCTCCCTCATTGATAATTCTGTGAGGAGACCCTTGCTCAGCAGTGGGCCATTAATGGGTTAAATTTGTTTATTTATTCTTATTTATAAAGCTTAATGCTGTGAGTTTTATAAGCGTTAGTTTCCTCAAAATTTGAATATGCATCAGTTAGTCTAACACTAGACACACGAGGAAAACGTAACATAGTCTTTTGTTGCAAAATTATACGTGCATCACTTTCTCCCAAACTAAGTAGATCTCATGTCTAGATGTGTTATCGTGTGTACAGCCGTCTCTTTTTATCTCGTTATCGTGATCTTATGACGTTTTGCATATAATTCACTTGTTATTCACAATTCATGCATTTATTATGTGCTGTACTGTTTCTTCTTATTCGTTTTCCCTAGACGTACACTCAAGAGATTTGCGAAATGTAAAATTAATAAGTAATGTGAGTTAGTGCCTATTGTTTTGTTGTAGAGCTGCAAGATTCTCAGCTTTTACAATATTACGTCGGCGCCTGATCGTATGTTAGCGATTTTACAATGCGCTCGTCCATTTTGGGAAATGGTCAGACTATATTTACCTATAATATTACATCATTCTTTATCCGCGTCGCTGCTATAGAGCTCTTGTTATAAGAATGTGTGGCATTCTATGGCGGGAGAGAGCGATGGATTACAGAGGAATTCTAACGCGGTCAGATGCTATAAACGACCCAAATAAGCTATGGATATTTTATCTCAAAATACCTTATGTAGGATCATCTTACTAACTCTTAAAAATTCGAGTGATAAATTGTTATTTATTTGTCTGCCCATTATTATCACATAATTTTGAGCCCTGACGTCTGGTCCATAATAGATAGTGTCAACATTCCCATCGACATTTTCTTCAACCGAGCGAGAAATAAGTACTTCGACCCGCAATAAATGTCCAAAAACATAAGGATTGACAACGTCTGAACAAAATAACTTATCTTTTAACGCTCACATTTCTCTCGTGTCTCGCGACAAGTCTAATTGCCTTGTTTTATTTTTATTTTGCCGCCGTACATTTGCGAAAGTACTTTAGATACACTTTTGCGAATTCCTTTCAAAATATTATACAAATGTATTTTTCCTTTTAAACGTTCAGCTCTTTGACCGATGTTATGGTTCGTCTATTAGAATGAAATAAATATCTCGCATTATAATAGTTGACTAACCGTTCTGTCGTTTACTTTTGCTTGTATTTGAGGAAGTCTTACGGTTTCTGTCAAATAACAATGACGAGTTTTTTCTCAGATTCAAGATCAAGGCACTAAAACGCTTGTATCTTCGTCTCTGTTTCTAATGTATTTATAATAGCGTTGAATGATTTGAAGCAATCATCTCTAGTGGAGTGTAACACACAAGACGATTTGGATTAGTTTACAGATCTATTGTGATTTGCTGTTTCTTGTAATCTTGTGGTGACCAGTGTGCTAACGAATGTAATAAAACAAAGCAATTTCTATCATTGAAACGAGCTATCAAATAATTTTCAATCATGTAGATATACCTATTTTGTATATTAATTCTATTAATTTATGAGAAAATTTTTCTCAGTGTAGGCATGCCTTCATTATGTACCGGTTGCCTGAAACCATACAGTCCAATGTAGACCGATCTAACAGTAGCTGAGTGTCTTTAATCCAGATACCATAAATGTTTTATAACCAATACTTGGGTGAAATCTGTTATAATACTTAGAATTCCCAAAAGCTCGCTAACATTCTAGGTCCAAGAGATTTCCTTAGAAAGCGCGTTTCACGCATCCCAGTTGGAGATGTGAGGCATTCTTTTGCAATTCCCTCAGCGACCAGATTCCATGGCGAGTGGTAATGTCGTGCAAACTGCCGGTATTGTGCACCGCAACGTCCGTGGGAAATCTTGAAAACGGGCCGTGCATGCATAAGCAACTGGCTCCTTGTATCACCTGCTGTTGTGTCATACTTCTATTATGAAAGTTACCAGCAGGATTCTCAGATGATTTCGTAAATTAACTAACATTATGTGAAAGAACCGGTCACGAAAGCAAAGAACGAAATGACATCAAAATTTGCAATTGAACCGTTTGTTTCTACGGACTTTGTACTTCGCAAAAACTGGCCATAAACACGTTATAATGGGGTACCGAATCGAATTGTGCTTGCTTAAGATTGTATCTAAAATCACGAAATCGCCTATTAACTTTCATCTTTTACAATCTGTCAAATGTTAACAATCTTTTTATTAATAATGCTATTGTATTGATTACTTCAAAGTTTTTGTAGGACTGAACAGTGAAGTTTTTGTATTACTGATTTTGTAGTACTTATTATTTTTCAAAAAGCAAGAGATCCATTTTCACCGATTTTGAATCTTACATCGGGATACGATTTTCCGTAAGATCGTATTTACATTGACTGCGGTGAAAATGGGTTTATCTATTGAATCCACATTCCACTACACGCCCGAGCTCGAATATCATTTATACATTGATCTCTTTATCCTTCCACGCCCAGTATTGTAATATAAGGACATCTAAATTGTAGAATTTGGATACGAAACCTTGACTAGATAATGTTTTGTTTACACTCAAAGTTAGCAAATTGACTACGCCTACACAGTCTAAAGTTATGTCGGTTTTTTTGTTGAACAGTAAAATCATACGCGAGTCTCGCTTTAACATGTAGCGAATCTTTGCTTTGTGTAAATGCGTAATCACTTCCGATTTATTGGCTTCTGCAGGCTTCGTACAGTGTACTGTACACAGTTCAATATTTATGAGGAATCAATGAATTCCAATTTCATTTCGCATGTAGGTCTAGGCTGCGCTGTTTCCCAGCCACTGCCGAACAACAAGAATGTGAATAAGGTATTATATGACAGTGGAGAATCAATTTTATCCACTTTTATGCTGCAGCGGTTCCTGAGCGCTCCTAAAACATATGCTTTTTATTTTTAGGTGCTCAAAAACCGGACACAGCTCCAAAACTGGATTCAAACGGGATATTTGTGATGAAATGAGTGTAAAATTCAAACACGAGTGAATTACTCTCGTATAACACAACAGCGTTACAAATTAATTCTGAAAAGCTTAACACACCCCGAAGTCGCATGTAAAAAATTCAATTTTAGGGCACACACATTTATCGTCGCGTGTGGCGGAGTTATGCGGTAAAAAGCTCTGGGCCAGATGTCGGCCTGGTAGAGACGACGCCTACTATTGTTCACCTTCAAGTACACATATTTGTTTAATATTCGTGTGCCCTAACAACAATATGATCAAAGACTTCTTGCGTGGAATGTGGATACCACCTACGATCTTATTTACCCGAACGAACTTATCTCAAACGAGACGCATAGTTGAACACTTCTCAATTGCTTTCGCAACACATTTCCTGTACACATTAAGCAACTTTCGACATCGAGTAATCATTTTATCAATATTTTGGTCGAGCTCTGACGTAATGGACTATATAATGTCTAATAAATAGTCGAGTGTGCCGCCGGTCATATCGATCGTCCGCAATTTTGTACTTATAATCGTTACGAAATGTTTATATCAGCCGTCTGGTCGTTCCCTCTGCCTGCAGGCGGAACATATCTATCTGACTTTCACTGAGATATCACACTACTCGGCACCTTCCAACTGGGTCATATATTTGGAGACAGATAAATCGAATCTCACGACTTGTAAATTAGTTCAATCCTAAATGTAAATACTTAGCGAATTTCACATAGCTATCTCTCGGAGAGAGCACTCAGAGAATATACTGGATGTAATGTTGTGATACGTTATCGGACAAGACGATTTCGATTTAAACATAGCTGTGTTATCTGTGACGGTGACGACGCTTACGCAAATATTTTAGCCTGCGATAACTGTTTATTTGTCATTTATATCAATTTCTTGTATGAAGACTATTTGGTTTTAAATAAGTATGAACGGTAACTCCCGCCCACGGGCATGTAACCAGCGTTTACGGTGAACCTTGACAATGCTGCGGTGATATCAGCGTAGGCTCTGAGGCCACTATAATTTTCATTAACAAACGTCCGTGTGTAAGTAACTACACCAAATTTTATCTAATCAAAGACAGACGAGACTGTCAACTTTATAAATCTTAATTGTTATTAAATACCTGGTAACTGCCTCTGTGGCGCGGTCGGTAGTATATGCGACTGCGGTGCGAGAGGTCTCGGGTTCGAATCCTGGGTCGGGCCAAAAAGTCTTTTCTGAGATTTTCTGTTAAGAATTTCTTAGAGATTGCCCGGAGTTAGGAAGCTGAGGTCGAAGACCTCCGTGCCTCGGAGAGCACGTAAAGCCGTCGGTCCTGCGCCTGACCTCTCACTGGTCGTGTCGGTTATCCGTCCCACCAAACTATGAGAGTGATGGAATAGAGAGTGTACCTGTGTATTGTGCACACACTTGGACACTATAAACAAAGTCCTGCACAGATGGCCAGTTTCAATGAAACTGACCGCCGTAGCCGTATATCGGCTAGGAGGACATTATTAAATACCTGGTAAAAGTTACTTAAACAAAGCCGTTTTTGTTCGATTTACACTCTATTTCCTTA
Organism: Anticarsia gemmatalis; assembly: GCF_050436995.1. Taxonomy (NCBI): domain Eukaryota; kingdom Metazoa; phylum Arthropoda; class Insecta; order Lepidoptera; family Erebidae; genus Anticarsia; species Anticarsia gemmatalis. The sequence goes on from NC_134747.1 coordinate 12,304,463, forward strand.
TGCACGGATCATGTCTTTTTTTGAATTCCGTGTTCGTCCATGTACAGCCTAGTTTACTGTGCAATAAAGGTAATGGTTAATCGAGGCTGTGTGGGCTTGATATATTTATAGTTCTTGCCAGTTATGACTTCATCGCATCAACGATCAGTCGTGACATTTTTGTTGCGAGTCATAGCAGTTGTCCTCGGTACAGTAGGTATATACAACAATTTACTAACAAATACAGTTTACCATCATTTTGTCAATTTCACTGTGTGTAATACTACGGCCAAGGCCATCATTATCTTTTTTTTTGTAAACCACCATTTTAAGCAGAAATAGTCTGAGTAACCATCGGTCAGGTGGATCGAAGTGACTCAGCAGGGCAAATCATTTCTTATTTCCTGAACCACAAAACTAATTGTGTGTTCCATTAGTTCCGCTAGATACTAAAACTCTGTAATTTGACTATTGCTCCAACGCTGTGACACGGCCCGTGCCTGTGCCGTAGAAAGAACTCACACAAATGAAATTAATTATCTACTACTTCTCCAAGCTTCCTGCTTCCTGTCGCCTGAGGGCTTTATGAATTTTAAAAACGTTGGCGTTTAAATGTATCTGAACATAAATGCAGGTCACGTTTCAATTGCCTATTGTATTCGTTAAAGCTATAGTTCTTTTATGCCGGGTTCATCTCAACCTCAACGTAAGCTTCGTGATCTCAGTACTCTGTTTCCTATATACCAATTATAGTAATCCAACTGTGTATAATGGGAGCCTTGCAAAAATTCCATTCAATAATGTTTAGAATTAACTCGATCGTTTGACCATGTTAGTAGTTTCAAATGAATTATGCATTGATGTATAAGCATGTGATGAGGGGCAAGAATTATTTTTTCTTCGCCGCTGGTTGTCTCCCATGTATGGTCACAAGTGAATCACCTCTCGTCGAACATATCGAGTATATTCACTTGGAAACCAGCATGTGTTATTTGCTTTACGGTCGTGATCTTCGCTTTTTAGGTCGGCAAAGGATTTCCGTGAATTTGCGCCTTGGGTTCATACCTTATTTAACTATCTTTGTGTCCATTGTCAGTAAACAGCTGCTCCTTTGCAGGCTTTAACAGGTGACATTAATGATGTATTTAAAAAGTTGCACAGTGTTTATAAAACAAAAGCTATAAGATGGATAGTACCAGGTGCCAGCAGATGTAGGGCTACTCTACGATACCGTGACTCAAGACCGTCTGACCTATTAAAATGCCAAAACGTTCGCATTGAAGAATGCACCGACCGGTGTGTAATACTTGTTGATGTAATTAGCTAGCCACGCGATGTACAGTCAGCACCAAAAGTCGATGAACAGAATCAACTTAACAAAACACCTGTTCACAATAAAATGCCATAAGTTATAGTCGCAACTAGGAAACAAAATAGCCTGTACACCAGAAATTTACAAAATTCGTTAAACACGAGTATTTCAAAAGTATCTGTACACTAGTATTCCTAAAGTTGCTGTACACCAACAATCCAAATGTCGCTGAACATCGTTGTATCAAAAGTCACTAAGCAGCAGTAAAGACAAAATTATTAGTATATTTTGAACATTGCCGTGTGTTAATCTACTTTCGTCGCTTATGTTGTTCAGCTACTTTTGGGACAGTGCTTGCTTAACCTTAATAACGTATGTTAACACGTTAGAGCCCGGACCTCAATCCCATAGAAAATTTGTGGGCTCTTATGGTGCAAGCATGGGATTCCGATACACCACGCACCCGACAAAATATAATAGCTCATGCAACAGAAACTTGGGAGAGATTTAGAGGCCAAAATATTTGTCAAAATATGATAGGTAATATGCGCGAACGGCTCCAGGCAGTAATAGACGCGAATGGAGGCCATACCCGCTATTAATAAATTCTTATTTTTCAATAAAATTTTTGATTTTGCATTAAGATTTATATTATAACTAGCTGACCCGCGCAACTTCGCTTGCGTCACATAAGAGAGAATGGGTAAGAATTTTCCACGTTTTTGTAACACTTTTTACTGTTACTCTGCTCCTATTGGTCGTAGCGTGATGATATAAAATATTCTTTTTATTTCACGAAAAATATTCTCAAAATTATTTAATTATATCTCTTAATATAACGAAATCGCGCTAAGGCATATCCGCCATTAAAACAGTTGCCATGACAACGGAATTTTGTTAATTCAGTGTCATTATAATATTGAATATTCGCGACTTCGTTCGCCACCTGAATTTTCCCGGGAAATGCGTCATTTTCCCGAGGTAAAAAGTAGCCTATGTCCTTTCTCGGGTATCAAAATATCTCCATACCAAATTTCATGCAAATTGGTTCAGTAGTTTAGGCGTGATTGAGTAGCAGACAGACAGACAGAGTTACTTTCGCTTTTATAATATTAGTATGGATATCTAAAATATTTTCATTTGAAGTTTTGATTGTGCTTTTAATAAATAAATGATTACGATTTAAATCATACTTTTCTTCAGTACCAAATACTTTGTTCTAGATTAACACACGGCGACGTTAAAAATATACTTTGTTAACCTTATTTCATTAGAGTTATGTTTATGTTATGTTTCATATTATAGATTAATATGATTACTGACAATAAAATATAATTGTTTTGTGAATAAGTATTGAAATAGATACTAACGTGTTAACATACATTATTAAGGTTAAGCAAGCACTGTCCCAAAAGTAGCTAAACAACATAAGCGACGAAAGTAGATTAACACACGGCAATGTTCAAAATATACTAATAATTTTGTCTTTACTGCTGCTTAGTGACTTTTGATACAACGATGTTCAGCGACATTTGGATTGTTGGTGTACAGCAACTTTAGGAATACTAGTGTACAGATACTTTTGAAATACTCGTGTTTAACGAATTTTGTAAATTTCTGGTGTACAGGCTATTTTGTTTCCTAGTTGCGACTATAACTTATGGCATTTTATTGTGAACAGGTGTTTTGTTAAGTTGATTCTGTTCATCGACTTTTGGTGCTGACTGTACAATATTATAATTTATGCATTATTCAATAACATTGTTTTTAACTTCTTATACCCTTTAACACTCACGCGTCATATAATTTCCTTTACGTGATAGGAAATAACACAGACAACTCGCCATAACATTCTATTTTTAACTCGCATTCTTCCTGAGAAATTAGTTATAAAGTATAGTTATCATTTATGTAGTTCCGTTTACTAGGTTTAATTAAATCAATTTATACGCTTGCCATGTGGAACACTATTAGTTTTGCAAAGTCGTGTGTGTTGAGGATGTTCGGTTATTGAATATTTGCTACAAGCTATGCAAACGGCCTAAATACATATTTGGTGTTAGCTAGTTTGATCCATCACTCATGTGTCAAAATATAAACCACTTCGCCGTCTCTTTCGCACTCGTCGCTAAGTAATACTGTGAGTGGTGAGCCATAAGTTAGTGAATCGACTCAGTTGTGGAGGCGACGGCGTGGGCGCTCGACCTCAGGCTCTCGCGTGGGCTGCAGGTGCCAACGCACCTTTCCAGTTTCCACGCATCGACTGCTCCGAGTCTCCGATCCGAATCGACTTTAATCGACTCAGTTAACTGTTCACGATTGTTTTGCAACAACATCGAACCTTCACCCGATTTAGTAGATGATATCTCGTAATTTGGCCATTTTCTTATCAATCCTAGCGCTTTAGCAACTTCCTCAAGTGTAACCGTTTCTCTATACGTTGCATGTTCTATGGCAACAGCAATTATTTAGCCAGCAAAGACGCATTACGTTTGTAATCGCGTGTTAAGACCTTATTTAGTTCTTGATCCGCCATTATCCACATATACGACTACAAGAAGTAGGTATATGAAAATAGTTGCATTAAGTAGATACGAGTAAAGACATGAATGAATAACATTGCCCTTTGTTCTTTGGGGTCAAGCGAGTGCATTGCGGGTTTTGTCTGTTCAGCAAGCGTACTATGAATAAAACAATTCAATCTTGGTGAAGGAATGAGACGTTGAGGACAACATTCAGAACAGGTTAGCATTAAATCATTATTTGCTAATGATGCAATCACGTAATCATTCATGAAGCACTGCGTCTGCTCGTGAAAGCATCAATGATGTGGCGACGACCCGTCTAGTCTCAGAGTTACGCTCGAGCTGAGCTGCTTTGATGCAAAACTGCGATGGTTACACTTGACGATTATGAAGAAAATGCATTTTTGCGTTTACTAAGTCAACGGCAGTTCCTTCTGACATCTCTAGCATTACACACGTGTCATCACAAGAGAGAGTGAAATGTTAGTTCGCTAATTGCTCCCCAATTAACTAGTACGAATTGAGTGTAGAGAGTGGCCTGCCCGCTCCACTTGCTATATGTTATAACGTGGTGTATGAAAGTACTTAATAGTCGACTCTTTACGAGCGAAACGCTCCTCAAGTTTGCAAATTGAATGAGTTTGTTCACTCTGTTTATATTTTTATGCGTAGACTTAAGACTGCAATGTCAAGAATATACGTGCAAAAAGATTCTAAATACAATGAATTATAATAGTCCTACTGTGGCTTAGATGAGTATGAGTTAACTATCAACCATAGTTGGAACCAAGAGAACCAGCTTATCACAAAAATAACCATTGCGTAAAATCTAATCAAGACTTATCGATGATGTCCTACATACATTCAAACGTATGGTAAAACCTGTCTGATCCAAATACATTGCCCACCTGCTCCCTAGAACTGCTTTAAGGCATTCTTCACAAACGTGGTTGGAACCTTAAATATAACCCATTGAGGGCTGGAGGCGTGTTTTGAAAGTAAATACGTAGTAATAGAACTGCCTAATGAGTTCCACTGTATGGACGTGTTATACGCATACGTTTATAGCACCTGCACGCCTTAAATCGTGCCACTACTGACCAGATTTTATACATATACTTATATATTTTATGCACCAACGGGATTCCAAGTAAATAAGCAATGTTAATGAATACCTTACTGAATAATATTTGCATACATAATCGTAATGGTCGCTTTATATCTAATTGACATCAAAATATTTACATTTACAACGCCCGTGAGGTTTATCTTATATCCGCATAGCAGTAAACATCCGTGCATCTGAAGAAACAGAAGAATTGTACAAATATTTGGGCAATTTGGCTAAAACAAAATAGCTTTACGTGTTTCTACTATTATACAGAAAGCTATAGCCAACATTATACTATGGCCAATTAATACAAACATTTGTGCATATACCCAAACGCAAATTCCAAAAAGTTGTATATAATTTTGTATCAAATGTTTAACATGTGTGGGCTAGTTCCGCAATCCCGTTGAATATCGCACTATTAAGTTTCGAAGTCTAGTGTTCAAGTAATAGCGTATCGCTGGCTAGCATCATTATGTGTACAGTTTCGCGCACTGGAAGTCTACAATTGAGCTATAATAACAGACTTTTTATTTGTATACTCGACTAACTTTAGCTCGGAGTTCCGCTCGCGTGCTTCTCGGTTCCACCCTCTCGAAGATTTAACTGACTGGTCAGGTTAAAAACTGCGAAACTAAAGTCAAATACGAACCATTCAACAAGAGTTGTAGACTTCCTTAAAAATGTTTGTGAAATAATGAAGCTGGAAAAATAAAGTTTTTACAATCGCTAGAGTAAAACTATCGTTTGTGTCACAACAAAGAATTACTAAAAATCCGGTAATTGAATAATTCTCAAATAGAAGCAAAATATTATTAAAGTCTAAAGTATAAATGACTATTCAGAATTTGTGTTTGGGGCTCTTAGATCTTAGAAATATTAATCCACAGGAGTGCAATCCAGTGGATTAATATTTCAGCTTTTACTGCATCTAAGTAGAACTCCAAAGATATTTAATCTTATCCTTGCGCAAGCATCTTGCAAATTGTAGCCAGTGCCATTAATATTAAAATGAACCTTTGTTGTTGCTAAAATATTATTAAGATCGGTTGAATATTGCAGTAGAATAAGATTAACGCTTCTGGCTCAGTCCCCTGTGAATTACAGGTGTCGTAGGCGGTTACTGTTTATTTAAACTAGGTGGCCTATTTGCCTCGTTTTTAAATGATGCAATTAAAAAATATACCTATCTAATTTTCGTAATAGAGAAATAAACGAATTAATTTAGCAATCGTTTTTAGGCAGTGTCATCAATTGATGACTCATCGATTTGTGATTGATTCCCAAGCTGATGAGACTTTCTAGTATTATTAATTTAAATGCAATTGAAAACTGCCCGTTATCTGCTCGTAGGAGTAGGCCCAAATTCAAATGATTGTCTTTCGTGATTGATTAAATATTTCATTAATCTTCATTCTTGAACGGCAATGAACGTTAAATGATATTAGTAGATGAGATAATATTTTGTACACCAACGCGTGTCAGTCAAAGTGAATGATCGACTGTGCGACAACTAACATCCGAATTAGAATTACGATCGTGAATGAATGCCTGGCTGTCACAGTGGTTTGTTAGCAGGCAATAAATGTTAGGCCATAATTCTACGTTCTAGAACTAGTACTTACATGTGCCACTTTCTAAAGGTAGTTGTAGTTAATTACTTAGAAGATCGATTGCATACAATTATCAAGTTGCTACTTCCGCTCTTATCTTCGACCTGTGTTAATCCCTTTCTAAAGGGTGTTTCTATAACCTGTGTAATTATGCTATCATCCACTATGAAACACACTTTTATCTCGATCTCGACATTCACGACTTCCTTTTAAATCAGTTACACCAGTTGTTTACTGTGACATTTCGATCTCGACCGTCCAAGTGGCTTCCTATTTGGGAGTGTCTCCGTGCATGTACTATTTTTATCCGTGGCGGCATGCGACGGCACGCGCCTCGACCTTTCAGCTTTATGATTTGTCGACATTCTGATACTGTTATTGATAGTAGCACATCTCCCTTGCCTTCCTCGTGTTCAACCAATGTTTAAGACACACATTTTCTAATAATGTTACCGCTTTGAACGAGTTTTATTTTCGTTTTGTAACGTTGTCTGGAAGGGGTTTAATGCAACTCTTTGATCGTAAATGATAAAATGTCATGTTGACGACTGATGTTTGTGTGTAATGGATTGCACCGAATATTTCAGTTATGAATTTACAATACAACCGGTTGTTCGTTGTAATAATATGAAAGAACTGGCCATTTAGACCGTTCATGTGTAGTTTACATAAAATTTATGAGAGTACCTGAAAATGTCAGCACTGTTACGGTAACGACAAGCACGTAGATGTATAAAAGCTCTTAAAGCCTTCAATTATTTCCCTTTTAGCTTTATTAGAGAGTTGTGTGATTAACAGAACCGGCACCGAGGTATTATTAAAAGCTATTTTGAATATCTTTTACAAAATCTTGATTCGTGTACATGGTGGGTGTTATTAAAATTCTACGAGCACAATCACAACGGATTTCTCATCGCGATGCGTTTGCATGTTTAACTATTAGTTTACAGTAAATTAATAACAGAGAGTGATTGGTCGCGTGCGTGCTTTCACACATGCATGTCTAATGGGATGTTACCGCAACGAGACCCTCATCAGTCTCAGTTTTACCAAGAACGTATCAATCGCAATTGACAATACAGATTGATGAACTCACGAAGCAATTTGAACCAACTTAACCGCCCAACTCGTCTTGTTGCTAGTGGGTATGGGTTACCATCAATCAGATATTGACAATTACACCTGCTATTATGAAAGTACACCCATGCAGTTACTTCATCTCCAATTTTCCGCTTAAATTGGTTTATATCCACCTTGACATTGTACTTCAATACTTTAAGACGGTACTCTCAAAGTCATACTTTATGACATCATAATGTGATGTAAGTTTTATTATAAGCTTGCAAATTATGTTTTACGGTATGAAGCGTGTGGTACTAGTATGTTATTCATGATATAACATACATACGTATCAAAATGTACTTTCCAAGGCCCACTGTTATGTGTTTATTCAAAGTTATATTCAAATAAATAGAACAGTTAAACAGCGGGTTTCAAAATAGTGTCGTCTGTTCAAACCGTCGCTTTAAATTCTCATTAGCTACTGTTTACTACTGGTTTTGTTGTTAATTCATTGACTGCTTTGTATCAATGGCTGACTTACTGAGACAGGATCGTTGAGGATTATGTTAAGTAGTTGAACTAATACGAAACAGTGGAGGAGCAAAGATATAGTGAGACCTAAACTTAGCTTTTGAACCTTACTCACTCTAGAATTTGTTGTGATGAGTGAGTGATCTGTTCGAAAATGGTAAGCCTTGCGATGGAACGAGACGATGTCAGTCCCCTGTCGCAATATTTACTTTCGGTCGAACAGTGATTGAAGGCTCTGCCTCCGACTCCGCCGTTGGTCTATCACGTCAACCAATCTTCAAACTTAATAACAGCCAGAAATCTTTCACAAAACACCAATGAGTGATGATAGCGAACAGCTCAAATTAGGACAAGGACCCACTTCGGTTCCACTTATTGATCAACGCGATCACAATAAGCGGACGTTGCCATAACGTGCCAGTGGCTGACAGTGAACAATAATTGTGACAATCGACAGCCGACAACTGGCTCAATGGACACTCAGTGCTATCCGCAATTATTACATCGTTAACCACTTGATGACGACCCGTTGATATACCCATAATTTATCATCGTTCAATGATGTTGCACGTCATATATCTTGCAGTAAAAACTTCACGTGTTAGATTGTTATTAGTGGGTTTCTCCATTTTGTAAATGTCATTGAAGAATGGGAACAGAAGACTGGACTAGGATTTAAAACCACAAGGTCCGTTGTTCGTTTTACTGTAAATCTTGCCTAGTAGACACTTCCCTTGGCATTGTTCCAGTCACCTCCCTGGCTATCTGGGTTTCCTTTGTCTAGGTCGTTATTCCTTAGTCAGTCAGTCACCCGCACCCATTCTTGTAGCTTTTTTTCTCTATCTTTAACACCTTGAGGTTCATTCTTAAGAACTGTAGAATATACAATTCTTTTTCATATTTATACCTTTGCAAATCCATGCTTTATTACATATGCTAATTTCTTCTTATTAACGACGAACCACATCAAGTTAGCTGAAACAACAAAATATTATCCCACTGTGATATTACATCATCATTCGTGTTTACCATAGCTGAAGGCTACTAACTATTAATTCCTATGTGTGTTGTGTCAATCAATAAAGTAGTAAATGGGTCAAGTTTGTATGACTATAACTTATAAGTATGTTGTTTTGTTGCAGTCTAAACAACGGGCGTCAATCAAATGGCTGTTGTCGAAGGCGTTCAACAACAGGGTCCCGGATAACCTGCAGGAGCCGTTTTATAGAGATCATGAGGTAAGCACAGCCTTTTTAAGCACAAATGACCCGATTTATTATTTTCAAATAAGTTTATCTAGTCTCCAACGCGCACTAAAACATTAATATTTATACATTTCGGGTGGACAATTACGATAGGTCTGATCGGGGTTCCTCTGGGAATACCAGAGGAGATCCTGGCGAAGGAAGTGAAGGTGGAGTTTTATTTAGAAGCCTGCCTAGAAATAACAGATGTTTCTAAGTAACCAAACAATCCTGTCTCAGTCAGTACTGAAGATACTATACAGAAACAGGCTGTTAACCAATATCCATGATTTTAGCCTAAGAGCAATAGATCAATCTTCCTTTCCTTTGAGATACTGGCCACCTTTCTTGTAATTCAATCCGCCAAATATGTAACTTGACATCACATTTATGGCATTTCTAGTCCAGAGAGGTGTTATTGTACGAAATTATGTGGTTTCAATACATTTTATTTAAGTACTTAGGCATGAGGTAGACATAAAAATTACTTCCAAAGTTTACAAACAGAGCTAAAATGCATTTCAATTAATTTTATGACTTCTTGCGACGATTAAGAGTCTAAAAAAAGAACGTCATAATGTTTTGATAACTTCGGAATGATGTCATCATTTAATTTTGGTCAGCTTATGTTGTATTTATGTTAATTATGTCCTTGGCGATATATTACCTTTGTTATGAATCCCAAACAATTCGTTTTTCACGCACAGTTGTCTGAAATGACGTATCAGACAGGTGTCGATCAAACTCAATACTTAATATTATAATAAACGAATAAAAATATTACTTTACTTACATTATTATACTGGTAACTAGTACCTTGGCAACCGTTGGACGATTTTCTGCAAATTTCTGACTATACTGTGTGAAAAAAAAATTACAGTATCTGGGATAATTAGCCATGGTTATTTGCGAAATATATTTTGATTACTTCAATATGTTTTTAAACTATAGTTTTTCTCTTCGTATAATGATAAGTATTTCGTTGTTTCGCTTCTCCTTCTGTTAATCGTAACCAATAAATCAAAAAGATAGTTTAAAAATTCTTTCATAAAACTTATGACGGGCTTAAATCTATAGCCATTAATCTTGCGGATTCCTAACTCGTCTATTCTAAATCTCTTTGTCACTATAAAACTATGGTACGGTATAATTTATGATCAGCTTCTTTATAGTCCGGTCAAATTAGACCAAAAAATCAGTAAACCCACGACAAATTCAGGGGAAGCTGAAAATTCTTAAAATTGTTTAAATTATAATTATAAACATTGTCTTAAAAGTCCCAACCGATCCCATGTAAGGAAAAAAATTTAGCGGGGTAATAAGGTCCAAAAAATGAGTTTTTCGCGATTTTCTTGAAAACGGTAAGTTTTATCGCAAAATTACCCCAGACATAATTTGTAGATCAGGGAATTTCCTATAAAAAAGGTATCAATAATTTTTTCCCTAAAAGCCACCGCTTCTGAGATATAACGATGCAAAAAATTGCGAGCGTCATAATACACTCATACACTACTTCAACTTGCTTTAGCAATTATAATATTAAAAGAAGTTGAAATCGATGACATCATGGATGCTGATTTAATAATTAATATCGAAAATATAGTAGATAAAATTTTTTCATACAATGATATTGAAAATGATGAAATATCTGGAGCTTTACTTAATAAACTGAATCAAAAACTTAAGGATTATGAGGAACGAGGACCAACAGCGAAACTTTGGATTCAATATTTTTATATGGTTTCAATTCTTAAAGAGTTTTTAAGAGCTGAACGTATGGGGGATTGGAAAGCTCATTTAAACTGCGTCAAAGAAATGCTTCCTTACTTTAACGCGTCTGGACATTTTCCGTATGCTAAGTCTGCACACCTATACTTGCAGGATATGCTACAATTAGAGAATTTCATAGATCCTGAAGTCTATAAAAAATTTTCAGAAGGATTCTTCACTGTGAGACGTTCAGACAAATTAAGCTGTGGCACTTCAACGGACATGGTAATTGAGCAGTCTATGATGAAAGCTATGAAGACAGATGGAGGTATTGCTCGAGGAAGAAGCACAAAACAGAGTGTCATAAGTAAATGGGTTTATAGTATGCATGCAATGAATACAGTTTGTGAAAAATTAGAAGATCTGGCTAATGTTAGGATGGATACGACCGAGCAGCATGTTGATGCAAGTGATTCACGAGTAAAAAAAGATGCTAAAGACTTACGAAAACTTTTGGAATAGTTCTCAATACATAATCCTTTTCCAGAGGTTTTGCATCGTTATATCTCAGAAGCGGTGGCTTTTAGGGAAAAAATTATTGATACCTTTTTTATAGGAAATTCCCTGATCTACAAATTATGTCTGGGGTAATTTTGCGATAAAACTTACCGTTTTCAAGAAAATCGCGAAAAACTCATTTTTTGGACCTTATTACCCCGCTAAAATTTTTTCCTTACATGGGATCGGTTGGGACTTTTAAGACAAAGTTTATAATTATAATTTAAACAATTTTAAGAATTTTCAGCTTCCCCTGAATTTGTCGTGGGTCAAATGTCTAAATTGACCGGAGTATTAGTGGGTGTTTATCTTTGTGTTAGGCGTTTAAGCCTGACAGCTATTTAATGACAAGAGTATGGGTAGCAAATTCAACGTAGTTTCGAGAGACTCATACCTAACTTCAATTTAGTTAGCTAGGCTATAATAGAACGGTTATACATGAACCGCATGTTACGTAGTTAATTTAAACTCCACAGAGGATACTCGGGCATGTGCCACTCACATGACATAACAGCGACAACAAACAATTAGGACTTCAACTAGCTAGGATGCTATATAAGTAAATGTGAAAGGAGACCGTCTACCACTGTCCTTACGATACTTATTCGCTAAAAGATGTCCCAACACTCGCAAATAAATCAATCTTTCTCGAATTATCGAGGTGAAGTTTACAAATCTGCTATTTAGATTAGTGTCGGATTTTGCATTTTGTAACAGACGAAACGTAACTCCTTCTATTTGCTAACTTTACTATTGCCCCGATATTTTCGATTGAGTTTTATTTACGGACTGTTTGTTACGCCTGAATATGGCGTTCGAAATAAACGTTTTTTTTTTGTTTTGTTCTGAGAATTTATCATCAGTCAATATAAGCCTCGCACGTCAGAACGGTGGTCAGTTGTATTGACATAGAAGTCTTCCATAAACGGGTACAATGAAAAAGTGGACTGCCGTGTTCATTAGACTCGGTGAGAGGATTAATGATGGTAATAAAACGTTGGTAAACAAGCCAATGTTACTACTAGCCTCGATCTGATGTTTCTTTACTACCGGTGCGGTGGTTTATTCCTGTTAGAATCGTGACCTGGATTGATAGGAGGTGCTCATAGCCAGTTTTCACGGATTGGTAAAGAATGTCTGGGTTAAGCAACGCTTGGCGCGGTCATTCCATATATGGGTGACCGCATAGTGATATTAGAACTAAACGTCTTCGTGTTTCAGAGAGCCCGTTCAAAGTTGGACCCAATAGTTATCTATTAAGATATCAGTCGCAAATCCATGTCAAAGGCCTTCGACCGGCTGCAATAACTTTGACGCAACATACGAGAAAACAATAACCAGGATCGATTAGTATATTAGACTAGTTACCTATACACAGATGATAATCTCAGAACAATTTGTTCTGAGTTGTCAATGGTAGTATGTGCGAGTGCTTTCACCTACACGGTTCACTTGCACGGGCAAGAGCCGATCACTCGTCACTCGTTAGTGAAGACACGTACACATCGTCTCGTAGTGTCTTACTAATTGTTTTATTGTTACCTCTTGTAGTATTATTATTGTCTTTACAGTACCATGAACTTTGGTTCTATGGCGTACGTGAGTAGATTACTGGTACCCATTTTGATTCCTTCTCCCGAAATGTTATGGCATTTTTTTATATAAAATACTCTATAGCAGCCAGGAATTTGGTAACATCTAAGCGGGAATGGGCTAGATAGATGTTACAATGTTAAGCGAAAAGTCGTGAACTGTAAAAAGTGCCTAAGAAACTATGCTATTCATATAGTCTCTAACAGCTGTTCCTTAGTCAATTAAACCCGCGGAAGTCGAGGAGTCATTTACTCTTGGCAAATGGTCTACTATACTGAATAATGACCCACATATTTTCAAAACATCAATGAACTATCCCACATTATTATGTAAGGAGAGTGTGTGTTTACATGTTAGGAGTAAACACAGGAATTGCTGGACCCGTTCCAAGTATTCCGACATCGTTAGAAAGCTACATTTTTCCCGACTTAGATATAGAGGTTATCAAATTATACCGTGAATTAAGTCGTACTAGTATTACTAGTTTTCTAAAGAATAATATACTTAACTACAATGTGAATACATATATTATGATTCATTAATCAGGTTCCCAACATCAGCATAGGCAAATCAAAAAATATTTTTAGTACAGGTAGAATGACCTCAACAAAAAAGTAAGACAGGTTTAGGCTGTTTATTATTTTTTATTGCAATACAATCGAGTCTGTCACGTTTATAAACACGTTTATGTGAGCATAGAAGGTATTAAAAAATACTAATTAAATTCACGACCTATAAAACTTTGGTCTTCTTGTGGTGAATGGTCAACCTAATGCCAAATTAGCGTTCAAAGCCTTAACTTTATAATAGCATTGTGTTACAGCGAGCCCATTCATTCACACTATAGTTGTATCTTGTGTATTAATTCTTCAACAACACGCTATAAATTCATGTTATCTCCAAAATGTATTCGGTGCAAGCACAACAAAGATCTTTCACTGCTGATTAAAGGTCGTTGCCCCTAAACCCGGTCAATGTTTATGTATTTCTTCAATTCATTTACCACTTACTTGGTTAAATTAGTTTGTTAATACCATTTTCCAAAGCTGTAGTTTGGCAATATTAAAAAGCTTTCAGTGACAAATAAAAGAGAAATACAGACCATTTGCATTGTTAAACACAGGACAAAATTACGTTTACATCAGAGCCTGTTATCGGCTCCTCAAGTGTCAAATTTCCTGACAAAAGTATTCAACACTATGCCATAATCTTACCTAAAATCTCCCTATCTTTTGTCGCGCTCAAGCTTTTATAGCGTATCTTGGAAATACAAGGAATGTGTGACACAAACAACTAAGGAAATATTCTATTCAATGAATTCTAATACCTTGAGCTATACTGCTTTATGTTATTAACATAAATAAACGGCTTTAATAGACGTTTCCTCCGTTTGTGAACGTTCTATATATTCCTGTTGCTTGTCTTCACTCGTTCAACATTCAAGAATAATAAACACATTGGAGACTGTTTATTTGTTCGATTTTATAGTCATTACTTTACTCATATTGAACAGATTATATTGTACATAAAGTACATTAAGTTCATTCATGAATATTGAAATTACTTAAACCTTTCTTTCACATAAATAAAATGCGTTTTTCTATTTACAACGTTTTCACTCATCTCGCAACTGATTCTCGAATGCAGTCAGTACTATGCACAAGATCTGCTTCATACTCACCGATTAGTCCATGTATGTCCTTTTGAGGCCACCTTACCTTGCACTCCCATTTACGTCTTAACTATAAATATTTTTTAGCAATATCCTTCGATCACTTGTGACAGAATAAAATAGACGCCATAGCATTTCAAAACGTAATGGAGTGTCATATTACACAATTATTAAAAATTTTCATTATAGTATGATGTCATTTGGCCTGAGCTTTACATCGAATTGCTTTTAATAAAAGTGCAATCAGATACAGTACGAATAGGAACGGTTACATAAAGTAGATTAGTTTCCCTCGTAGGCTTGTCTGACAGTACAAAAGAAATTGCCTACCGACTGCGGTGGATCTACCGACCGCTTGCAGGATTGACCTTTCAGTGAAATATAGGGCTGCTGGTTTGAATTCTAATATTTTACCTGCTCATTTGTAGAACTTGGCTGTTATTTATATGAATTTTACTACTGGCTTATATCAATTGGGGTTAAGGCAAGTGAAAAGTACATTCTTTATTATACTTTTCCGACTTAGTTAGATGTCTATCTTCAAAGGGTTATGCAAAGATACCTAATGGCAGTTTTGAAAAATAGTTTAACAAAACTGGACAACCGGCAATCGTAAAAGTATTCAACCGGAAGAGCCAAACGTAAACTTGTCCCGGCAGCCGGACATTTGCCAACCCTAAGTCACTACCCTTTTTTGTTAGTCTACCTCCTGTAACGAGTTGTTCTGCTTATCCTATTACATTTTATTTCCAACATTTTCTGCTATTGCTTGTCAAATGAAACGAACAAGTTTTTAATTACTCACTCACCTGTATTTATCTATTACTAAGTAGAAACTGGAGGTAATTAAGTACGACAAAAAAAAAAAAAAAAAACCATTGACACGAAGAAGACGACTCACCTGTTTCTGCGACTCTATTAAAAATCCATAACTTCGATTTCCTTGTACGGAATTGGCCAAAGCAATGTTGAGCAAATATTTTTTTCGTACGGCTCCAGATAAGACTGGTTTATCGGTTAATGTTAGTTATGTAATTTTGATACGGTTGTTTCGACATCTGAGCCTGAACATTCAATACCTTTTTCTTATTATTTATTCGATTGCTCAACAGTAATGTGTTCTTATCGGCAATTTCGTCCAATAAGTTGGTATCAAATATTTAAAAAATAAAATGCGAAAAGTAGCAAAAATGTACTCTTCCTAGAATAAACAGTCTATTCCGTTTCGCGTATCATCTGCTCATAATTGTTAATCGATGTTGTTTTCAACGCAACCCTTCATAACCCATTTGTATCAGCTGTCAGCAGCATTCGGTAAGGCCGCCCTTGAAATAAAAGTTCAGACCGAGCATGGTATAATATTGATCCGCACCATCCCGCCACAGTTGCTTGGGGTTGGTTACTAGTGTCACGCGAGCTTTCGTTACTGAAGAATTGTTCTGGGAGTGCCCATAGTAATTACACCCATATGAGTCAGTTTTATCAAGTGCTGGTGTTGTGGACGTTATGGCCGTGATGAGGAAAAAACGTAAACATAAAAACGTAAGGCAATACGCTGTTCTTTTCACTTGATTTCACAAATGTGTGTCAAGATTTCAGAAAGGATCTGACCTATTTGAATTTTAACAGTTCAAATTACCATATTGTTGTTGTCGTTTTATGATATCAAATCAAAACGATTGAATACTTTCAAGATTTCAAGGTCTTTAACTTATTTCTGGTATCTTGACGTTTTATGTAATCCCAGCTTAGTTTTTCTTTTCCAAACAAAATGGCTACGGTAATATTTACACGAAACAATTGCGGTTTGACCTCTCTGCCCCAAATTATGGTAGCAACTTTAGATTAAACATGTTGGCCGAGTTTTTCTGTTCATTCCTTAAATATTCGTCTTAATTTGTCATGATAGTTGAGGCTGAACGTAGCCGAACTTTGTACGGTATCGATCTTTACAAAACTCGTCTTTTAGTTAAAGTCAACATCTGAAAGAAACCTACACGGCAGAGTTATGTACGGGGGTGTGTCACTTTGTGTTACGTGATTAGGCCATTGTCTACGCGCTCTTATTCAGATAGGAGACCATTGACTTGCAGTAGGATAGTTTACAAACGAGGATAATGGCTATTTAGAAATGAGGCTCAGATAAACGTTTTGTAATAGATAGTGACACTTATTAACTTTAATGGTATTTATCACCACAACGAGACTGTGAACTCCATTGAGCAATCACAGCCGTACACATATCTTCTAAAGAGAATTAAATGGACATAAGATCATGATTCGCTTTGTCTGATCTCCTTTCTCCGATGATTTCTAAGAAGCTGTTCATTTATCACTGATGGTGGTACGACGGATGTCCATTAACGATTGTTGTTGCAAACGAGTTCAAGGACCACTATGTTTGGATCGGATATATCCGTACTTAGGGCCATGGGAACACTGAACTGCAATGTTCTCTTGGGATACATTCACATTATTTCTTGGACATCCTTAATATTTAAATAGATATAAAATAAAAATGGGTTCTCCAATATCGACTGTTTTTATTGGACTGAGTTACTTATGAATGAATACAGTCACGTATTACGTGCAAGATAATATAAAAACTGCGTATAGACTAACAACATAAAAAATCTAGAGCAGTTGAAAGTTGTAATAGATAAAGAATAATAAATGAACGTAATGTTATCTCTGAATTAATAATTTGGTTCGATATAAATACTAAAGTAAGCCGTACAAACTCAAAGCAAAATAAAATGAGTTTACCATCCTGTCTTTTCAATAAGTTTCACGGTTCATTTGAGTAATGTGTAATAGCAATAATTTAATTCTATCGTCCGAATTAACTATTGTTTGCTAATATCTATGTTAGATAACTGTTTATTGAATGCGTGGGTGAATCGGCGACTGAAACGCGTATTGCTCCAGACAGCGCAGATGCTCCCGCGAGTTTCTTGTAGAGTCAGCCGTTCGAGTTGGTTGAACCCTATTCAAAGGTTATTCGGACGATATTGCTTTGTTTTAAAGGTCGCCCTACCAGACATTCGTAAAAAGGTGACCAGCTATTATTAAAGCCTACGTTTTCTATACATTTTATAAGTACAGTCGAACAATAACTTCCATTTCCTGGCGATTTCCTGTACACATAAAACTCCCAAGGTAATAATATCGCTATGCAGTGTTATATTCTTTACGTTAGTTATTGTGGGACTATTCCCTTTTCTTAACTCTAGTGCAAGTACTTGGGGTTAGTGATTTAAGATTGCTATACAAAAGTTAATGTCCCTTTGAAATAGTGTAATACGCGGCGTTCTGGCTCATCTAAATTGTCTCAAACCGATTTCCACTTCGAAAATATTCCCTAATGAGCGCACATTCATCTGACTGTAGCGCTACCATAGTCCTGCTTTTCGGGATATACCAGTGAAATACGAAAAATCTCGGATAGTCAAGGACATAAGGTAGAAATTGGAATGTGCGTGTATACGAAAAGAGAGCAAAACGTAAAATTGTCGCGTCGCTTTAAAAATAGTCATCGTCGTTTCCGCCTTTGGGAAACTGGTGATCTTTTGTTCTTTTCACCGGTGACTAGTGACTCAGCTGGTTTTATTATACATGGATAATGTTTTTCCGGATTTATTTTAGTATTCGTTTCGTCTATAACGTGGGATGTTCGTAGGGGTGGCCAAAAATATGAATCATTTTAAGTTTTCGTAATGTTTGGGCCTAATAGGGACCGGATCTGTCGCCGTTTTTTCTGGCAAAATGATACATGTTTGTCATAACACATAGGTTATTTTAACACTGATTTATATTCGGTTGACTCGTTGATTGCCATTCTGATTGTACTATGTGCGAATTGTGAATACAAAATATTGTCTTTCAATAGTTATTGTTTCCAATCCAAGTCGACGACCTTTTTGTGGCGGCATGCGTTTGTTAAACGGTGGACTAGGTTTCAATTTCCAGGTTGACACGCTTCGCTGACTTTTAAGGATATCCATCAAAGCGAAAAGAAGAATATCTGTGTCAAATACCATCGAGACGCTATTGAAATACTTCGACCCTAAATTTCTATTTTGGATCTAGATTCGATTAGATTTTTCATTTATTCAGATGCGTTGAAGGACTTAACAATACAATGTCATCATTTCAGTGTATTTCAAAACTTCTTTTTTAATATCTGGAGATCTTACCAGAGTTTAATAAACAGAAGCAAATTATTTTTTCAAGTCTTTGGACAGCTATCTGTTGTAAACTTGACTTCAAATAATATCTAGTTATTCATGTGTATTATATATAGAAACCTGTATGACCACATTCAATTATCGTTTCGCACATGTTCATTTGTATTCAAAATATTTTGTTAAATCGTAATCATTTGCATATCGTTGTGTTACGACTTTATTATATGATATTGGCAAACTTAACAGTATCATTAAGATAGCTAAAAGAAATTAGTTATTACAGTAATAGTCCGTAGTGCGATAAGTTTTGAAACATATGCGCAGATTCAAGAATCCATTGGGTTTCTTTTATATTTGTAGTATACTCTTTTCCATTATCTTCGTTACGGTTAAGGAATCAATAAGTAAAAGTGCTCAGGACACCTCGGGAGTATAGTATCTATCTTTGTTTATCCTAATACAAACTTGATCAAAATATTCCGTTATATAGATAAATAATTATGTACTCTTAATAAACAATCCTCACGTTTTTATCCACAACTTGTAATTGTGTATCAATGAATGAATGAGTCAGAACTATTACTGTTCGATATCTGTTTCATACAACGTGCGTATAACTCTACATCGGTACAACGATTTTATGATTCATTCACAGGTATAAATGATCTGTTGATCTCATTATGTGTGTTCAATATCGAATAAGATGTTATGAGGAGCTGTGATGTTCGTTCATTTAATTCCGCTTATGAAACGTTCGTGTTTGTTTTGTACCACATTTGCGGTGCGATGCAAATGTAGCTGACAATTTTGCATACGATAAACGAGTTTCTTATAAGTAATGTTGGTAGTTCTTGATATCAATACTCAATGTTTTTGCCTTCAAAACTTATTTTCCACTTCATAAGTTAGTTTAACTTTTGTTACAATGTCAGGAACAGAAAATTGCTGCACGTGAACGCTCTATTAGAAGAAGAATTTCTACTTGAGGTTTCGAACGCTGGAGGCAATTTGTCGTAACGCCACGCCCACCGGACACCGCAGATATGAGTGAATTGAACAAAATGTGAGAAATACAGATTAAACAGTGGTATTTTGTCGCCGGCTGTCGGCGCCTTTCTCCTTGACCCGTGCCCAGACACAGTCGTGCGACTGCCGACTTGTCGAAGTCTCGTGCGTCTTTTTGTCGTGCCGTTCTCGCCGCTTAATTATGGGCACGCCAGGTTAGAATGTGCTCGGCTGCCTCATCGGAATTGTTAATAAGGGTTTACGAGTATATTTTATTAATATGTCTTATGTAAATTAAGATATGAATAGGTGCAACTGAGGCGGGAATCTGAATAGCCTCGAGATATGCCTTCTTAGCATCTGTGAGATACCTGCCTTTAATAATATCAAGCGGATATTCACCTTCCGCGCTTGTCGCCCGAGGTTCATCAATCTGTGGAAATGCTTATTACCTTACTCGTGTGAAACTTACGTTTTTTGATCAATTCCCATTATTGAAAAAACTAATGCCCTGTAATCCTAAGAAATACCGAGTGCGTCACATCCCGTCAAACTTCTATTTTCTCCTAGTCAAAATGTGTGAACGAGCCCTAAGAGCATTTATCACGATTGTTAAAAACAGGATCTTATAATAGTTTTCACTTTATACCTTCTGTTGGTTTAGGAAGATTCATTATACAGGTCATTGAGGTCGAATAGAATCCACGATTCTACTATCAAGAGATCGTAACACACTTTACAGTTGCCGTTGCTTCTAAAACCGATCGTAAATTTTAATGCAGTCTTGAGAAAACAGTTTTAGCCATCGTTTTGGTTATCCGATATTACGGAAAATAGGAACATTTGCATATAAAAGGAAGCAGCAGTTTAAACAACATTACTTTAAAGTACCTATGTATCAGCTGTTGATTATTATGATTCTTCCCCGTCAAGTTAATTGCATAAATATTATCAAGCCTAGCCTAAACGTGATCTAACATTTGATGCTTAGTTTAATAAGAAGTTCTCGTCACCTCGGCGAAACTATTCAACGGCGAGATGGTAGCAAATAAAAAAGTATAGTATAGTTTCTTTTAGATGGCACGATGCCCAACGTTCCCACCCCTTCATAGCAAAATGTACAACAAGCAAAATGAGCACGGCACTTAAAATGTACAAATCGCATAATGTGCAAATAGCAAAAAGAGCAAATCGCATAATGTACAATACGCATAATGTGCAATACTTAAAATGAACACTATACGCAAAACGAGCAAAAAGCAAAATGTACATAGTGGCCTTCGTTCACACTAACCACTTACTGCCGTTTCTCAGTTTGGGGTTTGTTGGATTCATAGAGCATTGTCATAAAACAACTTCACATTCAATATAAGTTTATTTATATATTAATAAAGGGAGCTTAATGAGGCGTGGTATGAAATCCTTGAATCATCACCAAATAACAAATCAATGAGGACTTGCGCAACAACTAATTCTGTTGAAATTATATTATTTATTTAAACTTAAAAGAAAACAAACTAAAATGCAAGTCTTGTATAAATATATCATCTGTAGAAGAAATTGTTTAACGGAAATACTTTTAATATGCAAACTGTTTAGTAGTTTTTTATACTTTTTTTTTTGTTTTACAAGACAACTCCCGCACTAAGAATTGCTCTTGTGTCGCGGGGACTTTTACAAACATACAAACAACGGACACAAAGCACAACCAGACTCGAAACAATTATTTGTGGATCGCACAAATAATTGCTCCGTGTGGGAATCGAACCCACGACCTCCCGAGACAATGGTTGTCGGCGTGGTGACCTAAACCACTGCGCCACGGAGGCAGTCATATTTTAAAATAATCATTTTTATCAAAGACGATGTCTGCTTTTCTCCTATTTTTCATTGCCGGCTCAAATATGCTTTTTTAAAATTTATTATCACTGAACATAGCTTCTTTTTTTAATTTATAAATGAAAAACATTAAACTTATCTTTTTCGGAATTTTGGCATTCAAACGCCTGTGCCAACCTTCAACAGGATTAGTTGTTCGGTGTCGTTGGTTGGCACAGCTTAGAATCTTTGGGTTAAACTTGGGATACCACGTCCGTTCGAAGTAGAGTCTAAAGGCTGTCATTGCGTTGGTATTTGGCGATGATTCAAGGATTTCATACCACGCCTCAGGAATTATTATTATTATTATTTATTTTATGTATGTATATAGAACAAACCCCGCTGATTTTAGGATACTAACGATCAAAGAAAAAAATCTCCACAAGTCGGTCTTGTAAACATGCCCTAACAGTATTATGTACATTTTGCTTTTTGCTCGTTTTGCGTATAGTGTTCATTTTAAGTATTGCACATTATGCGTATTGTACATTATGCGATTTGCTCTTTTTGCTATTTGCACATTATGCGATTTGTACATTTTAAGTGCCGTGCTCATTTTGCTTGTTGTACATTTTGCTATGAAGGGGTTCCCACGAGCGTGTGAACGATACGATTTGAAGATAACTTAAGAGTTGATTAATTAGTAACACTTCGCAGATATTGTTTTGCGCTGATGTTTGTTTTGTTAGTTATATTTTGTAGTAGAATCGATAAAATGATTCATAAAGAATAATGTTATATGAACACGCTTTTGGCTTCTAACTAGTTGTTGTAATTTGTGGTTAAATGACCAACCTTTGGTGCGATTGGTTTATAGTTGGGTGCCAGCATTTGTTACCTTTGAACTTTCATACGCACAAACCCATTTTCTATCGATTGGTTTGAAGTCTTTGCAAACTATAACGAAATAGACTGCCTCCGTGGCGCAGTGGTTTAGTTTTCGGCACACCGCTACCATTGCGCCGATAGGTCGTGGGCCCCGCAACCCAAGAGCAAATCAAGGTGCGGGCGTTGTCTTAAAAAAATACACGTGTCAAAATGTATATTCAAAGTATCATTTTGAAGGAGTTTCTTACTTCATAGAATTCGAGGATGGAGTAACTTACTGAATACTTAAAAGGTCACATCCTTCTATGCATGATATGCATATCAAACAGGCACGCTTTACCCTCAAAATCTTTACCTACTACTGGTTTTAACAACTGAAATTAGGCTCTCGTCTTGAACGCCCTAGAAGAAATGACTGGAGAGACAGTGTTTAACTTGTTTAAATAGTTATTTATCTAGTAAGTTTGAAGACTGTATTACAATATTAATAACTAAAGTATATTTTATATTGTTTCTTTACATATTGTCTCACGTTAATCTCTATTATCTAAACGACCTATTCTAAACTCTTGAAGATTTGATCGTCTATTTACCTTGTAGCTTTTTTGAGCTATTTACCTTGCCTTTATACTAAGTACGTTTAATTTTATATTCTTATACAAATACTGAATATTATTACACAGTTTTAAATAATATTTACGGCAAACTGTGTCGTTGTTTCTAGTTTCTAGACTAAGGCGTAATCCTGTTAAGATTGCGGCGGTTAAGCGAACATTCATGTACTATCTGAAAGGCTAGACCTTTAGATATTTATGTTAGAAATTGTTCGCCGAATAAATCAAATAACTCGCCTACGGATCCATACAAATTCTTGGTAAACCCGCCCACAGGCTTCCTTTGTACAAGTTATTACATTTTTATAATAAAGCCAGCTTGGTTAGCGGCTTCCAATAAAATTATGTTCAGGCTATTAACGGAATTAGGTTTATTTAGCCGTAAATTGCCAATCAAGTTTTTATAGAGTTTGGAAACTTTTATATTTGTTAGAATATAACCTAAATAAACCCAGTTATTGTAAACACGAGTAAAAACAGGTGAGACCGGTACCTACTTCAGACCCTAGTTTGGTCGCAACAAGATTTTAATACTACTCATATTATCCCTTGCCCGGTGTTTGAACAGGACAAAAAAAATATGTAGATCAAATCGTGTTCACACCCTAGTCTAAAGTAACCGCTATTGTTGAGAAGTACGACAGAAAGATAAGCCTGCCCAGTGTTATAAAATAATGTACGTACCAAGTGTACCAACTATCTAATGCAGCCTCCATTCTAGCACTTAGGTGCACGAAGAAACATGTCTACGTTTCTTAAAACGTCTTAAAATTGTTATTGAAGTAGACGGAGCATCCTCACGCCGCGGGCGACGCTTTTAACATAATGTATTTACTGTAATTTGACCGATCAACGACCCACCACAATAACATGACATTATTTAACAAAATACAATAAAAAATACGTAATTTTTTTTTGCCAATGTAATCGATTGTATTTAGTTCCTTTGTAAACGAAATAAGGAAATGAATATGTTTGTACGTGTATTTTTGTAACTCATATTGATTTTCCGCTTTCCTTTCGTTAACATCAATATACAAGTACAATATTTTACTGTTCAAATTGTTTCACAGGTTCTATGTACCTTGCTGTATGGTTATCATTGGAGTAATGTAATATTCCCAACCTCATTACCGAGGGGAATAACCCAGCTCACAAACAAATAGCCGTACTTGTCTTAAATGACCTAAAATTCGTATTGCGTCTCAAAGTTGGGTCGAGACGCCCAATTCTAGACTGAATAATTAACAATACACCTAATACAGCAACTGTAGGCGGGAAGACGATTCAAGATTGTGCTTGTACTCAAATTATTGTTACAGATCTTTAGAAATTCATATTTCTAAGGCAGGTTATAAGTAATGTACATGCAGTTTTGATCAATAGCATGTTTCAATCGGAATTACTGGAATAATATTCTGAAGTTAATGCCATTGCACAATCTTGGTAGTCGAACTGTCACATGTCCGTCGTAAAGTCAAGACCGCGGCTATTAAGGAAACCCATTCACGGCATGAAATTGCACTGAATGCGTGTGAATTGATACGAGATTAAACTCAAGTTAAAAGTGAGAGCTATCGAGGCCAACATTGGCCACTGGTGACCCGCCAATCCGTCATATTTCACACGTTTGTCGCTCAGCGCTTCATGGTCAATGAGATGGTAATTTTGTGTTGTAATACTACGGTTTTCGCAATAAAACCGGTTTTTTGTTTTGTCTTTTGCTTAATCTGTTGACCAGAATTTTTGGGATCGTTGAACGCTTTTTAACATTCTCATGTCTGATGTAATGATTACCAGCATATTCTAACACACTTCTTCAGCCATTCATCGAAAATTTATTTGAGATTATCCCAAATACTAAAAATCGTAAACTTGATATTGGATTATCGACACAAAATAAACAACTTCCCAAACGAAATACGGAAGCCGTTGCTGAACTAAAATGAGGTTATCGGAAAAATCTCGTAATTTTATAAAGGAGTTTCAAGTTTCTTCACCTTTAAATATAGACGTTGAATATCGACCCCTCGTTATCTGAAAGCTCCCTAGCATTATAGTCATAATAGTTATTTACAAAGATGGCATGACTGTCTAGTCGCCACACCTGTCCAGCCAAGGTTAACGCGTTCACCCCATTCTGTGACGCAACGCGGCCAGGGTGGGTACGAATCACCGGTATTTTAGATATTTGAACTGACTATTTGAAGGTTATTTACCAATGTTGAATTATAGTATTTCCTTTACTAGCCATTCGATGATTTCCAATATAATATTAGCAAGTTTTTTCTCCCCACTGCTGTTCATACCAACAAAATCTTTAAGATTTATATACGAATCACGTGGGGAAAGAAGAGCCGACTTTATGTTATCGACATAAAATCCCTCAGTGGTGTTCGTATTGCTGGAGAAAATTTAGTGTTTACATTCTTTGTCAAGTGCGATACCGAGAAGGATGTTACGTTACAGATTTATGGGTTTCTTTGAGATAACAGAATACTGACTTTTTGCCAGTTTTGTAGCGATGTTACAGCGAAATCGAGTAACGTCGATACATACACAAATAATATCACGCCTACTTCCAATAAGGGTAGGTCAAAGAACGCTATTTGGAACGGTCCTTACAAACTTCACTTGCCTCATTCACATCCATATATCACATCATACATGACCGCCGGTTACGAGTGTTAAAAGTTCTTCAAATTGGAATTTTGTTCAATGATAAAACGGTTTCTGATCGTTTTTCCATTTTATAACATTCAGACTTTTCCCAATACTGCAGAGCCAGCCTAGTTTGCAAGTCAATTAAGAGCGCCAAGTTGCACAATGTGCTCTACGTAAGCAAACTGCCACTCAGTTACTACATCTTAATTAGTTTTCTTACCGTGCGTAATTATTTCATGACAATGATGTTCATCTCGGGTTCACGAACCTTTATAATTACTTAAACACTGTTTTTGTATCTCTATGACATTCAACTTTTATTATCCGCATTTGAGATTTAAGTATTTTTCTTGTATTTTTAATTATTCTGTGTGACTATTATTGTTAGATTGTTTCTGCTTATTATAACTGGTTATAAAAATACTGAAATTGATTATGAACGTCGTCTTCGTAACATCCTTGCATGATGCTAATCATCAAAACGTAATCAAGCCATAATACATCATTAAGAAGATCATAAGACTCCTTTATAAAATCGAGAGGTTATAAGAGCTCTTCAGTAGTTCGCTCCATTTAAAAATAGGACGTGACCTAACATTGATCTAGATTCTAGTTGCATCGGAATACCAAACATAGTGGTAGTGTATGAACAATGAACATTTTTACTAAAATATGTTTATATCTTTTATAAAAAGATAAAAACACGCACTAAAAATTGCTCTTGTGTCGTGGTAACGTTTACAAACAAACAATGGACACAAAATACAACCAGACCCAATACAAGACCGAAACAACTACTTGTGAATCGCACAAATATTATTTGTGTCGTGTGAGAATCGAACTCACGACCTCTCGACGCTCTGGTAGTGGCGTGGCTTCCACCTTAACCCCTGTGCGTAATGCGTTATTATCAAGGGAAATCTTCATCATCAAAGGCGAGGCAGGCATTCACGAAGATATTCTTCGTCGTTATTAAACATTCTAGGTAAAAGCTTATTCTGGTGGGAATCTGTATCCTAACTAAACAAACATTGTCGTGATATTTGCCGGGAACATACACCTTTCTAAGTGTTGATACACGTTTAACAGAATTATGTAAGTTGTGTCGCTAAATCCTAGAAAGCTACCGTTCCCTTCTAATATTGACTTATGTAATTTAGATCTGTCTACTATGTATTAAAGGTGTGATTTTAAAACCAGTAAATGTTTTGTTTATAAACTTTATTAGGAACTTTTCAAACTTTTAGAAGCAGTATGAGTTATTAGGGCAAATTTTGTAAAGCAGTTATAACTGTAGGATTGTGACATTAATGGCTTAAGTACCTACTAGATGAAGGGGGCTTTAAAACTGTAACCAATACGTTGGATCATATATCAAACGTTTCTTAAGCGCACTTAATGTTTTATTTCATCCGATGAGAATTTCCCATCTAACAAAGAACGGCAATAAAATGCGTAATATCCAAAGATTTGTCTTCCCACAAAATAAATGGTTTCGAAGTTATGCAGTTACTTCTGTCCTCGAGCCCTAGTTTTGAACATACTTTGAAACTTCCACGATGAAGTTTAAGACTGCCTATTGTAAAGTTAGTTTGAACTGAGTCCATCTAGGCCTCGGTTTTGCCTAGAAGTCTGATTTTATCATAGAGCAAACAAGTATATCAACGGATGCATCTGATGTGACATTGCTGCCAATTTGTTTAATATTTTGTAACGACCGCGACCTGTTTTGTAATTGTTTGTTCTTCTGAATTCATGATTCTGTAAGGACTTTTGCGACGGATAAGGCACACAAATTACGGACAGAATCACAGCTGTATGTCAAAGCACATATTTCTTATTTTGTAGCTTTATTTATCTAGTTTAAAATGTCCGTGACCATGTACCTATTTGACAGTATTGATTACTAATTTGTGTCCAAAAATATCATATTCCATAAATTATTCGAGATATTCAACCTACGCATGAATTATTTTCAATGTCTATTTGGACAGTATCCGTGACTATCAAACGACGGCATTTCGTACTTTTATTCCTCAAATTTATGGAAGTGAAAACACAGCAGGATTATTAGACATACATGTATACGAAATTCACGTCCATTCTCCATAGGGGTAGACAGAGACCAGAGAACGCCACTTGTTTTTTAACGCATTTATCGGAACAATTCAGGCGACATCGTCTTATATTCTGCTTTCATTCATTTCAGGACCAAGAACACCTTAAACCGCCTATAGTTGGAGGGCTAGCGAACGCCGAGCTGTACTGCTTAGCGCTCGCAAACATGTACTCGGACCCCAACTACCACAGCCTGAACCACTGGAACATTCTGCAGACGCTCGCACGGAAAGGCGTGCACGTGCCCGACCCGCCTGACTGCGCGCTCACGGAAACTGTGCTCATACAAACCAACCCGCTCAAAATGGTACGTAAACACCTGACAATTCCCTGCTACATAAATATTCATGTCATTAGTGATTAGTGTGTGACGGTGCGGCTCTATATCTCAAGCTCCTTATATGAACTAACGCCATCGTAGTTTACTTATTTCTTGCCAGTATTAAAATCTGTTTGTAGCAGAGACTTGTTTGTTACTCGTTAAAAGTTGGTCTTTTGTGTATGGCTATACATAGAAGGGAGTCGGTTTTATTTGTTAGCCATTCATCGAAATTCTAGAAACTGTCGAATACACAATTTCGTTGGCTTCAAAATCCGTTGCACAAAGGAGAATGGGCACTCCTGGGCGGTCGGCGGCCGTTAATGAAAGTAGTGTCAAATTAAAGTAATGATAACTAGGAACAACTTTTACTAAGAACGTTTCGCTGCAATCCTTTTAGGAAACAATATATTGACATGTAAATATAATGGAATTTCATAGAACAAATACAATTATTTCGTGTCTGTAATGCATTTAATGTTGTGTAATAACGTTACATCTTCTTATAACGTTTGCAATGCCATCAAAATGAACAATAATCGTAACTCGTATCTATCTATCATATGGTTCACCTAGTTTCAAAGTTGTTCAAGCCGCCCGAATGTTATCTTAGTTGACAACCACCGGGACCGGCTTTTGACGTGCCCTCGGAAGCACGGAGAAGCTCAGTTCAAATACCACAATGCGGTCACCCATCTATAGAATGACCGCGCCAACGGTTGCTTAACCAACAGATCGTTTACCGACCAGTGAGCGCAACTGGCTATGAACGCCTCGTTTTTAAGCTGAGCATTCAAGACAGATAAGTCGTCTCAGTGAATATATTATAGAAGAGCAAGATGTTTACTTGTTACGATATTTATATATTTACATGTTATGATTGTTCGAATATTAATAATGTCTACATTTGTATGCAATAATATAAATAGTACTTTTTATTTAATCTCCGAATATAAGCCAAAAATATGTTTTTATACTATTAAAAGTGCTCAAAAACAAAAATGTATTTTGTTCGTCATATAAGTGCGTCGCGGCAATAAAACTTTTACACGGTAATTATAGGACTAAACTACATAAAAAAAACAAAAAATCAATTTTGGCCGCGGATCGCCCAGGCTCCATACTATTTTGCCCATTCTCCTTTTTTGTAAAGTCGTACCTGCCTATTTCCAAAAGCGTATGGCTTTGAAATGCTAGTTGAGTTCTGCCAATCAGCTGACACGAACGTGAAAGTAGGATGACTAGCGTGCGAACTACATCGATATCGGTGGCCCAAAGTTGAATAGGCTCTAACGATGTTTCATTGATGTCAAACAAACATCGAAACGAAACGCCCATAACTTGAACACTGCAAGTCATTGTTAACGCTTTATCCGAAGGCTTAACAGGTGACCAGTAATTTGGCATTCATGAATTCGATTAACATCAATTTTAATAGTTAGCGCGCGTTATTGTCTTCACATTTACATTGAAATTCGACCGACTAAAGTAAACCAACGATAATCCGTCGTTTATATGCAAAAATCACATATATACAAGTGTCAGAACCACGAACAGTAAAGCTTGACATGTCACCTATATTTTCCTCGTTGAAATGAACGAAAGGAAAACATACACAGCTGATTGACATTCCGCACGTGTTGGACTCGCGGCGAGGGGTTCTAACAGGTTTACTTGTTTGTTCGTAACGGCAAGCTGTCATTATTTATGCATTATTGCGGTATTTACAACTACACTACTGGGAACCTTCGGCTGCTCGTAAAATGTAGAGCATTGTAAAGCTATTTTACCTGCGAGAATCAATCAGGTAGATACTTCTATACAGCTTTACTGTATACTCTTGTGAGTTCGTCACTGTATTTAAATCAAGGTTACACCTACCTGAGAGTGATAAAGACAAAGCACTTGATTACTAATCCGAGCTTACGCGACATTTGCTAAACTTTATTAGTAAGATAATGTTTTGTGTAGTCTGATATAAATATTGAATTCATTCGCAGTATTTTGTAATTCACCAGTATTTTTTCGTGTCCGTAATTTTAAGTTTTGCGAGATATACCCAGATTTTTAAGTTTACCTGTTTTTTTAAGTATATTATCTCATTTTTGGTTCTTGAACGATAACACTTCTTAGTTATCTTATCAATTTAAATATAATATGGAAATGCAAGCAGATAAGTAATGACTGTTTTTAAAATGTCACTTTATCTTTGAGAATGCAAGCAATGTTTGTCTTAGATATGCAATCTTCCAGAATACTACATCTGTTCAAATGCATTTAATCTATTTTTACAAGTTAATGTTGTAGGTACTGTTTGTCATGGATTTGGTGCACCGTGTGCTAGACAATTGCTTATTGTAGTATTTTTTTTAGCTTTACATTATCAAGGCCCCAAATTGCTTGGGATAGATATTCCTTCATCTTCTTATAATTACGAACTGATAAGTATTAGTCGTTACCCCTAACTCCCGATGGTTAACAATTACCCAAAGTTAACTTATCGCCGAAGTTTTATATCGATTCCTCATTTCTGATACTAAAAGTTTATATTGTTCTTTCTGAGTTCGTCTTTGCAAACGATTCATTTAAACTTTGACCGAAGCAACCTCGATCAATCGATTTGCACGATCTTTATACAAACATCGATGCGTTTTATATCGAGCTTGATAAATATTTACGACGTGTATGCATTCATACGGTACATATTGTTCGGTATTTACCATCGATACTAAGGCATGCTAATCCTTGAGATAGCACCATTGCGACACGGAATGACTCGGAATGACAATGTCTAGAATTAAATGAGTTACGTCATCGATTGTACTGTTGTATTGTGACACTTCTTTTGTTTATGTTCCATATAACCGTATATGTGTATTGCCATAAGTGGTTCATATCTTGCCGTAATCCATTCTTAACGCAATTTTAGATGTATTTTATGATGGTACTTCAAACGAGGTTACTTCGATTATCTAATGGCAACTTGGGATATAAAATTCATTCTAACTTGTCATATTACAGAAAAGGTTAAGACTCTCTTACTGAGAACATAACTTCTATTGATTGGCTATTCATTTGTGAGTGCAATACAAGTAATACCACGCAAAATATATTTGTGTCCGCACATTGTCCGGACTCTGGCCATAGGTACTTTGTTTTGAATGTGTAATCCTTTTACACTGAAAGTACTATTTAAAATCATTGCAACCTGAGAAGTTGCCTGGGACTGTCGTAGAATTTGATAGTTGAAACCGGATCTAAGAAATTTATATTAAAAATGTCTCTGCATATAAAATGTGTTGGTGTTTCAGAGCGGCCACATGTCTGTGATAGAAGCACTGATGGTGCTATACGCGCGGGAGGTGGTCACGGCGGACCGGGTGGCGGCGGCGGCGCAACGGTTCGGCTCCCCCGTCACACAAATACAACACCACGAGGACGGCATACTGTGCTGGATCAACGCCGCCTGCGCTGCGCTAAATAAGGCTGAAGTATGAACAACTTTTTATTAGAATTGCTTATTATAAAGCATAACATAAGGGCCAATGTAAAGGGATGTGATTGCGCATTGCAATTTTGTTCCGCTATTTCTTTTTCCTCTCTTTAATTACTTCTTCGATCATTTTATTGAGTTTTCGATGATTCAGTAACGCTGATGTTTAGCGTGTATCGGTAGCACAGGTCGAAAATCGTATAAATTACTTTTGAATTCGTCTTTTCTTCAAGATTGTGTCAATATACCGAGGCGGTTACCATACTTATATATTTGAGAGGACTAACGTAAACACTGGTGTGTTCCAGGAGGACTCGTCGATGCACGTGCCGATGCTGAAGAGCCTGCAGGAGGTGTGCGACGGCACGGCGCTGGCGGCGCTGATCTCGTTCTACTGCCCCGAGGCGCTGCCGCGCGGCGCGGTGCGCGTGGGGCGCATGGCGTCCATCCAGGACTGTCTGCACAACCTCATGCTGGTGCACGACTTCTGCCGCCACGCGCTGCCGCACGACGTCTTCCACATGCTGCCCGAGGACGTCACCTACATGCGCGGGTCAGTAGCCGTACTACGGGAAATACTGTAATGATGATGTTTCGTTAAAATCTGTTACGACTCGCTGCTCTATGTTTCGTTACAAAAATGTGTCTTATCAAAGTGTAAAAAAGTTGCTGCGTTGAATGTTCAACAATTTCTTACGTCTATTTCCAGGTCAATGCGACAAAATTTAGTAGCGATGCTCGCCGATCTCTTCAATATGCTAGAAGTCCATCCTGTCAAATCTGTTAAATATCCAGGAAGCGGTGAGTTCACAAAGATTAACATTCACCCCTATCCCACCGATACCTTTATTACCCTCCGTATTGCATGCTAAATAGTAATGGGAGTATGTGGTCATAATATCAAAGATTCTCTGCCTACTAATACTAGAAAATAAAAATTTTAATCCTCCACGGATATGGTCGAATAATGCTTCAATTTTATTTACTGGCAACACTAAATTTTAGGCACATTTTGGGGTCCATATTTTATTCGACGACAAAATTTTATAATACTTATTTATTTTATTATATTTACGTGTAAGATACAAATTTATTTATTATGTCGAGAAATGCGTGCGAGGTAAGTCTGAAACGGTATACAACAAATTGAATGAGCGCTTCGCTGAATGAAACTGTTCCTAATGTTTGTCACCCTGTCTTGCTTCGCAATGGCGCATTCTGGACATTCGCATTGTGGGATGCGTATCGCAAACGCCATGCACAAATTCGTAGACATCATGAGGTACACATATATATATTGTCGTGAGGCTCGGGTAGACAAGACAGGGTGATGTGTGGGGTGTGCTGACGGGTGGGTGTCCGCAGAGGAGCGCGGGTGCAACTCGTTCGGCGTGCGGCACAAGCGCTGCCTGCCGCCGCCGCCGCCCGCGCCCATCCCCGACCTCCGCGCCGAGCGCCTCGACAGCGCCCTGCCGCCCTTCTCAGGTACAGGACCTGCTTGTTGCTAGGGGAAGGACGACTTGCCACGCGCCACTGTGACCCCACTGATCGGATCTGATCTGAAACAGCTTCTTAGTGATGACGCACGTAATTGCGTGCCAAGGTGTTATGAATGGCACCCTCACTGTATTATTACATTTTCAGTGCATAGTTTCACTGCCGTTCTAAGTCATCAGATCACGGCTCACAAAGTTTTCATCTGTGATTGAAATATTTTTGTAATTGATAAAAATTTTATAACAGGAAAACTTCGCTACTGGTTGATAAGATCACAAAATTCAAAGCATCACATGAACAAGCTTTGTAGGAAAGACACCTCGTTCTCACAGGGTCACGAAGCTGTCTAGATGTCACTAGTGTGCACTCGCCTTCCCCGACGACAATAATAGTGTGTTCGTTTTTGTTTCGTTTGCGTGTGTGTTTGTGTGAGCGTCTTCAAGTGTATGTGTTGTTCGTAATACATGGAATGTCTATTTATGTTTTAGGGTATACCTCTAAATGTAAGTTTCCACTATCTCATTCACATAATGCGCTTTATATTAACTGGATTAAAGTTTAAAATGGATTGATGGTCTCACAAGCTTTCTATAGCGCTTTTGCATGGGATTGAAAGCTTTTAAGGGCACTTTTTTGAGCTTCTGAAGGCACTCGGAGTCAATGACGTTATGTCCTCAGGGCTCCCATATGACGTCATAAGCTAGTATGCTATCACAGTAGCTGTAGGCGATTACAATCGTTGGTCTACTGGGTATTTTTTACTCTGATAACATTTGAGCTTGACGCTTGGTCGGTAGTTTAGCTTTTACTGTGTGCTTTACGATGTTTCTTTATTTGAATATGTAATCGAAATGTTTTTAATTTGTTGTTTTTGTAAACAGTTGTACTGTCATGTAAGTTACATAATTTTATTATACATACTTTTTATCAAAGTAGTATTTTAGTCGCCTATTCAAGATTGTTTTAGCGTATTTATATCGTAAAATATTGTAAGTGGTCGTATGCGCAGTTCCCCGCTCGCCGTCCGCGATGAGTGGGCGGGGTCGGGCGGCGTGTCGGTCCGCCAGTTCGACTCCCGAGCGACGCAGCGCCAGTCCCGCACGAGACGACTTCGTCGTGCACAGGCCTAAGCACATCACTACACTCGCCGCTATGGCAAGGAGGGATGATGATAGTGGTAATTATTTACTAATATAATATAATAATATACTTACATTATTAATAAAACGGGGGTATTTTAATAAATGCTTAAAATAATAATTACATAAAAACTAGAGTTGTGGTTTTTAAGTTTCGTTTATGTATATTTTAAAGTTGTCCTCATCTACAGATGTAAATATATTGACACGTTTTCTTATTTAGGGCATATGCTGCTAAAAAGCTCTCAAAATCTAATTTTTCGTGTCCGATATCATATTCAATCAATAAATGTATTAAACATAAATTAAGCGTAACTATACAGTAGACAAAATAGAGTTCAGCATTAGTATTGAGCTAATAATATAAATGCAATATTTGCAATAATGATTGTGTACTTCTCCTTAGCGTTAGAGTTGAACATAACGGCGGCGGGTCGTCCGTCCAACTGGGCGGAGTCGCGCGACGGCACGTTCGCGGGGCGGCGCTCGCGGCGCTCGTCCGTGTCCGACGACTCGCAGCTCACGGTGGAGAACTTCGGCGGCTCGCAGGACCGCCTGCACTTCGCCGGACGGAACCCCGAGAAGGAGCTCGCCACGCTCGCCAACGTGCGCAAGATCTCCGCACCCGCCGGTGAGGACAAGCTACGTTTCTACGAAACATTCTGTATACAGTTTTCAGTGATGTAGAAGTCAAACTTCTTAGTTTGGTGCTAATAGCTTAGTAGTTATAGTAGTTGCAAAAATCACTAGTGCCCTAAAAGTTTGATGTAGATAGATTTTCGAAAAATGTTATGATTAACTTTAAGTTTAAGATTTCAGTCGAAATGGGAGAAGTAACACTAATATGCAAATGTCATTTATTATCACAATTTTCTGCGCAGGTCCGCTCGACTACAACCCTCCCCTACGTTCGTCACGACAGGACATCCGCGGCTCGATCCAATTCTTCCACGGGGACTTTCAGAACGGCTCCGAGAACGAACAACGGCAGAAAGTCGAACGACAACACTCGCAGCCCGACAACGAACCTTACTTCCCCATCCGACGACAGCTCAGCAGCGACACCATCACGCTCAGCGAGAGAGCGCAGAACTTCGGCTTCAGCGCCAAGGGCGGCGGCGACAGCTTCTACCTCAACGACAGAGACTCCACCGACGGAGACAACACCAAAACCTCCTTCGCCGACCTTAACAAAATCAGGAGTAATGGTGACCAGTCAGGTTTGTTCCTGCGCCGCGCATAATATGAAAGAACAATCTTGTCTTCGAACCATATAAACGACTTTGTTCTCTCATCCCTTAGCCTGTGATTAGCTTTCTTGTACTTGGCGGCACATACAAAATTTTCGGCCATCTATGTAAGCTTTGAATGTTGCATAACGCTTCTCTAACCGCACATTATAATTGGCGAAACATGTTCCTGGCTGATGATAACTGCACTTTTGAGTTATGTTGTGTGCGTTTCGTCTATTATAGTGTGAGTAAATAGGACCACATATTCCCATGTTCCAAATTCTAAATTGTCACACTAACATGAGTCATTGGTTTGTGACGTCATCATGACATGTGCGTGGTCGTTGTGTAGGTATTCAGTCGGTGCTGAGCCAGGAGGAGCCGACGGAGAGGCGGAAAAGCACGACATTCGTGACTCCGCCGCCGAACACTACCACGTGGCAACAACAGTTTATGCAACAAGAAAATCATCCAAGTCAGTATCACCTACATCTAACCTGCCATTTTATCATAAAGAAGTTAACGTAAATCGAAATATTTATTGTTATGAAACATCCTAACATTGGGTATTGAGGGTTATCATTATGGTAAATGCGTCACTTACGATAATCATTAACGGTGAACATTTAGCTATTGTACTGTGGCCGATCTATACATATGTGACCGTTTAATCCATCTCCACACTACATGATATACTTATAACGTGCAGACTTTAACCACCAAATGCCAACAGGTCAAAGGAATAACTGATAATATGATGTTGTTAATAAGTTTTTTCTACGGCAATTATTCTACTATATATAGCACTTGACATTTCAGATTTAAGTAACATAATTTACTAAAATTGCAGACGGTGAGGACTTAACAGATGAAACATCGAGCTCTCCAAGCGGGGGTCAGATGGCGGCGCAACTGAACAATATTCGACTGAAGCTGGAAGAGAAGCGGCGACGCATCGAGCAGGAGAAGCGCCGCATGGAGATGGCCGTCAATAGGCAGCGACAGCAGCTCGGACAACAGGCCTTCCTACAGGCTGTCACTAGGGTAAGTACTATAGAAGAAAAGAGGGGGACGGGTGTGATGTTCTTGTCTGTTCAGTGTTTTGGACGTTGTGCTGTAATGGGCTATATTGTATGGGTGGAATGATAAGTTGAGTTATTTGCTATGCAAGGAGGGTTGACGTCTGGCAGCTGGTTGTAAAAAACATCAGCCAAATTACAATATGTTTTTAAAGATAAAACTTGTTGTGCGGATCCATTTAACGTGGGATAAGGACAGAAAATATTCTACGATGTTTTTCTGTTAACTAATTGTTTCTGGGAAAGTGCAAAATCGCATTTCATGGTTGCAGTATTTCGCTCCATATAAAACAAGATTTGGTTTATTAATATGGTAAATTTTTCATTATCCTGCTGCTCTAAGCTTTGTAGGTTTTGAGGAAAGACAAGTTAGTCAATAAAACGAAGCATAACTAAGCTTAGCTGACAAAAAAGATAGACAACACACCAAAAACATCTTGTTAGGTCAGTGTAAAATACTGATTATTCAAAATACTGAATAGACGAGAACTTCATTCACCTAGTGTTGTGTGGTAGATGGTATATTTCACTGTGGTGTTTCAAATGGGGAGCTTGTTACAAATAAGTCCATCTGTGTTTGTGCCGTCTACCTATTACAAAGATATCTTAGAGTTTGAGAGTGCGAGTGAATAGACGTAGATAGAAAATGTTAACGAGTTTAAATCTATGAATTTTGATTGGTAGAATTTCGATATTTTTCTCAAGTTAAATTTCTTTCTAAACAGCACTTAAATTAGTATTAAAACGTAGTAAAATAATACTTAAATAATGTTATATGTTTTGATAACTTACTGTTAATTTCTAACAGACTACACACACTTTGTTGATCGTATTTTATAAAAGAAGATTTATGTCTCGTAGATTGTTATTTTCTTTTATAAAATGCGTTCGGATACTAGCACAAAGTTACTAATATTATGTTCCTCGTGATAATTTGTTTTAAATACTTCCGACGGATATATAAAATTTAATTTTTCTTTCTATTTCATTAGGATACATATTTGCAATACCAGTTGGCCTCTTTGGTGAGTGGCCGGTTTCGGAGAGCCCTTTCCGTTTAGTTTAGACCTTTTTGATAAATACTTTTTTTATTATCACTTCGTTACCATTCCTTTATCGTTTTGTGATACATTTTAGTTTGAACACGCTTACACGGCTTATTGGATACATAACATAAATCATTAAAATTTTAGATTCTAAAATGTATAAGGTAAATTATTTTGGTTAATTTCATTTATAATCGCATATAATTCGTAATTTTGAAAATAAATGCTTAATTTGAAGCGGTAGTTACTACAGCCTAGTGAGATTTCTAATAGACGCAGCTTTTTTATTCTAAATTCATTATTGTATCAAATTCATGAATATTTTGCGACGCAATCATTAATCTCGATACTCTACGCTTAGAGTACTATGACAGTTGTAAGAAAGTCAGATTGGTTCGTTTATTACGATGATACATTGGAGTCCACATCACGATACATAACTCACGTTTTGTTCTGAAATAAGCACATGTTGTCACATGTTTATTTGTAGGAACAAACCCATGAATTAATTACACTATAAGCATGTCCGTTGGTTGGCGTATATTATGTCCTCACATCACACCACCACCACTCCCTATTTGTTCCCTCGAAATAAATTATCAAGGCTTGTTTTACTTCTTCGTAAGATTTCTGTGTTTTATTCAGACTGGAAAATTAATCTTAATCCGGGCTTTTAATTGCATTATGATCTTTTGAATTTATATAAGAATTTGAAAGTCTTAGATCACACAAGCTGGATGAGCAAAAGATATCAGTGTTTTAGTCCTTTTCATAGACTGCTTTATAAGATATTGTAATTCTTGCCAGTTTCTAATGGAATGAAACCAGTTCCAGGTTTTTTGGGATCTATTCCACAAATAGTGTCCAAGTGTAGGTACAATTTCTCCAAGTCTTTAATTGACTTGGAGAACGAAATTATTTCTTAAGTAGTAAAACAAGTTTATACAAATTCACCCATTGTCCACAATACAATTGCAACAATATACACCAACCAAAGCGTTAGCATGCAGTAGCATGTGTCGGTCGGCGACGCGAGCGTGTGTGTGACGGTGGCGGGTGCACGGTGTTGCAGGGCAAGGGCGCGCGGACCCCGGCCGACGACGAGCCCAAGCAGGAGCCGCCGCCGCAGCAGGTACTGTACTGCACCATACTGTTGGTTACTGCAACCGTTATAGGATGGGTACGTTACGGTAGCTTTGGATGCAGCCGTTAGATGGGGGGACAAACGATAGGGGGATAATACAGACTAGATTATGGCATATTATGCAAGGTACGGCTGAGACATTGCACTTTGCTCATTCATTGAAATATGAGCGTTAAATCGTATGGTTTAGAATATAATTTAAAACGCAGAATCACCTTGACGGCGATCTTGCGATTCACCGTGCCATACGCTTTTTATATTGACGTTTTAAAATATAATTTATGGAGTGTCTGTCGGAACCGTACACAAGCCGTGATGGCAAAATATGCCATGACCTTTACGTTGTATTAAAGTATTACTGATTATGCCATATTTATATGAGGTTATTTATTTAGATGCATCGTTAGTTTTTAATCATTTGTGGGTTATTTATCACTCAAGTCTGGCCGAGGGGTTTTTGTATTCATGTTTTCACGTTCACTGGGTCATTCAAAATGTGTGTTTATGTTGTTTTGGTTTATAATATGGTAATAATTATAGGGAGTAAGTAATTTTGAGCGATCTTTTTACATATCTAAGTAATTCCATTCTAGTAAATATTTTATTCATCGCGACGATTTTAAGCGTTTTATTATAAGGTTGCAGTAATCATGTTCGTATTTTATACAAACATTTTAGTCAAATCTGGTGAAAGGGAATACAAAATTTAACTTATGTATGACTTGATTAATTGGCATGAGAATGTCGTGATAAATTGCATGTAAATTGTTGAAATAATCTTTCAAATATTCTATTAATATGCCAAGCGAAATCAAACTCTGTCAGCAAGAAATAAGGATGATTTTGCAATGGCGGTCGCAAAATTACTTTAGACAAATTTGTAGGGAGTCAAAGAAAATTTAACTTTATGGAATCAAGAACAAAATATAGTATAGAATAAAGCATTTTGATTTAATAATGTGATGTTAATATAGGAAATGGTGGTGGAACCGCCGAGTCAACGGGATTCAGTGGACACGGCAGTATTAGAACAATATCAACAATCTATAGCCAAGTAAGTAACACTCTAACCGGTTTCAATAACCTATCGTCAGTACAGGATACGCTTACTAAAGTTAAGTGTCACAGACACTTTATAAATAACTGAAGTTGCTAAACTATTATACTGACAGTAAAGGTTACTTACCTTTACTGTCAGTAAGTTATTGAAACCGGACGCAAGCTGAGTACCATTTCTTTTAGGTGTGTTAATTGGAAATTGAGTAGAAAACTAATTCAAAATGATTTGTTTATGTCCTTTATCTTTAGCTGCATTCACAAGGTAGGGAGCCATGTATGCACATTGACTGCCAAAAATGCGAGTTATAAATCTATAGTTTAAATTATTGTAGTATGTCCACCGAGACTACAAAAGAAAATCAATAAGCATAATTGCTAGAGTACGAACTATTGATTTTGGCAAACTTATTATTTTTAATATATAAATGTAATTGCAACTTGTGGTTTCAGCGAGTGGGTAAAAGGCTGTTATTGTAATATTTTGATCAATAAATAAATACTATAGAGAAAAGATTATACAATGTATTAAAGGCGCTCGTTGGACCTACTACAATATCCAAAACAATAATAAAATATGTCAACACCAATACGCTAATCAACACTTGCAGAATGAATTCCAGTTTGCAAGACATACAGAGCGACATCGCGCGGCTGGCGAGCCAACAGACGCAGTTACAACAACAACAACAGCAGCAGCACCAACAACAACAGGCGAAACAACTGTTCCAACAACCCGCGCCGCTGCAACAACCACCTCAGCCGCCACAGTCGCCCTATCAACAACAACAACACTATCAACCAAACATTCCACAACTGGTGAGTTGTTGAGCTTTTGTATTGGTTCATGAGCCTGCGTTTTTGAGTTCGACGTTAGATAAATGCTGATTATAATTCTTTCATTTTCTCGCGTAGACAAAGTATATTATTATCTGTCATGATTTTCTGACTATGTCTTGGTATTATAAGAAGCTTTTTTAATTTATCATGATCTAGAATTTTCTAATGCTGATCATTTTCTAAATACTATTATTCCATTGATACATGGATAAATAGACAAGTTTACACATTATATGTTTATACTATTATTATTAGATAGGTAATCATCATACTTTTTGTCTTTATCAAAGCATGTGTAGTAGAAAACGCTCCTCCTACTAAGTTTAAAAAGACATTTTCAACCCTGAAATTTTATTATATTCTTTCGTAATTAAAACAAGCATTTTTATCTACCGTCGAACTTTTTCACAAAACAAGCCTGGTTTGAACAAACAGCTTTAAAATCCTCAAATAAAACCTTATAAACATACCCCATACCTTTGTGGTGTGATATAAACGTGTCATGTGTCACGGCTAACTGAATAACTGTGTGGATAAATATGTGAATTGTAATTAATATAATAATATGATCATAAGCGCTTCATCACACTGTATTCACATACTCACATGCATCAATATGACGTAATGTTTCACAATATTACAAATATACAGTGCTAATACTAAATTTCGGTTGGGATAATGCACTAGGAAAGTTTAAAAGTGAAAATTTTTAACTTGAGATATGAGTGTATCTATCTATCTTTGTGTAAAGTTAGAAAGCGTGGTTAAGATATTAACTTGAGCCACTGATGAATGAAATTCTCTGTGGTATTTTAATAACGTGTTCTATTGGTTTGGTTATGCATGTAGGTTTTAGAAGGCGTATATACGGCGCCATCATTATTAATAATACAATTTGCACAAAAAATTGGACAAAATTCTGCTATAAGACGACACTATATAAATATACAAGCTTAAGCTTAATTGTGAAACATTCGCGTCACATCGCTGACCCGCGCATAACATTACAGCACAGCCAATTCAGCTCTCAGCACAATGTGTCCCGACCGGGGCTGACCAGCTTCGGCTCCACCCCGCACATACCTCAACAACAACAACAACAACAACAGTATTACTACGAGCAACAACAACAACAACAACAGCAGCAGCAGCAACAACAGCACTATCAACAACAACAGTATCAGTATAGGGATATAGAGGAGTATGGACGGCAACAGTTTTATTTGCACGACGCGGCGCCGCCTCCGAGAAGGACGTGGGCGCAACACGCGCAACAACAACAGATGCAGCAGGACAATGAGCTGAGAGGCTGGCAGGTCGGTTGCACGCATACACAACACCCATACTTGACTGTTTAGTTTATAAGTCGTTACATTTAGTCTTTTGACAAGAGATTGATATGGCTTAGAAGACTATAGAAGTAAAGTAAAATAAATATAACCTTTTTGAAATGTTATTACGAATTACTTTGTTCTGTCTTTTTGTATAATTTGTGAAGTTCCACGAACAACGTGTTTCATGTATAAATATATGGTACTTCGAGAAAGCTTTAGGCAAATAAACACAAAGCACCCTTGGTGTAGGGGGTTACACATGTACAAATGATTCCTTCACAAGGGAGGTCTGTATATAACAATCGCTTTGTACATTTCCAGCTGCACCAACAAAACCACCAACAATACGTCCAACCGGTGCCGGAGCCCCAACCTCAGCGCACGTGGAAGTCGCCCTCCCCACAGCCTCCTCCCGAGAGGAACTGGCAGCCGCAGGGCTTCGTCCTGCACGACCGGAGCACGCCCAACACGCAACCCTTCCAAGTGCACTACAACAACGACCGGTACCAGAACGGCACCGAGGCGAGAGAGCCGCAGAACCATTTAAGCTACACTGTGATAAACCCCAACCAGTACGTGTCGGCGAGCCCGCCGCTGGCCGCCAGCCCGCAGCGCCGCGCCAACACGCCGCAGCGCCAGGGCTCGCTCCCCGAAGTGTCGCGGAGGCCCGAGCCCGTCAGCCTGCAGCAGCTCCACGCCGCCCACGCGCCCCACGCCTCCCACGGCTCCCACCCGCCCCACACGCCCGCGCACACTCCCACGCACGCCCACGCCCCGCACCCGCCCGCGCACGCGCCGCCCGACGACATGGAGCCGCAGAACATCTCCTTCATCGGCAACGCGGAGGACGACGCTCTGCGGCAAGGGATCAATAGACTGAACATTTCCTCTGGCACTAGAACTTATCGCATTCCCTCGCCGACGAGACCGTCCCTCAACAGAAACTCGTTCCAGCAGCTCGAGCAGGAGGACGGCGGCGAGACGAACGAGAAAGGCTTTTATATTTCGTTCGATAACGACCAACCGAAACGGCCGAAACCTCCTTTGCGGGCGAAGCGAGGGTCGCCGAAGAAGGAGCGGTCGACCGAGTTCCAGAGTCCGGAGCGGAGTCCCGAAAACACATGGAACGAGAGACTGCCGCAGCCGCCCGAGGAGGAGTTCGTGGTGCACAGGAGTACGGGGCTCGAACAAACGATCAGATCTAATGACGTTTCTGAGCGCAGAGAAACGCCACCTAGAGACAGGCCCCAGCGAGTCAACAACGCCGAACCCGCGGCGATGGTCATAGGCGAACTGAATCCTGACCCGGTGAGTGACTCTCATTTACGTGCATCTGTTACTGCAACTAATGTTTACCCTTACATGTGATTTTCATTACGTGAATTTAATATGCGAAGTCTTATCGAATGATTGCATATCACACTCGCAGAACTCAGCGGAGGAGATGGAGCGCAAGAAGGAGCGCATCATGCTGCTGTCGTTACAGCGGCGCCAGCGGGCCGACGAGGCGCGGGCGCGGGCCGACGCCGCGGCGGCCGCGCGCCGGGCCCGCGAGGAGCAGGCCAACGAGCTCAAGCTGGCCCGCAAGGAGGAGCAGGCGCGGCGCCGGGAGCAGATCCTGCA
Organism: Anticarsia gemmatalis; assembly: GCF_050436995.1. Taxonomy (NCBI): domain Eukaryota; kingdom Metazoa; phylum Arthropoda; class Insecta; order Lepidoptera; family Erebidae; genus Anticarsia; species Anticarsia gemmatalis. The sequence continues at coordinate 12,348,469 of NC_134747.1, forward strand.
CCAGTACAAGCTCAAGAAGGCTATCGAGGAGGCGGAAAGAGAGGTACTGTGCACAACCGATGGGCAAAAGCCTCTCCTTTGGATTTCGAGACCGCCTGGTCGTTTGTTGCGTCCGACCATCCATTTTGGAGCGCGTCCAAGTCATCCTGTATCCGTATTTTAACGCGAAGAATTCTAATTCCAGGGCAAAGTACTAGATAAATCCGAGTTCATGGACGTGCTCCGCGGCGGCAACACGCCGGCGCCCACCCCCGGGGGCCCGGCCCGTCTCCGCGGCAAGGCGGGCGGCGGGCGCGCGCGGCCCAAGACCATCCACGTGGACTCCTCCGCGCTGCACGCCGCGGAGGGCATGCTGGCCACCAAACAACCCTCCTCCACCAACCTCACCGGTAATAACACCTTATTTTATATTTTCATACTCGTATGGATGCAGAATTTATGATTTGTCCGAACGAACGATATAACGGCGGTTTTTTCGACCTTTGACAAATATTTCAGGTATCATTTTGACGTTATTTCAATAATTTCAGTCAAAAACAACCTTTTTTAAAGTACCCGCATTTCAAACTTCCTTAACTGTTTAGTTTATATTTGAAAGTCAACATTTGTTCTACCACCCGTGTTATCATCAAGTTTGGACTAGTCATGAAATACTGTATCCATTTCTTAAAAAGCACGCAGTGTTTTAGTTGTTCGCGCTGAATTGCAAAAGTAACGCACACTATCGCAATACAGAAAACTTTATTTTATTTTACACAAATCAAATCAATCTAAATTCACTTGTTCAATTAAATAACATATTTGTTTCATGAACAACTGTTTTAAAAGTAAATTTTATTAACTTCAATCTTTAAAAATTTACAAAATATTCACGAAATATTACATTGAATATTTTCTACATTTTATACAAACAATTTTCCTTTTTTTCTAATACATTAATTAATGTTGTTTTCCATCACATGAACCCCCAAACACGATAAAAACACATTGTTTTTTTGTTTGCTAATTCCCATTTAACTTTGTGAAGCACTACGTGTCAGCTTGCCCCTGTTTATAATTCATTTGCCGACTGGCATGCTGCCGTTTTGACTTGCCTCTACATTTGTTATGCTGAAAATTGCGCCGTGTGTGATAAATAATTAAAAAAAATTTAATATTTATGATGTAGTCTCAAAATAATAATTTAAGCATTTTATATTTGTGTTGAAATGCACATTAGTTGCTATTTGGAATATCAGAAACAGTACAATTTTTGAACACTTTTGTGTCTCCCTTCTTTTTATTAAAGGCTTTCCTTAAAGTCATAATATCATAGACATAGAGTTTGTCTTGATATCCAATTAAAATGTCGGAAAACGTGATTCAAGAGAAGCCTGAATTATTGCAAAGTTATCTATTAAAAAACAAAGCTAGTTTTGGGAAATTTCTTACCCCGTCCTTATAATGATTTGAATCCCTAAAATAATACACAAAATGGAATGACCAACTACTATTGAGACTACATCAACATAAGCGACGTATCACACGTGGGTAGTTCAGCACAGCAAGTGTAGGCCGGTCCGCTTGACGTGGTGTTGTGTGTAGCGGGCGGCGGCGGCACCATGCGCCGCGACTACTACCGCGGCTCGCAGGACTCGCTGGCCGAGCGCGCCGGCCTCTACCGGGGTACGTAGCTCTCACACCTTACCGCCGACCTGACCACGTGCACGGACACGCTAGAACATCCTTACATTATTATTATAACATTTTATAGTTACGAATTACGATGTTAAGATGAGTACGGGTGTTAGCGTGAATGTGTATGGTCAGATTTTATATGGTTCATATAATACAGATTTCAGTATTCTACGTATTTGCTCGAACGACGTGTGAATGCTTATTTGTGTTCATGAAAAGAGAGGAGCGTATACTAAAATATATCTGTCAAAGAATTATACGGTATACTGTACTTCTGTGTTGTATGAGTCCAATTGAATAATATCCTATGTTGCATGTTTTTATTGAAGTGTTGCTACAACCGAGTATCGTTTTAATTCGATAAACAATTCCGTTATTTCAACACTTATATTTGAGCGCTTAACGCTTTTACCAATATTTTTTTATTATTTGTTGCATGAAAGTTATTTAGCTTGTAACTTACACTATAGAAAATTATAAGTAAGAAAATTACAAATCATGAATATACAATAAAGTAAAAATGATATTAACGTGTATTTGGCGGCAATTTCCAGAATCTCCAGTAGAAGACCGCGGCGGCATGTCTCCCGGCAGCGCGTCGAGCGGCCCGCTCGGGCGGCGCGGCTCCTGCAAGACGTCACGAGGTACGTCCGTCCCTCTCGCACGCCTGCGCTGTTATACTGTCGCCGTCTCGCTCGCTCCACTACTAACTACCCGCAGAATGCTTTGCATTACGTTTACAACTAGCGATTATGACTTACTGTTGTGTCGCTACTTATAAACTGTTTGGTTATTTTAGTTTAGTGATTTATTTTATGTAAGAATTGGTACTTAATTTTGAATATTATATTGATATTGAATTGTACCAAAGCGTAAAATAAATCACTTAAATTATGTCGATGTGTACTGTATCGATGACACGAAAACCAGTGTCGATAATCATTATAATTATCGATCTACAACATCAGAAAGGTCGCCTAAATAAAAAATGAAAAAGTATTAAAACGTTTTCTACCCAAGTGCCTTTGCCTGTTCAAATACCGAATAAGTTTTCGTGTGATCGATACGAAGCTGTTTGCAGTTTCCTAAGTTGTATCACAAACAGCAGACCCCTACCTTAAACATACGAACAAACAGACAACTCCGATTGAACACAACTCCAGTACTCCTAGTGTGTACGATGACGCTTCTTCAGATTTTTGGTTTCAGTAGTCGCTTCGGTCTCAATATTATATTTAATGTTATCGATTATTTTATATGTGTATGATTTCAGCATCGCATAGTTATAGTCACCACTCCAATGCAAAATTTTACGCTTGATACCTTATTATTTGGCCATTATTATTATGTAGTTTGTATTTTTACGAGTGGTACAAATTTTCATGAAAGCTTAATTTTTTTTCCAAATTTTTCGATACGCCCTAGACCTTCCGCGCATTTATAAAGTTGGTTCCCGAGTGTAAATAAAGACATGTGATACAATTTTATATCGCGGTTATAGCATTAATTTTGTTTGCCATGAGTTGAGAGCTGGCTTGTGTGAGATGCATGCTTGGAGCTGCATATGTCGGAGGGAGTCGACGCTGACATGCATGAGAGTGTCATGTGACATGTATAGGACACATTTCAGAGCGCGTGAATGAGGAACCTCAGTCAACACGTGGAAGGTCTAAATATTCCACTTACGGGAGTAACTTTAAGGCGGGACGGAAGTCAAGCTCTCTTATGAATTTGTGCGGTAAGAGCAGTTTGATCAACACGAGATAAGGCTTGACTCACGTTGGTATACGGGCTACCGTGGCTTGTGGTGCGTTGGGTTACTTTCTGTTGCTGCGGCGGCGCTGGACCCAGTATGCCGGGGTGGGCTGTGTCTGGATCTCACAAATCTTATTAAAAATATCAATTTTGTTTGTATTCTGTAATGCGAAAAAGATATTTTGCCATATAACTGAAGTGACAGATCAACAACTGAGTTCGTATGAAAACTTTGATCTGAGTTTTGATTTTATTTTATTGATGTATAATATTAACATGTACAATTGCTGCTAATTAAACATGGCCGTAAATACATTATAGCGCCATTTTAATCAGTCTATGACGATACACCAGTAAATAAAGGAAAGTTGCATAGATCATTTTGTTGTCCAACTTTAATATTTTAGTTCTAATTTTAACAGACAGTCTTCACCCCTGCTATGGCACACGACCGCGCCGCTCGCGTCTTTCGTCTTGTGCACATTTATTTCATTTATTGGGTCATCGGCGTATATATGTACATGCATTTATATACGGTTATGGTATATCATTATCTATCTGTATCGTACGGGTTAGAGCATGTTTATATCAATATATTATATTATATACTATCTTGGTGGTTGGTGTGACATCGTTTTATGTTATATAAACACTTTACAACCTTAAAGTTTTTAAACTATCGCGGTTTGTATACATAATACTAAATTGCTAAAGTCGTAAACGCAATGAGAATTTAAAGGTTACGATACCATCAGCCCTGAACTACGGGCATCAAGTATCATTTAGCCTAGCCTTTCTTCCAACTATGTTGGAGTCGGTTTCCAGTCTCACCGGCTGCAGCTGAATACCAGTATTTTTCATGGAGCGACTACCTATCGGACCTCCACAATCCAGTTACCTGGGTTACAACACAATAATCCTCGGTTAGACTGGTTGTCAGGTTAAAGGTGTCGTAACCTTCAAATTCTCATCTTGTTTAAGACCCGTTTAGCAATTTAGTATTAGCTTTACAATCTGTTTTTAACTTCGGTTATAGGAATATATGTCCCCTAAGGTTCTATTTGTATCTTGTACCTAAAACTTATTGTCTAATGGGTCTCCTTGACTAAGACTATGTTTATAACAATTAAAATACAACTAATATATTTATAAGAATTCTTACCAGAAATTAACTACCTATCTACTTATTCTATATATTTTAGAAACTTGAAACTCTTGGTATAAAATTTTACATAGATAAACCTTTATAAAGTTGGTTTACATTAAATCATCGAAATATTTAAGCAGAGTAATATTTCTAGTAGTTTATTAAAAGATCTTTAGTTTACTATGCACCTCGACGATACTATCATATGTCCAATTGTTCATCGGCTTATGTTATACCGTTTTAAAAGGCAATACCTTAGTTTCATAATATATGTGCCGATCAATGTTTATCAAATCATACGTTTTTGTTGAGGTGCATCCAGTAAAAAATACTCATTATTTATTGGTTGTTAAAGTGTTTAGACTATATAAACTTATACATATACAAACATAAATCCCATAGTTATATGTTAGACAAGTATATATATTTATTAAGTTTATGTGCGTAAAATACAAAATGTTGACGCTTCTTTTATTCAGTTTCGCCTTTTTAGTTTCGCTTAGCGGCCGTAGACGACACCTGTACTTAGTTTATATATTATATATACATGTACATACATTTAGTATTTTACGCTTCATATTGTAAGAGATTACTCTATGATAGACCATAGAGCCATAGATATTGACCAAATAATTTTCTTTACTAATTCTACTCTATGCTAGTCGATTAAATAATAACTTCGAGGTACTAATCGAAGGTTATGTTGGTATACGTTCTGTGATTAAATCTTATTAGAATAGTTAGTTCAGGATTTTTTCTTACTGTCGATAGAATCATTCGATTCATCATTTTTATTGATAAATCCAATTTCGAGTCATAGATAAAATATTCTATTCTACATTTAAAATTAGGAAATAACCATAGGTGGATGGGAAAACAGGTAACAAAAAAACATATAAGCATGATTCTTACGTGTCATTCGACGCGTCATTTACAATAGTTAATAGTTTGGTCGAGGTTAAATCGAAGGGTAGATAGAGTAGACGTTCGTAACACGGGTGCCCCGAGCCCGCCGCCCTGGGGAAGTGGGGAGGGGGGCGGGCCGGGAGCAGCAGGTAACGGTTGTGGGTCGCAGACTCGGGGCTGGGCCGCGCCACGCCGCCGCGCCGCGCCGCGTCGCCCGGGGTGCGCACGCTGGGCTCGCCCGCGTCGCACTCGGGCCACTCGGGCCCCGCCTCGGGCCCCGGCTCGCTGCCCGGCGCCATCGGCAAGCGCCGCCACCACCCCGCCGACGACACCTCCGACGTCTCCTCCACGCACTCCTCCATCATGGACTACTCCGGTGAGTACCCCACTGACGACATTATAACCTTCTATTTCTTCTTCTTCTGATCATATTTTATACATTTTTTTTGGTAAATTATTCTCTGCCATAGATTTCTTTGGCGGTGTATGATTTACGACGACGAAGAAAGTATCACTTTATATTATTATGTAAACAGTGTAATGTTTATCTTACTTATATGCGTCCTAGTGAAAACTTTGAATGAAAAGTACACTATATCTATTAATAAAACGACTTTGAAACTAGCTAAAATTCGACATAAATATTAACTAAAACATAACACACCAATCACACCTATAATAAAACTAGTAAATTAATCTGACAAAAAGCACACCATATTCTATGCGAAGTATGTAATAGTGCAGCACTGATAACGATCCGTTTGTCCGTCTAGGGAGCTCCGACAGAAGTCGACGTAAAGGTCCTAATGTTATTACTAGGTAGCTAGTCGCCCACCACGTACCACACGTACTATAGAGACCACGTTTTGTACCACTTGACGCCACAGTAATGAACCGATGTCATGCCAACAGTCAACCATTAATTTTAAGGCATGGTGTTGACCAGCATTTTGATCTAACGACGCATTTGACGCTTGGACTACGCTTTCTCACAGAATTGACGATTAACACAATAATCACGCATTACTATTGTGCATTCACTTGCATTTTTACATCGTTTTTTACTAATTTAGTTGTAAATAAACATTCCGATTGAGCGAGAATCAGTCATAATACTTAATTTAAGATTTTCTACATTAGTGTGTATTTTGAAGAATCAGTCTAGTAATCACAGGCTTGTTGAAAACTGTCAAAGTGGTTTTTAGGACACGTTTTGGGAGTTTCGCACTATGTTTAACAATAAAAAATCTAGTCCAGAATATTTGTCCACAGCTTTATCACTTAGTAACCCAACATTATGAGATATTATTTGGAGCGTTGATACTTAATTATAATTTGCGCACAACACAAACATTTGAGACGTCATTTTCTTATATTTTAGACTGTCAATTGATTTGTACTTGTGTGTATTAGGTCCGCGACTGTACAAGCAGCCGACGACGAAATCAAATCGTGGTATAATGTTGAACGCGGTGGAGTACTGCGTGTTCCCGGGCGCCGTCAACGCGGAGGCTAAGCGACGAGTGCTGGAAGAGATCGCGCGCTCCGAGAGCAAGCACTTCCTTGTTCTGTTCCGAGACGCCGGCTGTCAGTTCCGAGCGTTGTACTCGTACTGTCCCGACTCCGAGCAGGTCACCAAGCTGTACGGCACCGGGCCCAAACACGTCAACGATAGGATGTTCGATAAGTTCTTCAAGTTAGTATATTGTTACATTTAAGTAATCTCGCTTAACTAATAAATAGGAATCACACTGTCAAAAACTTGTGCTAATTTTGTTCGTTATTTCATTTCCAGATACAACTCGGGCAGTAAATGCTTCTCGCAGGTGCATACGAAGCATTTAACAGTGACCATCGACGCGTTCACGATACACAACTCGCTGTGGCAGGGCAAGAAGGTCCAGCTGCCCAGCAAGAAGGACATGGCCCTCGTCATATAGACTACTCAATTTTAAACAATCATTATCTAGTCGCCGCCGGCACTCGAGTCAAAGCCTTTTTACTCTTCAGTTAAACGCTACAGTAGGGCAATAGTGCCAGTGTCCATTACATTGTATTTTAAAATGTCGGTTAGTGCGTTTCCTCGGAAGCTGTTTTTTATTAAAAAATGAAAATTATGTTAATTTCGTGCTTGTGTAAGGTGTGTTCGACCGACGTGGAGACCGCCCGCCTCGTCCGACCTCCGCTGTACCAACTCGAGTCATAGTTATCAATTGTAGGCAATGTGGGGCGGGCGCGGCCGCGGCCTGTGTCATAGTGTACAGAGTACTACAGAGCTACAGACTGTACTGTTAGAGGAGCGACGGCTCGAATCGAGTTTGTTCACGTTAGCTTCGTTCGGTATCGCGTCGTATGAGTCTGTCGACCAGCTGTGTTTGTGTTGTATTTATTTGTGGTGTCGAGCTTGTAGCGGTCCTGCAGCGGTCCCGCGCAGATCCGCGCAGACCGTCCGTCACGTCATCGGATCGCTTCGTTTAACGTATGTATGCGTTGATTAATGCTGCGTTAGTTCGAAATGTGTTACTCAGTGTATAATCGCAATGTTTGCCATATGTATTAGTGAGATGGTCGATACGTTCCAAATTGATAAAATTGTCTCAAAAACGTTACAGCCAAGTCGGATTACGGTCGATACTTTAGATACATTAATTTTGTTTAGTAGAACTGTCTCCTCACACATAAAGTAACAAGTTCACAAACTAATAATATCGCTTATTTGTTATAATATTTAACTCGTTAGTGATTATGTTGTATTTGACTGGAGCTGAGAATTGTTTAACTGACCCCATTCAACGTTATTTCAATTTCCATTTTTTTTACTGCTTGTATAGCTAAAAGTAAGACAAGGCACATTTTACGTGGTAATTGTACTGCCTTATCCTGTAAATAATTGTTTTTTTGTATACAGCTATTTATTAAACGAATGTTAAAGGAGAATTGATGAATATCATTTTTCATTGTTTAATGATTGGTCATCAATAATATACTACCGATAGTATATGGTATGCAAATATATTGTATTACTTAAAACCATAACGAAATAATATTGAATTTCATATTACTCTGTTGTTTTATTACCCTAATCTTTACAAACACACTACCTAGCATTAAAATTTAGTACTTTTGCGCTTTGTACATATAAAATGCTAAACGGGTCTGAAACGTGATGAGAATTTTAAGGTCACCTTACCATATTTATGTTGTTGCCCGAAGTTTCGATTGCATTGGGTAGTTGACTGGGGAAAAATTATTAAACTTGCTCTTGTAATAGGTTCATCTTAAATGCTCAAGCTATGTATTTTTTTTTTCGTTTATAATGCTGTTTAATAATTATTAAAGACCTAAATAATTTATTAGGCACTGCTTTGATTAAAATACAGACAGTGACGTCTCTTCACCGCATTTCTGTACTAAAGTGTGTTTTCGACATTTCATAAAGAGTAGCTGATTTGACTAATGGAGCTGCGTCATCTTGTGGCGCGAGTTTTTACACCAACCCTCACCGCCTTAATTATTTTTAAATTCTTTGAAATTGTCGGTACTGTGACGCAATATTAACGACTTCTTCACACTGGCGCGTTGCGTCGTGGTGGCGATAGCTGCGATTACCGATAACAGGATTCCATATAGATAATAAGTAGTATTCATCTTCCCAGTTTAAAATAGTGTGCCTTCTAATTTCAAACACTTCTCGTACCATCCTGGAGTAAGTGACGATCTGTGGAGAGAACTGGTGCTAACGTAACTCAATCCAGTGGTTGGTTCTTCCAACAAGTGCTCAGTTATCGCGGATTTGTTAGTTTGTGAAAACCAAGCGAAAGTGTAGGCGTAAAATCTCGTACTACAAGGAGACGACGTTTAGCAGCTACATCAATCAGCCCGGGACCTCGGTCGATGTTATTCGATCGAAACGTCTGGCAACAAATAAGGTACCGTAATGTTAATATTCCTATCGCTATTAAAGACCCGTCTACCTCTTTATCAGCATCGATATTACCTCAGCAGCTTAGTAAGAAACTATAAACGAGTTGGTGATCGCGGGAAGCGAATGTAGTTTCGATAGTTTTGTCGCCGGACTATAAGCGAGTGAGTAAGTGAGACGAGCGATTACCTGCGCCACTCGTTTTTTTTCTCTCTCAATTTGTTCAACTTTTGTGTATTGCCATTGCCACTACAAAAATACTATCGTAAATCGTCGTCGCCGGCAGTGTGAACAGTCAGCGATCAACTATTTGTATATTATGCATCTCTTTTTTCTTTACACGGTAGGTATGTTAAATCTATTGTACGTTTCTTGAGCGGGAAAATAGTCGATAGTCGTTTACTCGCCGTTGGTGGGACCACTGCCTATTTGTGCCGTTGCTGTAATGCTGTGTGCCACGCACTATGTTAGATTTGAACGAGATGAGGTTGGTGTTAGTGTAGCAGAAATAAAATGAGATTCATTTAAAAATTTAACTTTTATTTGTTCTTTATATAACAATAATATTAATTCAATCATAATACTGGCTAAAACAATTGGCCCTTGTGACTAATTATTGTACTACAGATACATTCGACGGTATTGGCAACTAAAATTATCATTTATTTAAATTACGTATATCCATATATTAATTAAAAATCAATAATTTATAATAGAGATCAATCAACATTGCGAAGTAAATAAAATCAACGTTAGTAAAAAGTTGGACTTTACAACTTGTAATTCGATGCAATAATTATTATTCGAGTGTTTTTCATTCATAAAATCGGTATAAAATCTAAGATACTTGAAAAGTTAACAATCTACTGTGAGATAACTTTACAGATTCTTTTTTGGAACATTTATTGCACCTAATTAAATTTGTTTTCATTCAAACGCAAGCATTTGCATTTAAATCTAAAAATTTAGAAAATAGTCTCATTAACAAGTATTGTCATTAACCAGATCGCATGCGATGCGAATGACTATTTCGAAAATAGCTGCATCGTGCAAGTTTTCAGCAACAACTTTAAATCGAAATAAATCTCAGTAACTAACAAACGCTTGCGAGTGAATACAGTAGGAACGTTAGTAAAAATCATATGTTAACGCTAAAGCAATAATAAATTAATTAAACTATGGTAAAGTAGTGGGTGACGGGCGACGCCACGTTACTGTCCACTGTTTTTTGTAAATTCAGCTGATGAACTATCGTGTCCGGGTTGTCCACCTCCTGGAAAGAAAACGCCATTTCGTTATACTTTTGAGAATGCGAAAAATACTACTATGCCTAATAATAAATACACAATCTAGTAATTAAAGTATGTAATGTGATATTTTAATTATTACATCAAATGCAATTTACAGCAAAGTATGCATTTCGTTACAACTGTATCATACCCCAAATAGTTTTGATAACTTAAACTCTCTGTTGAATACAAAATATTCTCCTACGTACTGCATAATAATGTTTATGTCTCCATGAAAGTAAACAAAACTTTCTAAATATAGAAATATAAAATAAGCTTACCTCCTCATCAGCGTACCCATTAATCTCTACCGGTATAGTCTGTCCATCTTGAGTGATCACTTGTAACGACTTGCCGTCGGCTGATGTTATAGCAAGTCGCGTGCCATCCTGCATTGTAAAGTGCAACGGATTGCCTTGTTCGTCCGTCACCTGAAAAAATTAAAATAATAATAATTTAACCATTATTGAATAAACAGAGCTTTCGGCATCGTTCTGAGAGGAGTCATGAGAAAGAAAGTGAATCAATCTTTTGCCATGGCTTCATTTACTATTATACTACGAATAAGTGTGTTTCAAAATTAAAATCATATTGAAATTAAAACATATTTCTCACTTAAAGGTAACCTAAAAAACGTTTCTTTACGGATTATTTCAGTAACTTAGAAACTAATAAGGAAGCTTTTAAAGATGTTCATTATTTCATACGAACCGGCATGTGTTCCGCTCCCTCCATGACGTAGGAGTCGGCGTCAATTTGCTCCATCTCTTCATGTTCGAGTTGTTCGGCCTCTAGTTCTAGTTGCTGTAATTCCGGCTGCGGCACGAGGAGCGAGGGGCCCGAGTACAGCTCACACGTAGACAGCACCTTACTCTCGTCTAAGCCTGCCGCCTGGTACATAATGCTTTATGTAGTTTTGTCTATGATTGTATTGGGTTATGTTGGCATTTAAAACAAGCTGGTAGAATTCGATTATATAAAATTATACAGATACTGTCTCCTTTGGATGTGATTTTGCTAAATGGTATTCGATTTTAGCGCAGCCGTAAAAAAATACGCATCTAGTAAATTGAAGTCATTTAATGGCCTTTTTCTACGCTGAGAATAACTCAGCAAAATTGTTGACTCTATTGATGTACGAAAAAAAGTAAAAGATGTTCAAAATATTTTTCATCGACGAAAAAAATCAATAAATGATGTATGTTATATTACTGTGTTTACCTGTTCCGGCGACAATATATGGAAGGCAGGTGAGTCGGCTTCGTCGACATCGTAGGCGACGTATATGACTCTCTCCTCGACCGAGTCCTCCTGCGACTCTTCAATGATGCTGACGGGCGAAGACTTCGGTACTACCACCGTGTGGTGTACAGGCGGTACTTGCGGCGGCTGAGAGTTCGCCAGCAAGCTGATCTGCTTGTGCATTTGCTGTTGAGATAAATAGGATGGTGAATTTGGGTAATATCGTTACTAAAAACAAAAAAGTTATGTAACGGGTAACAACAATATCACTGCGTGTGACAAAAAAAATTATCCATTTGGATAGCTACACGCAGTGATATTGTTGTGATGGTACGAACGCCGAGATTCCATGTTTAGAAGTCGATATTAGGAGAATAGCAGTATCGGTGGTTAGTTAAAGCCAAGTGGTAATTGCGCTACCTTCTTGTGCTTGTTGAGGTTGGAGCAGTCGGCGAAGGCCCGCGGACAGTGCGGACAGCGGAAGGGCCGCTCGCCCGAGTGCGTGCGCGCGTGCTTCAGCAGCGCCCAGCGCGAGGTCACCGACCTGCCGCACGCGCCGCAGCGGTGGCTCCTGCCCGCCCCCTCGCGCCGGGAGTGCGCCGCCCACGAGCTGCGGGACACGAACCTGACACACACATACGTTAGTTGATGACTACAATAATATATACTGTAAATAAACTAACAAGCAGTAACGAAAGTACGATTAGAATGTCAAAGGTCAACCGAAGCTCTAAACTCTAAACACAAAATAATGGTAGTGCTGTTAACTGATTTAGTATATAAGGATCGCCAAGTGTAGGGTTTTCCAATTATCTCTGTTCGTAGCTAATCTGGACAAATGCGTTCTAGCATCGCTGCATATGTCTAGTTAGAAAAAAAACATTGAATATTCGATTACCTCTTGCCACAGTGCGTACAAGCATAAGGTCTGTCGGTAGCGTGTCTCCTTGCATGTAGTCGGTGTTGGCTGGACGTGGTGAAGCGTCGCGGACACAGGGAACATTGGAACGGCTTCTCGCCAGTGTGGATACGTTCGTGTTCCGATAGATTGCCTTTCTGACTGAAGCTCTTGCCGCACGTTGCGCAGGAATATGGCTTTTGTCCTGAGAGATAAAAAAAACAAATTTCAACCATCGAACAAGATCTGATCATTGATAAAAAACGGATTTATGAGATACTTCAATAACGTTGATTGTATACCATTGGGACCAAATTCGACAACATAAACGAGTACACTCTCTGCACACGTCCCAGTCTTCGGGCGGCTTTAAGTATTCATCTGTTTTAAATCCTATTCAATTGTTTTTTTAGAAATGCCTAGTTAAAAAGTTATCAATTTCTGTAGTAAGTAAATTCAACTTGCCTGTATGCCACCTCATATGTAGCGTGAGACTGGTCTTGTGCGCAAACTTGTGTTTACAAATCTCACAGCTGTACTTCTTGACGCCCGTGTGTAGCAGCTGATGGTTTAGCAGGTTCGCCTTTGTCTTGAATGACGCGTTGCATACCTATTAACAATATTAATATTCATTATACCTTATTAATAAGACAGGCCAAAAGAGCTGATTTCAGACATTACAATAAGGAAAACATTGTAAATAAACTTTGAATGCCTCAGATTTGTGATACATTCGTTGAATTTTTAATATTAGCACTGCTCTTGGTCAAATGGTTGATTAACTGTAGTTTCCAATAATATATTTTCAGGAAGAGTTACAAGTCGAACTTTTACTGTATTGTCCTATCTCTGGTCAATGGAAAGTTAATAAAAATAGCTTTTCGTAGGTCTTTTTACACAATAACGTGAAGTCATTGTATATTTATTCTCACCTTACAAGTGTATGGTCTTGCTTGCGTATGTACAAGTTGATGTCGTTGCAATAGCTGCTTGTGTTTGAAGGATTTCCCGCATTTATTGCACACGTACCGCTGGCCTGCGTGCTCGGCTTCTTTGTGGTACACTATTGATGAAGGATGGTTCAGCACCTAGAGGAAAGGAGTTGCATAAATTGTTAACGTGTTAGATATTGGTTCAATAGATGTTACAGTAGTGCTAAACGATTGTTGACAAATACCTATTTCATTTGCGGAACAATTTAAGTTAAATGTTTAAATCATCGATGTGTCGTTTTAACGACAGTACTTTCATGATGATTTCCGAAACTCACGTTTCGTATACGTTATCCAGCGGTTATAAATGCATACAGTAAAACAGTATTTGTTACTATATTACCGCGTCCAAAGAAAGGTAAAAGCTTTGGACTGTTTTCAGCAACCGTAACAAATACTATTGACATAAGTCTACTAAATAAAGAGTTATTGAGAGTAGACATGCGGTGGTTACCTTCCCGCACAGGTCGCAGGCGAACCCCCGTGCGTGGTTGGCGCGGTGTCGCCGGTGCGTGACCTTGTGCAGCGCCAGCGAGCGCGGGTACGCGAACCGCGCGCCGCACTCGCCGCACGCGTACGGCCGCTCGCCCTGGTGCGCTGCCTGCAAGGAATTGTGAAGGATTTTATAATCTCCTTTTTTGAAACACATTATTAATTCACTATGATTAATAATACCTTGTCAGACAATATTTTGACAGTTGTTTCCTTTCATTTGCTGTCGACTTGTTTGTCAATAATAGATAGGATATCTAAAGCTTCTTTCTGCATTGAAAAACTGGCTTCAAATCTTCTCTTATTTTGACGACAACGTAGAGGTATATGACGAATGGTTAATTTACCGAATAGAAACGTCTAATTTCACTAGTAACACATGCATCTTAAATATCATAAACATCTTGTAATTTAACATGAACTTACCCTAATATGCAGAGACTTGCTCTGTTTATTACTGAACGTTTTTTCGCAGTGGTTGCACTTGAGCCTCGGTTTGCCCGACTTCGTTAATCCGACTTCGACAGGTTTTCCTTCTGCCTGTACTGTGTCTGCAAGCTGGTCTGAAAATTTAAGGATCGTAATATGTACTCGCAATAATTTAGTGCTTATAAATCATTGGACAATTATATTGTTATCATTATAGTCTTGATATTCTGACATAACAGCAAATAACATGAATGGCCAAGTGGCAAAAACGAATATGTGTAGATGAACGCAATTCACACAAGCCGAACAAATGAGTCGAGGAGGTTTTGTTGTTTGATAAAATTATTGCCGGACCGAACGTGCCGAAGCGACTATGTGTGTAGCAAGTCTAAACTCCATTAACACAGTATATGTATCAACTCACCAACAGCAACGACATCAACTCTAGGACTAGAGGAGACCTCGACAGTGGGACTGTCACCAGTCATCATCGTGTTCACGTTAGGTTCAGCGTCGGGCGCCGCGCCGAGGTCCGGCAGTGACGTCATCACAGCTTCTATCAATAGGTTCTCGCCCACGTCCGGTGTTTCTGTTATTGTTTGCTGGTTGTCTGTGAGTGCTTCTGCTTTGTTGGCTTTTATTGAATTCTGTAACGCAATTTGTATGGTAATAAGTATTTTACAACTCGTATGAAAGTTGTTGATAAGCTACTGTGTAGTAAAGAGGATCTAAATTAGCTTACTCTTCGATTTTATCAATTGGACTCAATTGACAGACATTACGTACAACAACACAATATTAAGACTTCTCTTATTAATTGATTTATCTTGACGTCAATTTATCTGATAATAGAGTCTAATTTAATCAACAAAACATGCTATTAGTAAACTAGGAATCTGGTTATAGTAAAATAGGAGTAACTTACAGCAATTTGCTGTGCTTCTTTCTTAGTACACGGTATAATATTCTTGCCAGTATGTCCGAGTTCTTTCTGATGGTTGGTGAAATTGAGCTGCGTGTCGAAAGTAGCTTGACATTGCGTACATTGGTATATAACGGGCCCATGTTGCGCCACGTGTGACATGTAGCGACCCGCGCATGAGAACTCCAAGCCACAGATTGCGCATATATTGCGAATTACTCGCGTTGGCCCTGAAAATATAAATGTTTCAATAACTAAGTATAATACGTGCACTGATTGCGTGTATGTAACGTGCGATTGCACGCACTGGTCGGATTTGACATGAATAATAGATGAATTGATAGACAAGCATAATGCAGTGGGATGTCAGCTTCTATATCCTCTGACATTTGAGTACCTAGAGACATAAAGAATCCATTGTAGTGTGAATCAAATGATGCCTAGAATAGCAAAAAGTAATAAAAGTTTATAAGGTGTCCTCAACACACAACACACATTTTGCAAGCACCTCAACCTCTCTCATTCTAGAAGGAGGCCCTTGCCCACAAACATTGGCTCAACTTATTATTATAACATGTAAGACATGTTGACTTTGCATAATAATAAATAATATATGTTACATGTTTTTATATACCTTTAGGTCTTCCACGGCCCTTGCCCTTGACAAACATGACTAGTTCTCCAGAGTCCTCCATATGTCCAATGACTTCAGGCTCTTTTGTTACAGGCATTTTTATATGCACTACTGGGTCTACTTTAATTTTCTTCTCTTCATCCTCTCCATCAGTCACACCTTCCTCTTTGAATATTCTTTCAAGTTCTTTACCCTGAAATAAAACAGGAATAATGGTAATAATGCAATATATTTTCTGCCATACACTAGGTACATACTACAATACTTTCTTGTATGGCAGAATTTAGCATTTTTAAGTATTATGGAGTGGAAAACATCCAGTTTTATGTGTGTGTAAGTTTGGAAAGCCAGTGAGAAAGTCTGGGGTATATACTTTTTCTGATTTTTTGACAATATTGGGAATATCCCATGTTTACAACAGTTTTGTGTGTCCTTGTTAAACTTTCCCATATTAGTAGTAGTTAAATTTGTAAGGCAACTTTGTTTCAAAAGCTATCCAAAAGACTCACAAACATGCACTGCAAATTCTGTTGCAAGTTCCAGTTTATAGAACAAACTTTCTAGTATAAACTTAATCAATTTTGTTATTAATACCTGTACAGCTTCCTTAAATCTAGTTGGAGTTTTTCTCCTTCGTTTCCCAGTAGGTTCTTCATTTCTATTAGTTTTTTTCACTGCTTTTAATTCTCTCTCCTTAGCAGCAGCCTCCTGAGCCAATTCTTCAGGAGTTTTCGGTTTCTTTGGAGGTCTACCTCTTTTGCGCTTAGGTTTGTCCAGACCAGCTACTTGTAAAGCTATTGGGTGTTCTACTTGGTAAACCCCATTACTTGTGTTAACTGAAATTTTAAGAGTATTTGCTGTAAGTTGAATGAAGTACTAGAAATAAGGTAGCTGAATTGAGCAAATTTAACTTGGTATATAGACTTGGAAATGAAATAGGAATAGGTACATTTAATATGTGGGGAAGTGTAACAAAGTGCATCAAGTTATTTTAAAATATAGGTTACATAACTGAGACGTCAATGTAAACATCATGATGAATATAAGAATAATACTACTCAGTTTCCACTTCGAGCGCAATATGAGTGTGAGATAGCAAAACAATGTTGTCTTGACGCATCACGCAATTGTGTCGCTTGAACGATGCAAATTACCATACACTTCAAATGTTATTGAAAAGTCCTTCATCAGTTAGTGAGAATGTTTAATGAAACTAACCTTCGTACACTATTTTCTCCGTAATAACATCTTGCTCTGGCTGAGGGTTGAGTATCGCTTTCTTATATTCTCTTTCTCGTAGATGAAGTTCACGAAGGATTTTCTGCACAGTTACAAACAAACATCGATATGATGAATACGTAAATGAGCGAATAAATATTTCTATGCTTAGTAAATAATACTTTATTAGACAGTTTTAAGCGATTTTATCTTAATTTCAAGGGTTTACGCAACACTACGTACCTGTCCATTTATAATTAGTGTTAAAAATTCTACGGTGGCCTCCAGTTGAATGGTGCATCCTGGACAAATGGTACGAGGTAGTTGTCCATCATCATGTACCTAGAATAACACTACGTGTTGAAAATCGGTCGTATTTTTATGTATTTGTTTCCCGAAACTTTGGTACATTATCAAATTCTGGCGCGAGCTGAACTTGAAGAAATAATTTGACATTATAGAAATTCTAAGCCTACAACTTCTTCACAATTAGGGAACTGCTCCATTATTTACATGGTACAACAAGTATTAAATATTAATAATAAAATAAAATAGTACTTTCACTATTTATTGCTTTCGTCAGATCAAAACATTTGGGAATAAGACATGAAAATGTTTTGTGCAAAAGTCAGCCATCTTATTTTCATACAACGAAGTCAATACATATTACAATTATTAGAACAGAAATACCTTGATAGGTAAATATGTGTTAATAATGTCACTTAAGTTACTATTATTTTCTTCACACGTATATAATAGGGTTCCATTATCATTTTCTTCACCACATAATCTACAAACAGTAGAATTATACAGAAATACTTCCATCTTTGTATGAGTAGGCAGCGCCACCTATTTCCTGGTCAGCTTTGTCTGGTACTCTGACACTAGCCGGTGCGTTTAGTATCTTTTGGCAATAACTTTTTACAAAGTCCAACATGTCAGCTTCGTAAATTAAAATTATAAAATCCTTAAATTATACAAAAAATATTCTTCAGCGATAAACATTAAGGTTAACTTAGTTAAATATTTTTTATACTTTAAAATGCGATTATATTTTATCTATTATATTATTGATCTGTCATAGAACGATATGCTATTTGATGGCAACACTAGCTACTTCCTTTTTTTTCTCGAAAAAGCCCTTTCCGGTTTAGTTCTTGGGGCAAGAAGCCGTTGTTTCGGATTTTATTATTTTTAATCGCCTCTAATCCAACAAAATGAGAATCTACAAAGATATTATTACTGGTAATTATGTTTAACACGATTTGCTGCTATAGTTTATGTCTGTATTTCGTTTATAATGTGTACCTTTGATAACAGTGTTTTTGACATTTCATCGGGCAGTGATGTGATGATGGCCTATCTGCAAATTATTCGAGATATTTGCCACATCGACACTCCGGCGTATCGACATACATTTGAAATGAAACGTAAACGTATGGTTTATCCTTTTCAGGTGATGAGATGTTCTCAGACACATACAGGGTCAAACTTGTTGACGAAGTTATCTACGAAGTGACCGGCAAGTTGGTGACGAGAGGACAAGGAGACATCAAAATCGAGGGTTTCAACCCCTCGGCTGAGGAGGCGGACGAAGGCACAGATGATGCAGTTGAGAGCGGTGTAGACATAGTCCTGAACCACAGGCTGGTCGAAACATACGCTTTCGGTGACAAGAAATCCTATACGTTATACCTCAAAGACTACATGAAGAAGTGAGTGTTACAGTGTTCTGCTAGTTTAGTGAATTCATTGGTGACATATTGTAATTTACAGTGCTTTGATAGGCTGTACGGTAAGTAAAGGGCAAATCCAGGATCCTAAATTGTGTATAGAATATCTCGTATCGAATGAGTAAGTAATTTTAAAACCAAGTGCGTGGCATTTTACAATTTTATCGGCATAGACCATTAGCGTCATTGAATCCAAGTTCAAGGTGTGTCACTAGATTTGTATTCTCAATTCAAATTGTATGATTAAGTACAAGTTCATTGGAGGAATATGATAGATAAAACAATGTTCCAGCCAATGAGATTATATCAGGCGACTATGAACTGTCCTCATTGGTCAATTTGCAGATCAGTCAAGATTAGTCACTGCTATTTTTACAAAGAAAGCACTTTCATTCTAATGCAGCATGGGATGATGACTCATCTGAAAAATGTACTGCAGTTTTTTTTTATTGACCAGAGAGTGCCAAGATCTTAACTTTTAATTGCCATAGACATACAGTAACTGTAAAGAGATCTTACTTAGACTCTATGAAATATACTTTGTAATACATGACATGCAAAAAAAGATTGCATGTGCTATTGCTGTGAAATTTACTTATTTCTTACAAGCCTTATCAATAATTTGGCAGTTGTATGAGCTTATCAATATGGGTTAAGTTCAAGTAGACATGAAGGGTAATTGTTGAGATAAAATTGTGTACACCATATGGCTTGTGACATCATCAGTTTGTTACTCATAGTAGCATGTTTTATTCAACAGTTTTGAGATTACATTTTATTAAACATTCTCAATTCTCAATTACACATTGTATGTATACTACTCACATTGTGTCTTACATACAGTTAAGTTAATTATGTTATCTTGACAAATTTTAACACATTATTCTAGGTTTTTGCGATTATTGCATTGTCAAGTCAGAAAGGCTCTGTTACTATAAAATCAAATGCCTGGTTTGCCCTAAGAATACTATTGCAAAAATAATACTGTCACAATGTTAAGCTTTTAACTTAGTGTGTGCTTCTTTCTATGTGCATTTGCTTATTGTATGTATAATATAAAGATATGTCTGACTTTTATCCAGACAGTATGTCATAGATGAGACAGAAGTATTGATTTTTTGCTTGTGACCTTTCACAGGTTGTTGACCTGTAAAGCTAGGTTACAACCGAATGGTCATCTCTTATGTTCAATACTATTGCATGTTTAATATTTTTATACTGCATTCCTAATATGTAGCTTACTGCAGTAGAATAGTTTGTGCATCTTTTCCTTATAGTAATTTAATTCAAGTTTGATTAATTTTAACATAACCTGCATTTCTCACTGCATTGTTGCCTACACTTATAGCATGCCTGCACTGTAGTGTTTGTAGAGTACAATAACCAACTAATATGATGTCTAAAGACATCATGCATCATCTAATACCATAGGTTGGTTCTCAATACCAACTGTTGGAGCTATTGATGCTATAATAATAAACTCTAGTGAAAAAACATACATTCCCATAATGTATGTCCATGAAATGGAGATGACAAAACAATTTACTTTGTCGTCTTCAATACAAGCAGGTTTTGTTTAGGTATTGTGTAGGAACTAAAATATGTTGTAGACATTATACAACTTCCGATTCTAGTACTTTATACTTGCGCGAATTTAATCACGTCATTCGAATTATGTAAACTTTATGCTACATTCAAAATCAATATTGTTATGTAACTTGTGTTATAGTTCTCGCAAAGTCGCCACGTGTAATTGAAATAAGCATTGTGTTTAGTCACAGAACTAATGTTTCTTTTTTCTGTAATTCCAGACTAGTAGCAAAATTAGAAGAGAAAGCGCCCGATCAAATCGACGTATTCAAGACCAACATGAACAAAGTAATGAAGGACATCCTAGGTAGGTTTAAGGAACTCCAGTTCTTCACCGGCGAGTCTATGGACTGCGATGGCATGGTCGCCATGTGCGAGTACAGAGATATCGACGGTGTCTCAACCCCCATCATGATGTTCTTCAAACACGGTCTTGAAGAAGAAAAGTTCTAAGTGAAGCATAAGTGAAAGTTACTCATAATATTCCACTTTTAACACTGGCGCCTAAAAACTCATATCTTTTTTATTTATTTACAAAATCATGTCAATCTGCGCATCGGCTGAAACCGGCTTCTCCCATCACAAGGCTGAACAATTTTGTAATGTTAATAAATAAATGTTGCATACTATAAATAAATAAATTAATGAACAACAATTAGAGTGTTTTCTTTTGATTTTAGGAATCAAACCCACTATGCCCGCTACTAGCAATAGCATTGCGCTCTGGCGACCATAAGGGGGAACCGCATGCGCCGTGTTTTTTTTTCCTGAAAATCAGTGCTTCATCAATAATTTCTTTACGTGTGGCGTCGTCTGTCCTAGTTCGTTCACCTACGACTGGGTCGTTATTGTATTTTTTATGCCTGATAGGAATCGATACTAATTCGAGCAGCGGCAATCTTTTTATTTTACAGTACTTATGTCGTGGCATTCTTAGATTATTAATACCCGGTTTCTGAGTTCATTTAGCGGTAGATTATCTATTCAGTAGCATTTTATTTATATGAGTTTTAGCTAAATGTTAACATTTAGCAGTAGTTTACCCCTGTAAATTATCGAATCAAATGTGAACTCTACACCGATTGCTACGATGGCTTGTTTCCTTCAACATTATTATGGACATAAGGCTAGGGGTCCTAATTATGTAAAATACAACAATTTATCTGTTATAATTAATTTCCGAATTATTAACCATTAACCTAATCAACTAGGCTGTACGCAATCAACTTAAGCATAATATTTAAAATTCGAAAGCATGGCTGACTTGTAAGATGTATGTAGGTACTTTGATTTATCCCGCCAGTGCCTCCTGAACCTGTGGCCTAGACACCGAGTAATACCGACACATTCCGCCCGCGAATTTAAACTAACCTAACGCAAAAAAGACGATTATTTACGGTTTTTGTTTATTTTTAGTCTAATTAAATAGTACCTAATAGTAACTGTTTTGTAATGAAGACATTTCAATAATAAAGTTTAAGTGTTAACCTACTAGGATAAGGACACCAAAATGTTATTGATGATGGAACTTTATTAGGTAGTGATTGTTTGTGTAGTTTTCATGGTGCCTAATACTCATTGTATACGTTCCTTGGATTCGCCGGGAAATTTGTTATTAGCAAGGCAAGCGCTCATGCAACTACCTACCTACAATAACATAAGAATTGTGTAGGTATCCGTCTAGATAACGATCACAATGAGTCACACCAATGATTTTTGTTATAAGCATATTTAAAAACTAGGTACTTCAAGGATAAAAAATCTGTTTTTATTTTTTTCGTATCTTCAAAAATGACCGAGATATTAAACGTCAAAGTATGGCCTTCGCGCCAAACTCCGGCGAAGCGGCCGCACGGACGTGTGACGTCATCTTACGACACTGCTATTTCGTTAGTACTTGCCGATACCTACATAGGCTCGTTGTCTCTCGCGGTTTCGCTTTAAATCATTTGTTTTGCTTATAGTGGACAAACAAAATGGTTAGAAAATATTGTATTGTTCCTATGTGTACTAAGTCCAGTGAAAAAACACCCCAAAAAATGTTTTTTTCTGTACTATGTACCTAAACTGTTTTATATTTTTGCAAGAGACACCTAATCTAAAACTTAAAGCCCGGTTCAGATAATGTCAAGCGCAAATGTTAAATAGAAGTTTATTGCCTTTTGAACACTTCCTCAAGATCAAGATGCCATATCATGTTCATACCTAGCTAGCAATGAACTTCTACTAAACAGTGGATAGGTACTATTTAATGAGCAGTTCAATGACCTCACAGGCGGCGGCGAGCCGAGCGCGGCGGTTGAGTTGGCGTTGGTTTTTTGTTTTGAAAATTGTTGTAGTTGTATTAAATCTAATAATATCAAAATTAAATTGTTTAATTAAAAGTTCTCATTACACACCCAATCATATAAGACATCCTACAGAGTAGATTCATGCATTCATATGATAGCCATAAACCTGACTAAAATTAGAGGCAGGGTGACAATTTTTTTTTTATAATATTATATTAAAGCTATGTTTTCCAAATTTACACTTGGTAGGTACGTAACACTCATTATTTGTAATGCCAGTTGTAACAAACTTTCAATTTTATTGTTAACTACACGCAATAATATTATTAGTAATTTAGTAGTATACGAGTTCAACTTTCTTTACCTGGGTCTAGTTGATGATTGTGTGCGTGACGATCGAGATCGAGGATATCTTAGTGGAGGCTTATTTTACAAAAAACACGATGATTAAATTTATAACACATACACATACACAGACTCTTTAAATATTAAATGCAAATCACTTTTCAAGTCAAAACTCCGCATCACCCGCAGTCGAACAAGCGTGTCTATCGCGTCGTGACGTCAGCGCATAGCGCGCGAAGCAACGCAAATTTAAAAATGCAGTGAAACTTTATAACGCTGTAACTTCGGTAATTTTGACCCGATTTTGATAAAACAAAAACTATTATTATCAGCATAAGTACACAAATTTAATGCAGTATGTTTAATAGTCATATTTTGATGTGCTGGTGTGACTCATTAGTCAAAGTCGAAATTTAAACATTGTGCATTGCTTTTCCAAAATAAGCACTCGGAGTGATTAGTGATTATTATGAAACAACACCTAAGTGAAAATAACTCGTAGGTAGGTAGGAAAATATGCATTCGCCGAAAGAACAAGAAGTGTCAGTGTCGTCACAGGTACGAGACGCGCCGGCGCCGAGCTCCTGAGTTTGCCGCTGTTGCTCCAGCGTACGCGTAAGTACCTAAAAATAATTTGTAGTGGTGGCGGGTGATACTTAATAATGTTTGCACAGAGATCTAATGTTTTGATTACGTTATTTTATTGTTTAGTCTGTGTAACATTTAAATTTTTCCAACTACCCAACTAAATAACATAGGTAGTTCTGATTGTCATATGACTTCTAGTTCTACCCAAACATTAAAGGAAACAAGCCGACACGTTGTAGGAGGCATTGACTATACAGCTGGCAGACTGATTTGCCAATTTGATACAAATAAATTGCCTATCGCAATGTCACCTGTAGTTAACCAGAAGTGAAACCGGTTCAGTCAGTTGAATAGTTATTTTTCTATAAATGGGAAAATGGAAACTACTCTAATGTAATAGAAAAAATCCAATTTACTTGTGTTAAGAAACTTTAGGTCTTATTGTATGGCTGCCCTGCTAAACCAAAACACTGTAACTTTCGAAAAATCGTTTTGGGATAATTGCATTGCCTGCAGAAAGTTGATCACAAGTACTAAACTGACTTAGCCCCGGTTTCATTTAAAAAATTCATTTAAAAGAAACGCTATTGAATAAATAAACTACCGCTAAGTGTACTCAGAAACCGGGGGTTAAAGGAATTGATTAGACTCTGTTAAGCGAAAACACTGTGTGTCGTGTCGACTTACAGTCTTTTGGACTGGCACGATAGATGGTCAGTGGTCAACCTAGTTTCAAAGTTGTTTAAATCGCTTGAAGGCTTTTAATGCGGTCACTCATCTATGACTGCGCGAGGTTTTCTTAACCCACTGATCGTTTACCACCCGGTGAGCGCAACTGAATATGAGCGCAACAACTTCAGGTAAAACAGCTCCAAACCGAGGTCTTTTTAGGTTTAGATGATTTGTGAAAATAGCATCTAACGCTTCTCTTTATATATTATCTAGTCGTCTAGTATTTAAAAAGTGAAATCGTTGGCGCCAAAGAAAGTACATAACTTGCCTTCATATTTTATGTTATGGATTAGTCTATCAATATTATCTTAACACTATCAATTAAGCATGTAAATAATTATGTTTGGTTAATATCACTAATTACTAAGTACTAATAAGCTGTGTTAGCACGTGATAGATAATGTTCTATGTGAGTGATTAATACGAATACCTTACTAGGTATATTCTTTTCCGTTGTTTAGTTACATTATGTTATCGTTCCTAATTTCTACGAAGGTGAAAAGGCAGTGTAGGTTGTTTAAATACAGTTTTGGCTATACTTATGCTTGGACTTTTCTCATGTACGGTCACCATACCATAGGGTGAATTGTACTTAACGCCATCTACTGGCCGCAATTCTTAACAAAATCACCCACCGACTTTGTTGGACCAAGAAATCCAACCCCTGTAGCATTGCGTTGTGTATAGTGTTTGAGGAAATCTTTCAAAATATTTAATCTTTTGGATATTCTCATAAAATCATCAGGGTAATCGAACCCATTCGAGGTTTGAGTTCGTTTGTTAAGATATGTTAAAGCTCTGAATTAGTTAGCCAACAACTGTAGGTACGGTAGTAAGAACTGAGTTAATTCTTAAATTGGTAGAGGAAAACATTTTAAAACATGTAGGCATGTAGATATCCGGTTGGTTACTATTGCTTGAAATTAATTTCTGTAAATCAGAGATCCTTTGATTATGTAGCATTCAGTAGGGTAGTAAACAAGAGATAGGTGATAATTTGACGGCCCGTGGTGGTTAACGTGGTCGCCTCACCACAACAATAAAACACGATTAAATTTGAGGTATGTTATATTTATCGAGTTTGTATGTAGGTAATAACTACAATAAAGTACAGAAATGACCGATGATTTCTATTACAATGTCGTGAGTACTCTAATCACAATTTTTCATATGTATTCATCATTTTTCTTGTATACTTTTTTAGGCATTCACTAGGCACTAACACATGCCATAATTGCTTAGTCTTTAATTTCTCCATATTTACATGAACATAAAAACACCAAAAAGTTCAGGTATGACTGGTAGGTTATTATAAAACTGGAGTAAAAAACTACCATAATCCAAGAAGACAAACAATGGCACCGACAAGGTATCTAGCGAATATTACTCGTTTATTTATTTTACAAGAGCTGCCCTTGACACTTGGTGAACCAAAAAAAAACATGCTTAATTAGAGTTGTTCAATTGAGTCAACTTTTCCAACGCCAGATAAGTTTATTCAAGAAATAATTTTGACAAATTGTCTATTAACTGTCAAAAACGTAAAGGTGATTCCTCAAAGCTAACTGAGGATGGAAAAATCTGCTCTTGTACCTATACATCACTGGTCTACTAGTTTTCATTGATCATGTTTTTTTTTTGTGAATTCACAAGTGTCATTATATTCAGCGCTTTCATAATATTTTAATCATAATTTTACTTATTACACATTTCTACAAAGTAAAAATTATTATTATACCCTATTTTATAATACCATTATGCCTTATTGGAGTATGGCAAGAACATTGTCATGTAAAACGATAAAGTAAGTATTCACAATGAGTAGAAATCAAGAAAAGTGATAATGAATAGTAGTATAGTAATATTGACGATAATCTTCGCCTGAGGCACATTATTGCAAACAGTATGATCTATTTAAAAAAGCATATTTTATTTAGTATTTTAGTACATAAACACCGCAATTTCCTTTACAAGAGCAACCATGATTTTTATGGGAGCGACAAAAAGGACCATGATAACTTAACACAGGTTACTTTCTTCATCTTTTGCTACCACTTGTTAGGTATTTATTGTTTAAGTCGCTAATCGTTCATAAACGGCCTAAACAATAAATAAATAGTTTAGTAAGTTGGCAACATCTCACAGCAGACAAAATAACTTTCAGTTGTTGCCAACTATCAGTTAAAAAGGTATCTGTACAAAAGAAATTGCGGTGTGATCGCACTATTCATTTTAATCAGAATTAAGCCATAGTTAGTTATGTGTAACAAAATATAGCTACTATTAAAGCATTGTTTAAATTATTTGTATTAATTATGCCTGCTCAATTGCATTTAGTATGTGCACGAATAGCACAGAGATACCTGACGTAATTTGCGCTCGATTATCGTGCTCCCAATCGAGCCATGCTAGTTGATTGCAATTATACTAATTAATACCGAACTGCCGGAGCCACTCTATCTTAACCCTGGTGATGGCTCTCCGCTGAGCGCTACGTGCTTTTAATTACTTAGGTACCTACTACCGATTACTGTAGTGTATTTTTTTAAATAGATCATACCTACATTTAACAAAGAGTGGAATATTAAAAATACATGAAACAAACGATAACAAAAAACCTTTTTACATTAAGAAGACATCGTTTTCTCCTTTAAACATCAATCTTAATAAAAATTACAATATTAGGATTGAGCATAAGTGTTCGAAGTGGTGTTGTTATTATAAATAATGGGTGCGCTTGTACCTACACAATAAGAAGTTAGTGTAAGTAGGTATTTAATTATAGGTAGGTAGTGACAGACATAAGAAATCTCATAATTTAGGATATCAGTCATTATAGCAAATAATACAATATCCCGAAATAATTTTACGATAATTTTAGAAGAACAAGATCGTATTAAATTTTATAAATATCTCAATATAGTATAAATATATTTACATTCATTAATCCTAATATGTTTCATATTGGTGTCTTATTTAACGCACACTTACATTATTCATTTATAAATAAAATATTAGACATTAAAAGATATCATATGGAATGGTTTTTTGTACAAAATCAAATACAAAATCCACCGCACTGGTAGAAAAAATTACAAATCACAATGTTTGACGAGGTACGATAGAGGGCGCTGCACCGGGCGCGCGGCCCTCGCCTCGTCCCGCTGCTGCCACCTGCTGCCTGCGCGACTAGTCTGTACATTGTACCGTTGTCTCGTGTGAAAGTCTCACTTTCATACACCCAGGTACGCCCCGAGCCCCCGAGCGTCCATTGAAAAATAGATCCATCACTACTTAAATTTATAATTTACAAATAAGGTACTCTTTTAAACGAATACGATACAGGATAGTCCTCACTGGTCGAACGTACACCGGACCCGAAATACTAATGTCACTAACCGCTCTAGAGCACTACGTCCGTCACGACTGACTCCGTCCATAGAAAACTTAATGGAATGAAGATTTATTGCTAGAATTACAAGATCACAAACGATTGAGATAGTTCTCGGCGCGCACTCAACAGTTAAACGTGTTGGAGTGGGTGCAGGAGCGAGGGTAGTCGTCCATCGGCCGCCCGTACCCGTTCTCCGGGATGATGGAGTACTCGGGCTCGCTGTAGTCCGTGTGCTCCCTCTCGTACTCCCGGTCGTTGCGCGGGAACCCGATGATGGTCTCGGAGTTGCGCATGTAGCCGTTCTCCTGTTTCCTGGAGTAGCGGGTGTCGAGGTTGCGCTGGAAGTTCTCCGGGTGGCACACGACACCGTTGCGGTTGTTCTTTTTATCCGGCAGAGAGCGAAGCGAGCCGTTGTTGAGGTGGTGTGCCGGGGCGCCGTTGTTCAGCGTGAGCGGTTGATGCGGCGGGTGCGGGCGCGCGTCGCCGCCGATGTACGTGAAGCCGTTAGCGGGCAGCGTGCCGCCGCCGCCGCCCCCCGAGCGCTGCGGCCGGCGCGCGGAGCCCTGGCCGCCTGACATGAAGAAAACGCTCGGGGAGGCGTAAAGCTCTAGCTACAGTTCCGTCACCGGAATTGGCCTGAGGCCGGGGGTGTGCGGGGGAGGGGCGGGGTACTGGGAGGGGTGGATGCCGCGCACTATGCAGTCCTCCTCCGTGGAGATGGGTTTATGGTACTCAAGGTTCTTCCTTCCCTTGTTCCATTTGTAGTCCTTCAGCTTCTCCTGCATGCTCTTACGGTATCTGTACAATATTAACACTAACGTTGCAATAGTGGCGACACAAGCGACAACTACGATACAGATGATGGTCTGTTGTCGTGTGTCGTGAAGTACACAGCCCAAATCATCAGCGTTCAAGTTTCTTAAGGGTTTATCTTTCAAATGTTCAGGACTTACGCAATGTATTTGAGTGAAGTTGCTCTTATCGTTTAATAGCTCATGCAGCCATAGAAGTTGGCAGTCACAGAAAATAGGGTTGTCAGTTAAATCGAGCTGCTTTAGTTCTTTTCCAATGAAGATGCTTTCACTTAAAGTGACGATGTTGTTGTCTCTTAGTGAAACATGCTTCAACTTCGGCAAGCCCAACAACGTGCAATCCTCTATGATTGACAATCTCTTATTTTTTGCCAAAACAATTTGTTCTAAATTGATATTATCTTCAAATGCTCCTTTCTCAACTCGTTCTAGTTGAGTTGCGCCTGTTATGTCCAAGTATTTCAGGTTTTTCAATCCCTTAAACGAATGGCTTTCGAGAGTCAGGAAGTCATTCTGTCCGATATACAATTCCTCTAATCTCGTAAGTCCAGATAACTGGTGTGTAGGAACTGTGAATAATCTATTACCAAATAGATTTAGACTTCTTAGTCCTGGAAGCCCTCTGAACGCATACTCACTAATATTGGAGAGACCAGCTCCGTTCAAATCTAATACAGTTAGCCTGTTTAGACCCGCGAATACATCATCCGGTAGGAACGAAAACACGTTCAATCCAACGTGTAGTTCAGCGAGGCTACCTAACAGGCTAAACGACGTCGTGGGCACTGAACTCAGCTGGTTGTCATCAAGATACAAGATCCTCAACGCGGACAAGCCGGCGAACGCCCTGGGCTCGATTCTCGATATTCCATTTCGTCCCAAGTTCAATTCTTCTAATCTCGGAAGAGTAGCGAAAACTCCATTTGTAAGTTCCTCCAAAAAGTTATGCCTCAAATTCAATACCGTCAATGAGTTGAGACCTTGGAAAGTTGTGTTCGTTACTGAGGATATTTTGTTATCGTTCAGATGTAACTCCTGTAGTTTGCGTTGATATGCGAAGCTTTTCGATGGAATGTTCACTAATTCATTCTGGGACAGGTCCAAGTGTTGCAGCTCGGCGTAAAACTGCATGGAGCTGTCGATGGTCTTGATTTTGTTGTTGCGGATGATTAGCCGCTGTATGGAGGGGTTGAGGGCGATGGGCAGCACGTCGAGCCTGCTCTCCTCACACACCACCACGAGGGTGTCGTCGTTGCAGTTACACCCGGTGGGACAGTTCGCCAGCGCCGCTGCTCCGCTGCGCCACGCCAGCAGCTCCAGCGATATCAGCAGCACCTGGAATACAGAGAATAAACACTTTAATCTACATTTCTAAGTACTATTTGAGCACGTTTACGGTACGAATTTGGGCTCTTAATCGATTTAGTCTCAATGCACGAAACTATTCGAGAATCCGATTTCAAAGGCATTCCGGCCATTCCGAGTCATCGATTGACACTAAACAGAAACTGAATATGCATTCGGTGTTAAAGCTAGGTCGGAATGAATATACATATTTCGTTAAAAGCATCTCCGTATCACGGGTACGGTTAGCGAGTACATACGATATGTACGGTCTAAACATACGCTCGAATGCTATCTCAATTCCGGCACCAACATTTCGTTAAGCGTGAACTGGACCGCAAACGTTAGGTCGGCCGTTTGTCCACCGGCTATGTGTAAGTGAATCCGAATCATTTCAATTACTAAAGTACATATGCTTCTTTGAAAATAAACGGAATGTTTTTAATACGCAGGAGTAGGTAGGTAGATTGATGGTCTTTCAGTGAAATGGAATCAATGTAAGGCGGGCGAGCTCGGCGAAAGGACGCAAAAGGGAAAATAAAATGATATTGGAATGGGAATTTTGCGCAGTTTTAATTTATTAAAATGCGCTCTTCGGAGCCGCTCGGGGCCAGCTTCTTTGCTTCAAAGACTAGCACTTTTATTACGTTTCCTCTTTCCAACAATTAGCAGCGAGATCCGAGTGTAGTCGAGATTCGACTTTAGAATTACAAAGTCGAGTTTAATTTTGTTACAGCGAGATTGCTGATAGATGCAACGCCGACAATCTCCTTACTTTAAAAGACAAAGCTACTAGTAGTTTGTCGGGTAAGTGGGTTTATTAGCATTCTATGGAGGAGCTGCACGGGATGAAAACTCAATTGGACATCCAAGATAGCATCGAGCAAGTTTCGAGTGTTTGCGTGCCTCTCGGGGATCGGTTATTGCAATAAGACTGCCAGAGCGGAGCTTTATTTCTAGGATTAACTTTTCAACTTTTTTGTTGGAGTTTGTAAGCTGGTTTACATACCGCAGAGAAAAACAATTTGGGTGGATTCGGTTAGCGGGAACAGCTATTGTGTAACAGTACAAACAGTAGGAACAGTAACGTTTTTGTTGCGGGGCGGCGTATGTATGATTGCATGCGTTTTACATGCACAGATTCCGACGCGTCCGGCACATCCGTAGTTTTGCATTCCATTTGGGCATTTCGCGCGTTGCCCTATTTATACCGTGGATGGTTGTTCCGATACAAATCAGAAATCAAAATTCGATATGCGAGGGTGATTGGCAAACAGTGGTGGGTGTTTTGCTCGTTTCGTCCCGTGTACGAGTGAAATTTCCGCTAAAATCCAATAAACCCGGGCCTCGACGTGTTGTTTTGGACCGTTTTGCGCTATAACACGTCGGATATTTGAGTTTTCTGAAAGCTAGCTTAATGATACCTTTGTGTGATATTGTTATCATTGTTTTGTTTTCTATATTCTGTTGAAAATTGAAGGATATTTTGTTAACTCGACATAGTACAATATTTGTACGGTCACACATTAAAATAGAATCAAATGGCTATGTTTTCAAGCTTGCAATTTTATTTACGGTAATGTGGTTATAACTTCAAAGCACCGTACACTTATTAAAAGTGTCTCGTGAGACTCGTCTTACTTCTTTTGTTCTATGATACAATTTGTTTTATTTTTGGTAGATTACTTTATTTTAACCAAGAAATTTTCTCAAATGAAAATATCCAAAATATAACCTTAAAACGATTCATGGTAACAAACAATTTCGGTAGCCGTTACACCGCTTCGTTCGCGTCGAGAGATAGCAATGCAAATGCAATAATTACGGCCTTCGTTGATGGAAAAATTGCCGTCAAGTGTGTACCGAGCCGGAATAAAGGGCCGGTACTAGGTTTAATTATAGAGCCTCGGTGTAGAGGGCCTTGTGGAGTGTTAGTGCGGTTGATTTGTGAGGGGAATTTCAATGTAGAAAGTAAAGCAATGAATTAAATGGCCTTTTTACTATCCTACTTTTCATTTTTTTTAAAGAACTGCTTTCTTTTTTTATTGTGAGAAGATTTTTAAATAAATCCGATTTTTGAGTTGCCCGATTGTCAATACAATTTTCCCTTGAACTCGTTTTAAGTAAGTTCTTAGAATTTCTCACGATTCCACAGAACTCGACAATTACACTACGTTTTCAGAAATGTCCTTCTCTTTACCAGACATGCTTGAGACATCTACAAGAATATTCACTTCAATTAAAATTCAAACATCAACACATTTAAAATTAGCTCAGCAGCATTAACACGCATTATACTTAAAACTTAACCCTCAAATGGTTGTATGAAAACATTGTTAGCATAAAAGTAACAAGCCGGCTTTATAGGAC
The DNA here is from genome assembly GCF_050436995.1 of Anticarsia gemmatalis. Taxonomy (NCBI): domain Eukaryota; kingdom Metazoa; phylum Arthropoda; class Insecta; order Lepidoptera; family Erebidae; genus Anticarsia; species Anticarsia gemmatalis. Next base: position 12,381,191 of record NC_134747.1, read on the forward strand.
CGCGGTGGTTCTTAGTGCTATTAGACAAACGGCTTAATCCTCGGCTTCCGTGGACCTTGCGCTAATAGATCCGCAACAATTTGAGAGCAATAACACATGCCGTTTTAAATGCAAATGCCCCAGTTTGTTGTGGCCTAGTGTTGGGAGTTTGTATACGGATTTTAGAGATATCGGCTCAGGTTTTACTAAGTCTGTGGATTGTTGTGGATATCGATTAGCGTTGTTGGTTAATAGGTTTTGATAACTTTGTGTTAAAGGTATTTTTATGAAAGTGTATAGTTCGAATATTGATAATATTTACTCTTAGAAACATAAATGATGAAGATGAATCTTATCTCGATGATTTTTAGAAAATTATATAATTGATTAGCCCTTTTTTTTCTATAAATGTCTTTATGTGAAAGGGCTTTTTTCTATGTCTTGCGAAAAAGAATTGCGAAAGTGTCATAGAGCGAATATCTTTACTGATTATGTTAAAAATTTGATATATTATGTAGAATCTGTTCTTAGAGTTATTCCAAGTAAATAGAACAGAACCTCTTCCTTCATCGGCATAAATTACATAAATGATAAATTCAATTCAAAATCGTCGGGTAAACATTGAGACCGCAACACCGCAAAATCGGTATCGGTATAACCCGAATCTGGCACATCCTTACGGAAAACCATTAACACGAACGTTGTCATTTATTAGTGCGGTACCCTAAAACAACCCTTGCGTGGTCCGCTATTCAAATTAGCGGGTTCCAAGGGCTTGTTGATTAAAAATTCGAGTATTTCGAAGATGTCCGGCGTGAGGGAACTGGGTCGCGAAGGGATAAACGTCATTGTAATAACATTCAAATTTAAGGTGACACTTTCGTTTCGTTTTGAGGGAGAATTTTAAGAGTTGTTCGTTGTTTTGTTTCCTTGTTTTTGTTTGTGAGAGAGGGCAGTGGGTGAAGCTAAATGTTATAATTAATTATGATTATTATCAGCCTGTGATGTGGGAAGATTTTGCTAACAGATTTGACGTTGACAAGACCCTAATTTTGGGCGAGTATCGTTGTGTTTTGAATGTTTATTGAAAGCTGCATTCTAAGCATCAATCTTACTTAACACTAGGGAACTTTTTGAGAATAGGTCTCATATAATTGCTTTATATAACAATTAAAAGGACAAATAAGTGCAATAGCAATACTATTTTGAAAGAAGTATAGCCTGTCCTTATGTCTTTGCCGAAGGCAGTATTAAATAAGTTCTAATTTCCCAAACAAAGTGACAATATACTCCGTCACGTGTGAGAAGAACAGGCGATATATTACGTTTGAAATATCCAACATCTTATTGTTTCATCTTTGGAAAACTAATCTCCAAACTCAATTACATCGGGTCTACGTAAACACGTACACATAAGTTATGGAGACACATATACTGAGCCAGAGAGATAACTAAACCAATCATCTATTAATTAATTCTGCGTGTAGTCTATTGCAGACGCAGTAATATGGTGGAACACGTTAATATTCTATAATATACGGCAATGTGTAAAGTAAGATTATATAGCATTAGGATGTTTCGACAACTTGTAATTAGAGAGCTTCCCCGTTTTGCGGGTGAAATTTGTGGTTGAATTTTTGGGGAAATATTTTGTTTTGTTGGTTGTACGATGTGAACTAGTGGGTCAATAATTTTAGAATTTATCGCTACATACTGACTTAGCTATGAGCATAACAATATAATAGATATCATGCAGCTGACTATATTATACTACTACTACTATAAATATCTCTTAGAAGATTTTGCGACAGATAAAGTCAACCTGTCTAAAATTATAGGCAAAAATAATTAAGAGGTCCTTAAAAGGTACCATTAAGATAGCTCTTAGTTACTCAATATTTTGCCGTTCCTTAAAACTATAAAGTAAAATTAGAACAATTTAATAAACCTTAGCATCCATTTTAATTTAAAGTATAAAATATCAAAATTCGCTTACTTTTCTATTAGTAAACATTCAATAGTATTTGATCAACTGATTGTGAGCGGCCACTTAATTGAGTGCCTCACTGATACACGCGGTAATTCCAACTGTCATAATATTGACACCTGTCTAATTAATCTAGTTGTAATGTTTCCAATATCATACGAATTAACATACGGCAGGTGAAGGGTTAAAATTAAGTTTGAATTAAAATATAACTACGATATAACGAAAGCAACTTTTTTTTGGGAATGTGAATGCATGTTTTCAGGAAAATTTAAAATTGCATCTTCATAAAATATGCATGTAGATATTGTATTTTCTGAAAATCTTTATAAGAAGTTATAGATTTAAGTGCTTATTTGATTTGTTAAAATTATTTTCATTTGACTTTTCTTACAGAAAATGTGAAAACATAGAGAAAAATCATATTTTGCGTAAAGGTTAGATGTACCTACTTTAAAACAAAAGTAGGAAGAAGCATAAAAAAAGTACATATTTAAATTAATCTCAATAACAATGTCATCAAAAATATACTTTACGTATATTGGTGTTTTCATATTCACACTGCGCCAGTGTTTCGAAAATATACCCCGCGTAACACAAGATTTGTCAATCATACGTCTGCAAATTGCTTTCAAGCAATTAGGTGCAGTTCCACGATATATTGACCACGATTAATGTTTCAGCTTTCCAAAAAATATATTTTACTGCATATTGGAACGTTATTTTTAACGGTAAACTGAACAGAATATCATTCGTAACATCGTAATGTGTAAATCCAATATGCAGTAATGTCTGTCCGTGTTTCAACTGGTTTGTAGACACTTAGCGCATATTATTATCTCTTTGAAAATAAGATGCTTTACGGCTAACTACTTAAAGTGAAAATGACTTAAAAGCATATTGCTGCAATGTAAATTCTTTATACGCTCGCCTTTCAAACTGTTAGTAAGTATCTTGTTAGAGTTGTACTCATAATCGCTTGAAATATTATCGATAACTCGACCTCAGTAACTTTGTAATATTCGCCTAAATTGATGTCAATAACTTTATCAAATAGGTGGAACCTAAAGCCAGCCAAAATTTGATTTTACTTACGTAAGATCGTCCATAGATCAGTGCAACCAGTTATGAGCGCTTCGTCTTTCATAGACCATCGACAATAATTTTAAACTGCGCCATCATATGAATTTCGAATATGGAATACAAGGAGTTCGTCGATTCGTGAAACAAAATGGCTGCTATAGTCGGCGAACAATCACAGGGTTTACGCGCTATTAGACATCCCGCGAATATTTGCGTTTCGGGCGAGCACTACGTCCAGCTACCGTTGATACTTTACTTCAAAATTTAAGTTGGAAGACAGGGGTCAGGTTGTGATGGTCGTTTTAAGCATTTTCAGTAGTGTTCGCTTCATTTGTCGCTCACAAACGGTGGGTAAATGAGTGTCGCGTATTATGCAGATTGCAACGACGCACTGGGGCGACGCCTGGTGGAGCTTCAACGTTAATTGTTTGGACTAATAGACAAATATCGTTTGGGTGATGGCTTTTAGGGCTTTATTTGATTCTGGTTTCAATTTCAGATAGCTATTGAAGGTATTTTCAGGAGTTTAAGAGCTTAAGCGCCACGACTAAGCGTTTATATCGAAGCATTTTGGAAGTGGGTTACACGGGTGCTCGTTATTTTCTCTTAACGAATAATTAGAAGTTACAACAACACGACATCTATACTACACCTACACAGAATACAACTACATCAATAATTAAAACTAACTTCACACTACCCTTTGTTCAACACCTCAAAGTTAACTAAAGTTCACCATCTAAGTCGGAAGTCGGAACATCAGTGATTCGATTGTCACTGGCGTCGGCCACATGCCCGGTACAACACTAGTGATTTAATTAGGAAAACGTTGCGGGTATAAATTACCCCCGGTCCGTTGTTTACGTACGTAATTCATTGTGCCACACTATGTCACGGTTATCAATATTATTATCAAGATTTATTGGAGAGCTGTAATTGGTTCGCGGTTTACGCGGATAGTTTTTGTATAAAGAACGTATTGGAAAAGGGTTAAGCGATTTTATTGGTCATTTTTAAGGTTTTCGGGCGGTTAAAATGCCTTTGATTCTAGGTTTGTTTACAAAGAAAAAATAATACAATCTAATGTTTGGTTTTTGTTTTGATTGTCGAACGAATTGTGTCAATTACGATGTCTAATTAACGACAATTGAACACCACACGGGACAATTAGATTGGCAATTAAAGTAAGGTTGTCACGTACAGAATAGATTCTATAATGCCGAAAAATAATCGTGAGTTTGTAACCATAATAATATTGACTTTAAAAAGTGTCAATAAACGACCCTACAGCAAGATTGTTAGTAGGATATATCAGTATTTTCTTCACGAGAAGTTTACAAAATTGTTTCGTGCTATTTGTGTCTATCGCTTATATATTTGTAGTATTTTCTTAACAAAATCTATTATACCAAATGAATTAAGTTGAAAAGCAATAAATAATGAGAGTAAACCTGCAGAATCAGCAACATTTTTTCTATTAGAATCGCTTAAGTACAAAGTGATTAATACCAGTCATAGCCACGTGGCCAGACAGGCTAAATTAATAGCTCTCGCAAGGATTGGAAGCCATTAATTATAATTATATCGTAAGAAACGAAATTGTAGGTTCGCTTGTAATCTATAGGGCTAGAAAATAGCGATAGAAATAATTAAATAGGACGAGAAATGGCCAGTCATGCAGTTGTAAATATTTAATTATTGTGATTACTTATGCGTCATAATTTACAATTAATTTAATAGCTGTACAATGAATTCAAATGACATTTCTTAGTCTTTTTTTCTGATTTTCTTACATGCTTGCTGTCTAACAAACGTATAAGTTTAGCGAAAAATATAATTTTAAAATGACCTTATGCAAAAAGTATTTTAGCATCAGTAGGATTGCCTAGCATAGAGTCGTAAAGAATTATAATTTTCTTGAAAATTTTCTTTTTATTTATTACTTACATTTACGTACATAATAGCGAAGAAAACACTTTGTTCTATAAAGTAAATAGAAAAGAAACCCATTAAACTTTCATTGATACGATGTTACAGTGTTACCATCTAAGAAAACTAGGGCAATAACAATACTTAGTGACAGATACTTACCATGAAAGTGTTGTATGTGAGGAGGGCAGCGAACCTCCGTCCGCCGCGGAGTGGCGACATCTGTGGACAACAGGAAAAACCCTTGTTTATTACGTGATAAAACTATATTAATATCAATGCATAAATCGTTATGTGATATGGGAAAGAAATATGTTTTGGTTTTGTAGTATGGCAACTTCGAAAAAATGGTGTGTATTTGACAGCAAGGAGAGTTTGAAGAACGATACACAAGTTAATGCTTTTATACATCAGGTATAAAAATATTATATTTTAAAAGTTAAAGTTATTTGCTTTATAAGCCGTTCTCTCCTCGGAAAATGAGCACATAATGATTATAATAAATTTACTATTGCAATTTGTAATCTTCCAAGGCAAGCGTAATTCAATGCAAAAAATGCCATAAAGAATTGTGAACTTTCTAAATACAATTGGTATAGAATTAAAAGTACTATTCCCATTGTGACATTAACATACTTAACTACATACCAATAAACTAGCGAAACATGAATTAAAACATGCCTACGGGGAATGATTACCTAGCAAAAAAATTAAACACGTCTTTAGGGATTAAAAGGCATGTCAAGATAATTGCTTTGGCGTGAAACAGCCATAAAAAATGTCAATCAATTAATTTTTTCGCTAATTATTACTGTACTCGGCACGTTAATTAGGGTGTTTCGCAAATTGATTGTACAAGGGTGTGACGCACGCACGCTTCACTGTTCTATATGTGGACACACCTTTATGTTGTTGGCTAATTTATGGTTTATTTAGTAACTTGTCTTTAGGGAGTAAAATTAACATTAAAAAGTGATGTTTTGAAGCCAGTAACTAGCAAGTTTTGGCTTAACCAAATAGAAGGCTTAGTGCATGTTTTAAACTATTCATCTTTGTAATAGAAAACCTCAAACCTTCACTTAACATCTTAATAATACTTTGCAACTGTGGTCTCTTTCATTTAAAGTACTTTTTGATATAACTCTACAATCACATAATCTTGTGATTTGGTTTATTTTTTAACGAACGAATTGGTTTAAGCAAAATATTTATTTAAATATTCTCATCTTATAAATCAAATAAATTATCAAAACGATCACAACCCGCTCTTTTATGGTCATATATGAGAAAAAAATTCGGCAGGTGTGTTAACTAAAATATTTTGAAACCTCAAAGGTTGTCTATCAACAACCACAAACATCAGTTTACCGTCACAACCGCGGTTGTTTAGCATCAGTACGTGGACAGTACACTATAATTTCAATGTGCAAATTACCCGGAATATACGGCGAGTTTGACCGGCTAATGTGGGGATTCATCACGGATATCATTGCAGTACACGACGGCTTATTTTGGTATAGGTACTTGGTACATACATACGATTGTTGTGGCAGGATCGAGAGAGACTAATTAATTTAGAGTGCTTGATTATTTGACTATGAATTCGTTGATAGAAGAAAGCTTAGAGCATAGAAAATAGATAATCATTTGGCAAAACGTTTATAAAAATTCAAGTGCTTCAATCTTTGGTACTGACCGCATTACAGGTTCGTGTTTCTATGGTTTGGAGTAGATAGATTTTTGTGTAAATAACTTTATATTTAACAAAAAGATAAAGATCAAGAAAAGAATTTGCCGCAATAAAGACTGTACATCTGCTTCCTTAAACAAAGATATAACAAAGTTTTGTCTAATGCAAAACCTAGCGAGCAAATTATCGTCCATCGTTAACCTGCAATTATGAAAATTATGGTTAATTGCACTGACACTATTCCAGTACTAAGACGGTACTTTATAGGACATTTAAATGCACTACTTCCTACTAAACGCTAGAAATAACCATAGGAAATCCTCCTTTAAGTGGTCATTGCACGCATTAACTGGCCTCACATGGCATTTCCCATCAAACTAGCGATTATCATACACTATGTTTATGACCATTTATAACTATTCCATTAAAAAAGGCACAAGCCCCGGTAATTGTACCACGTTTGTTAACCGTTCAGCCATTCTTAGCTTTAACCGGCTGTTTCGCGAATTTTCAAGTAGGTAATTGCGCGAAATTGCAAGGTTGGGGTAGTAATTGTGAATCAGTAGTTATTAATAGTCTTGCTTTGAAGTACAAAGCAAAGAAATAATTTGTTGTCAAGTATTGATTGAGACGTTTACGAATGATTGGAGTTCTTTGTTGGTTCGCTTTAGATATTCATGTGGTTGTAGTTCGAATTCACGATGCTTTGTGTACCTAGTTATTATTTCGTAGACACTGCGACGTATTTCTATTTACTATTCATTAAAGGTAGTAGGTATTATTATTATTATTAGATTGTATTTTAGATCAAGATTTCAAAGTATCATAGAGAGTAATGATTAAATTCAATGTTTATTTGTATTAAATCTTATTCACTTCACAATTAATGCAACATTAAGGAAAGCAATGAAAGCTGAAAACGGCGCAACCGTAAATATGTCAGTTTAAAATCCATCCGAAACAATTCTGCGTGGGATATTCAGCGGGCATAACGGAGCGGTATTCAGGCAGCTATTGCACGCTCATTAGTCAACGTGCAAAGCCTACGGACGACGTAGCCGGCTGTACAGACCACGGTTCAACTACGTAACACCGACCAACTACAAAAGTTAAAAACTTTACTTAGTTTGTTTGTCTGTGGTCGCAAGCAGCCCTCGTTACAACAGTGAGTGCGCGAAATTTCCTCTAAAAAGTAATTCGCTATGTCACTCCTCTCCCCGGCTCCAATTTAACAGCCAGTATTTGTGAAATGCAAAACAAAATGGCGGTAATGACTATGCTAGTTTTAAAATGTTTTTCCTTTTGTCGGTTAAGTTTGGTTGAAAGAGGTTGGAAAAAATTGTTTTGTGTAACGCTAATGTTCAAACTCTGGCTGGATATTGTAGCTGAATCTTTTGTTTCTATTTTTTTTAATTACATAATGACTAACATTAACATTCCTTTCTTTGAATATTGAACATTATCTTCGTGTGCAAAGGCATTTGAATTTGATCACAGAATATTCATACTACAACTACACCCAATATCGTTTTCTGATTGCGTACGGTTACAAGTCATATCGCATCGCACTACGATGAACCGAAACAGTTTACGATGATGACGATAGTTGTGTTCAGCTGGCTGCCATAACTTGCATGTGACGATAAACGTCCTTAACAGAAACGACACACAATATTCCTTTATCTCCACATCTTATTAGAAATACTACTGAACAGATAAGGTTATTTCGTAAACCCGTATCTCTCACATTCCGTCTCGATTCGTTTCGCAAATAAAAGTGTACGACACATCTGTATACATTTAAAGTAGTGATTTCTGCAAAAAGAAGGGTGGTTTACCCCTTTCTAAGAAGATATTGTTAGATAAAGTAAACGCGTTTTCTATCGGAAAGGAGACAGTGTTTACAAAAACCCTTTTAGAGGAGGTATGTGACCTCTGAGGGCCTTTGTGGAGGGTGTCCATTGCCCGGCGACCCTCCCGACTACTTTCTGAAGAGTTCCTTACCGAAAAAGGGATTTTGTGTCTCCGATTTACGAAAGCGTTAGTGAATTCAGAATGAAGGGTTGAAATTGATTTCATTAATGCTAATAGTAACACAAAAAAAACTCGAGTTTTGCAATCAACTCGAAATGAGTTTGCAAGTAATACGACTTTTCTCTAATGAAAACTGCAGTCGTTTTTTTTTCACTCGAATAAAATATGACATTTCATTTGATTATCACAAAGTTCAGGTTTTGGCGCAGATCCAACGCTGGGTGCATTTGGCGACTGTGTTTTATTACGTATTAATAAGATTAGCGATATACGGTTTCATATAATAATCCGATTTACTTCATAATCGATTCTCTGTGTTTTATTACACCGACTATAAACAACGAGATAAATAATTTAATAGCGTTCATCAATTTTATTTTATCAACATTTTGGGAACTACATTATTATTATGAATTATTAAGTAGCAGCAATCAATTTAAAACACACTGCAGCGTTTACAAAATGGCCAACATCAGAGCGAAAAAAAAAACAATGAGTTTTATCAATTCTTTTTTTTAAAGTCAAGGCAAAGACAATGAAAACAAGCCTCGATTCGCGTACATTGTTTATATCTCTTTTAAAGTACACAGATGGAGAGCTTTACTCTCGTTCTCCTCAAAGCAAGCAAGTTAAATATTGACATCGGCTTTTGTACAACTAGCTTGATAGTGGGCTCTCTAATAGGTTATTTATGTATTGACTCGTATTGATAGCCTGCCAGTTATATTGATTGTTGAAGCTATTTGAAGATTATAATCTATCACATAGATCTATCAAATAAATTAGATTTCGTTTTTCAATTTTAGATCCAATGTATTTTTCTAATCTAGATTTAGGATCCATTTGTTTCTTTGTGTTATTATTTTCAAGGATTCGTGTAGGTTGTTCAAATGTGTATTTTCATACACGTGGTAAAGTAAACAAGTAAATTTTCTTAATTAATGGAAGTTACAAGGCGGAAGTTGTAAGTACGAACAAGATGAGTTGTGTAACAATACGCAAGCTCTGTAAATAACTTAAGTAGACAAGTTTTGCTGATGCTTGAGAGGTCTACGGTATTATTATGTATTTGTTCTTTATTTATAACTTGCTAACTTCTGCATTGTTCATACTTAATATAACTTTAAAAACTTCTATAAAAACTGCGTAGTGCAGAATGAATTTCCGAACGAAGTAATTTCAAATCCGTTCGAATTTTACGATGTGATTTTATGAAACATATAAATGTCTATGGTTAGCCATAGACTATTTTACGGACAGTCTCGCGTACCAAGGAGTTATGTTATTTATGCAGACGTCGATGCACTTGCGTCTAATTGACACAATAAATTCTTATGGCATCTTTAAACTTGTGATATGTTTTCCAATGTTCATCTTTCTTCTGATTTTGATTAAATTATTGTTTATAAATGCCATTTTTCCAACAAACATATAAACTTATTAGAGGAATAATTAATTTACGGATGCCTCATGCATTATCTGTCAAAATAACTTTATGAATGTTACCAATAATTTAGTAAGTAAAGGATACATTTTAAGTAAGTATATTAACTAAACTTGCTTAGCCGTGTATTTCTTAAAAACAATTGTTTTCTTCTCGAACTAATATTTTAGCAGCAAGATACCCATTCATTATTTTACTAAATTAGTTATTCTTCAATTCAAATCATAAATCTTAAATTAGTAACAACCGCAAAATTTGAGTCTAGAAATTTCGCGCCTACGGAAAACTGGGTTAATCGTTTGTCAGTAGCACAAATATAAAATAGCTGTTAAGTTTCACTCACAATAGAATAACGCTCAATTAGAAAGATAAGCCAAATAAAAGCCTCCGCAAATATTCTTGGAATTACTTAGCTGCTTCGATCATAGTTTTCCCACTAAGAGAGCACTCAAACTAAAGCTTTGAATAATTTGTATGTAGAAATAAATAAAAGAACCTGAATTTCATGCTTTTTTTGACATAATTCGTGGTTTGTCGCATACAAAGTAATCCATTTCATTACATTTGACGTTAGTATTAGTAAAAAAACAAGTGCTTTAGTTGAAAAAGAAATCTAATGAGCTTTCAAAAAACATTATGAAATAGTTTTTCGTATTTCTTGAAATGTTAATAATTAGCCACGTAATTACGTTTTTGCTTCGATATAGAACATTAATTCTTGCAGACTCAAAACTGCGTAAATAAACAGAATAAGTAATCCCGCATTCCTAAGCCTTAGCCTAGTATAAAAGAGTTCTAACTAAAATAAAATTACTTTTAATTTTCTATAAGAAACTAAGATAATCTCGACACGTCTCAAGGACACTTGAATTCGCATTCAAAATTGAAAATCCCTCACGAGAAGGCTTCAAAGGTTTCGCTAAAGGCGTACAAGGTTTCACGTCACGTCGCCTTGATGGAATAGAGGGGTTCATTCATCGATTATCTGTACATTATACGAGTTATTCGATAATCGACTAAATCTACTCTACGTTTGTCTATCTATTTTTGATAGACTTGTACACCGGTAACTGTTTTATAAGGTAGTTCTTATTAGTTGAATTTATATTCACAATTAAAACATGTTTAACTAAACCTATGCTATTTACAAATTGATGCTTATTTATCCAATGTTACGATTGTAATTGTGTTACAGCAGAACGTGTTTGCACGTCCATTTTGCTGATTTGTAGATCCACAAATATTACCCAATCATTCAGCAGTAAATTTAATAATAGAGTTTATTTGATTGATAAAAGTTTTGTAACTATTTTCGGCTATTGGAGAGCTTAATCTAAAATTGTCTGGCTATTCGATTATCGATACAATCGTCTAACTCGCAATCACTATCGGGGAGTTTCTTGTCTTATCCCTCGGCGTGTACATTAAAGAAAGATTGGTTGGCCTAAACATACGAAGAAGTGTTTTAAAACGCCCATTCCCGGGAATGGATATGTTATAGTGTATTGAACGAAGGGAGACCGTCAATGGTCCTATTTGAAGAGGTTAATGTCAAGATTGCCAAGTTTAACTGCCTACAGCCAGACGAATTGGAAATTTTATGTACTCTACGCTGATAGGAATGTAAAAAGAGGAGGTATATCTACATAATTATACGGTAACGTTTTTTTACGTTGCGGTGGATTTAAATAATGCATAGAGGGGTCCGTGTCGCATTGGAGAGCTTATGGAGATAATAATTTTGCTGGAAACATCGTACCATCTTCAGTAATTTTAAAACCGTGAAAATAACTAATAAACTTCACTTCAGTAATAAAACTACGATTCCGCACTTTTAATTTACTTTAACTACTAGCAGAATAAAGTTGGTATCTCACCAAAACAAACAGAAAATAGAAATAGGGATAATGTAGGAGTCATCCGCGCAATCAGCGTCAGCATATCACTATCAAGATCATTACGTGGTGGCTGTGCCGCGCCACCGAGCCCTGAATCCCGCAAATTAACCAGCGCGCTGGGGATCCTCAGACGTGATCCCTAATTTTCAGATACATCTCGGGGAATAAATAGGGGATTAGGGGCGGCGCCTGCCGCGTAAATAACCTCGCGTCACGCGCTCCTTAGGGTGGTTGTACGTTCACATACCGACTGTAGCAAGTGGGTATTGCATTTGATCAGTTTAAGAACAATTTTATTATTTCTTACTGGTTTTGTAAACTTAGTGTGATTGCCAAAAAAAATCGTACATTATGAGAGAAAATAAGTTTCCCTTTCCTTATTTGTCGACTTAAGGATATCAATTTATAAGCGGTTTTATGTTTAGGATGGGTAATGATATTGTTTTTGATGAATGGAAAATCTATATCAAGTTCATTTAATATTGATAGTGGCTACAGGCAAAATATTTATTCGTTAAGAAAATAAACGGATTTAAAACGTTTTATAGACAATTGTGTAATAAAGCTGGTATTAAACTCGGTAAGTGTGGAATTGTTTGTGTGTAGTCTTCCTAAGGTTACCGAGATAAGGGTTGAAATTGGCAGAAGAGGCGCAAGTGACGAGCGATCTAATAATATGCTGATGCCGAACTATTCCGCAAAATTTGATGCTATGATCTCGGTAGTTCTATTTAGGCGAATGGCTGCAAAGGCTTATAGTACATATACGCATTTAAGGAAGGGAATAAATTGACTGTGTAAAGTGCGTGCTTTGATTATATTCTTAAATTTAAATGTAATTGAAGCAAGGATTTTGATGTGTTGGCTCTTTGCCGTGGAAGGACGTTCCTAAATTAGTTTTTGAGAACCAAATGTGATGTTTCCAAGAAATTTTGTATCTTCTTTTCCTTAAGAGTTATTTCGTCGTATACCGCAATCCTTTTCTCCTTTGTGCAAGTAAATAAAAGCAGTTGCATAATTTTCCCAAGTATTAGGTAGATTAGATTAGCGATGCAAATCTAGATAAATTTACTTACGTGGTCGCGTTTATTTGCATTCATCGGCTAAAGAAGAATAATATCAGTTCTATTTATAAACTGTCCTAGATTGCACCGGAGATTTCTAGGAATTTATGCCGATGAATAATAATAACAAGAAAGCGTGTGGGATGCGAGAAAGAACTTTCTTCATTGAGATGTTTTGATTTTATTCACACATATTAACTGAAAATTTTACTCGTCATAGGTACTATTCAAAACTTTACTACCATAGAATACTAGACATTTTTTGTGTGCTACAACCAATGTATCGACAGCCGATTGATGCCATTAATGGACTTTAGTCGATAATCGGCTAACTAATTCGCGGAATTAAACAATAGCTTAACTCTGCTTAACTCATTATACAGTCAGACGAATTCTAACAGAAACACAGAGAATATGAGAATACAATTTGCTATAAAATAAATAACAAACTCCATAATCTTGTACCAATCGAAGTCACAAGTGCTGCATGTTACATAGGCTTTTTGTTAAGAACAAAAGCCTTTTAGCGGGTGAATTGTAGAAAGTTTGGTGCGTGAAGACACACTATTGTTTTGAAAGTTTATACGCAGAAGATATGACGATAAGAAGTTGTTCAAACTAAAGGAAACTTGGGACTTTTCTGTCTCATATGTAGCTTGTTATTTAGTTCGGAGTTTCAGATAAGACGTTGCTTTATTGGTGTGTGTTTATTTCACCGAGATTTTGGATTGCGAGAATATGAGATTGGTTGTAGAGCTCATTTGTTATGTGTTGTAAATGTTCGTTGTATTTATGGCACAAATTAAGCGTGTTAGATTCGATTGATACAAGACCGGCAACTTAGAGAGCCTTGGCATGTAAGGTTTATAAGGATTATAAAAAAAACTGTGTATTTTAAAAGTAAAGTAGCTGTATAATCCTGTGGGTAACTAATGTTCAATATTTTCTTTACCTTCGAACCTTGTATACAACGATCTATACTAAGTTTTTGGCCTGTATCTCTGCGATGTCGTAAGACGTAATATAGTCAGTTTGACTGCATGTTACTATTATTATGTACAAGTGTAAAAATTAAATATGTATTGAAATTTTGAAATTGATTGCAGACGGAATTATCCTAATAGTTATAAAACCAACATTCCTTGAGTTAGTAACATAATTTACGTTCAATATTCATTTGCTAATAGATTATTTCTAGGAAACCGTTTAACTGTCTAGCCCAGTTGGTAAGTTTCAACTAAACTGGTGTTTGTAAAACTAACTAGCTTGAACTAGCTTCCGTATACTAGCAACTTATTGAATAACTATTTTGAAAATAGATTTACGACTTTTTATGAAGTTTTGAAGCATGTAAGCACGAGTGTGAAGAGATCTTTTGGCGTGGTCAATTATAGCACGCGCCAAATAACTTTGTGCATCTGAACATAGGCTCAAAAGGCTTCTTACCTCCTGTGCCAGTGTGTGCTGCTACATACGTAAGTATAACGGCAGCGTTTAGCACTCCTTTCTTAAATCTCTTGTTTTTATTACTTCACTTTGTTGCAGCGGTTTGCAGCTACATTCCGACGGGCAAAATTATGCGGCTAAATTATAAACATAAAAGAGGGATTTCAGAGAGTCTTGACGAACTAGTACAAGTATAACAGACAGAATAACTTTTGCATTTATAATAGTAGGTAGTTGTGATAATATTAGTTTGAACACGTTTCTAGTTAGTGTTATCTACGATCTATCCGTCTAGTCATTGAGCGTCTAGACTTAGACTAAACGTTACAATTATTAGCCTTCAGTATAATTTAGTTAGTAATTGGGACATGGTTGACACGTGGGAGGATCTTTGAAGGTTATTTTAGAAGCCCTGTGAATATATGCTGTAGAAAATTGCAGGCAGAGTGTTAGTTTGTGTTTTTCTTGTTTCAGGGAATCGCTTTGTTTGTCGTTGGGGGCTTCAAGATGTAAGTATTTTTTTATTATTATGCGTTATTACAAGGTTGTTTTGGAATCAAAAAACTCTAGGTTTAAAATGTAAATTTGAGTCGTTCGTCACTGACTTCGGTTTCCATTTTCAGGCAGTTGTCTTCAGTGCCATCGCACTGTAGAAAACTTTTGTATAAAATATTTAAAAAAACATGGTTCATTAAGTATTTCATCAAAAAAATCTTACATATTACACCCCAAATTGTGTGCCGTCTATTTATCAGAACTCATTGTGGAGCTATTTTCATATTTATTTTTAAATTGAAAAAAGAATCCGCAATGATTAACAAAACCTCACTTAATAAAATTTTCCTATTTGTATAATACTTGACATAATAGCTATTACAGCGCCCTTTATTGAAATCAACTGTGCCGTATTAATTCAGTTAACAAGAAATAACTAGTTAGTTAAGTTTATTTTAATAAAGAAAGTTTTAATGTGATTTATTAGTCGGTCGCGTTTATAAAGTACGCTATTGTTTGTGTTAGTACAGGTTTTGAACAAAACATGTATGTAAGTATAGAAGATGCTGGATGTAATAATATAGACATTTTATAAGTATGTACTTGATATTTTTGTGATATGAGATAGGTAGTTTAAAGATGATAGTACCCTCCTTTCGAATTTGGTGGTTAAAAACCTGATTAAAATCCATCTGAGTAAAATGACTTACCAATTTTCTATTTTCAACGAAAAACAAATAATTCTTGGTTTAATTGAATTTTCACGGTTTCATAAAAATAACACACAGTTAGTTTTGTAAATTTATCTTTAGATAAATTTTAACCACTACTAAACAGACGTACTATTAAAAAATCGCGATACCGAGCTCTTTAAACCACTCACAGGTGAGACATACAAAAATATAGATAGAGCTCTCTTAAACAGCTAATTGTTTCTTTCTTATCCAGCTTAATACGTTTTTTTATACATATAATAAGAGTTGAGAACAAAGATCGTTTATACAGTGTTGGTACTTACGATTTTTATCGACTAATCATTCTTTCAATAGAACTCAATTACTGCTAAGAAACGAGGTCAGATACAGAATAAAACTATTTATTTACTACAAAGAGTTGTCTGTACAATTTAGTGTTTCGAGTCTACGATATTTCTTCGTAATTTTTGTTTCTTTGTCTATGTTTTCATATAAATTGGTAGAAAATTGGGCCAATCAGTATAGTATTTATTGTCTAAAATCATGTGGGTATGAGTACTATTCTTATGATAAACCTCTAGAAAACTTAATCGAACTTGAAGTAGGTAAGACTTTGTTTCACTTGTTTGTAAAAATTCCTGAGACGTTAGATTAATTTCCTTGTGAAGGTAATATTACAAAAAGAAAACACTTTCATTATTATAGTATTTACTAGCCGGCCACGATTTCGTCCACGTGAAATGATTTCCCGTTGTAAAAAGTATCCTTTGTGTTAATCTAGG
Source organism: Anticarsia gemmatalis (assembly GCF_050436995.1). Taxonomy (NCBI): domain Eukaryota; kingdom Metazoa; phylum Arthropoda; class Insecta; order Lepidoptera; family Erebidae; genus Anticarsia; species Anticarsia gemmatalis. Next base: position 12,397,717 of record NC_134747.1, read on the forward strand.
CTAGAAACTATCGATGTATCAAAGTTCATTAAAATCCGATCAGTAGTATGAACGAGTAGCAAGCATACAATACTAGCAGGATATAGTTATTCGTAGGATTCGCCACTTATTTCCCTATTCTATAGAAAGAAAATCATCGCTAAGTCCAAAAATGCCACGTCGTGGTTTATATCCCTAACTTTGAGTAGTTAGTAAAATTCTCTCGTGCGTTCGACAAAGTCCCAAACTTTGATTTGATAGGTTTCTTTAGATACCTACGTTTGAACCCACTTAGGACTCTGTTCAAAGGCCAGGGCGTAATGGCACTGACTTGAATATGAATTTGAGACTCTTTGACAGATCTTTAGAAGTAATTGGCTAAGGCGTGTGGTTTGTGGCTGAGTTTTTGGAAGAAAACGACCGTATTTTTATAATTTCAAATGTATTTTAGTCATTAAGTCGCTATTTGTTGTAGTTTAGTTAAAAATAGTCGTAATTTTTGGTACTGTTTTTAAGAAGATACAAATGAGGTTAATATTTGCTGAATAATTAGGTTGTATAATGAAACTACAAATTATTGCGTGCTCTTTATAAAAACGTTTATGGTAAGGTTTTATCACAGGTCTTACTATACTATAATATTATAAAGTGACTAGTCTCAATTTCAGCAGCACAGTCCTCTCATAAAAATATTGATAGCATCGTAAAATCTCCTTCAAAAATCCATTAATATCTATCTAAAACAACTGACTCCATAACTATAGCTTATCTAGATCGTAAAGAAACCTAAAACCTCAACAAAAAACTTTATTTCACTTCTTATATAAAACTTATTTGGTAAATCATACGCGTTAAAAGTTTATCTATAACAATTCCTTTTGAACCGTGGACGGAGCCTAAGTGATTGCGAAGTAAGGGCGCAGGGCACGCTTCTTTGACCCTTACGTAAAAAATAGGCGAAAATAGCCCTCGTGAAAGAGAATAAAAAGTTTTTTTATGTACCATTACGTGATGCCCATAGGGATGGTTTTGAAATGTGAATTGTAGGACTAATGAATAGTTATTGATCTTTAATTTGACTGAAAAGGTTTTTAAACCTGAAATGATCAAGAGAATTTAGATATTACGGATTTGTTTTGATATTTGTAAATCATATTTTACCATTTTTGTAGTACTTTCTTTATTTACTTGTAAGAAAAATTTATTGGGCATTTAGACTTCCTTAACAGAATCTTTTCCATTGGTATTTTCGTGTTATTTTATGTCTTTCAAAAACTCAGTGTTGAATTCAGCTTTGTGTAAAAGATTATCATATCATATATATATTATCAGATCATACATCAAACAGTCAACCAGTCCCTATCTCTCGCATTCAACAAGATTATACATTTTTGTATTTTTCGCTAATTTGATTGTTGTCCTACAAAAGCCATCCCAAAAATCATGTTTTTATAATTGAGCATCGTTGTATTTAAAACGTTGCGTCCAAATTACTGTTTGTGTCCTATGGGGATATCCTTTGTGTTATATTTTGCTTTGAAAATTTAATATTTACATCGAGCACCATTTTTGCTTTAAAATTGTTGTGAAGTTTTTAAGGACACGACCGATAAGCGGTTTGATAAAATAGCCTCCGGGTACGTTATAATTAATTGTGAATTTGTATTATTTAAAATTTGAACAATTTGCTTTTTGTTTAAAATAGCAGACATAATTATTAATATTATTTTCCACATGAGAGAAAATTGTTTTCCCAAAATTGCTTTTAACCCAATAAGTATTGGTGTTGCATGAGTTACGCACGGTCATATTTTGGGCCCCCATGGGACCCGTGGGACGTTGCGAAATCCCTATAATTGTGATAAATCACCGTATAACCCGGGCGAGACTAGCGCCAGACTGCGCTAATGGCCGAATTTGGACCGAGGGCATTAATAAAGAACCTTTTGGGGTCGAAAAGTCCCGGAAATAAGTTGTAGAAACAAGCTCCTTTGTCGATAAGTAGCTGAGAGTTTAACGGTAACGTATTGTTTAGTTTTGGAGCTCGAACGAAGCCTTATGTAAGAAACCTTGGAATGTGATAGGATTATTACGGTGAGTGGTTTAATACGTTATACGGATTAATTAGCTAGGAAAAAATTGGACAACCTATTATTTCACACCATGACAATATATTATGCTATATCTTTTATATTCAATATCATCATAAAATATGTGATATAAAAGTCTAAAGCGTGTTGTCTTCTTCTTGATCATTACTTTGAATTATAAAGATTTACGTTTGGTTTCTCAATATTTCGTTCTATAATACATCATTGTACCTTTAATACTTTAATGTACATTGACACAATAATCTTTCGTAATCATTGAATAAATATTCAGAGGAATTAACATGAAACTGACGAGCGCTTTGTTTAAAACGATTTATCTAGAATATTTGTTACTAGTGAATTACGTACATCTTAATTAAGAACACTAAGAGGTCTATATATTCGGTAGAGAGAGAAGGTAAGTGACTGCTATAAGACCTTTGAGTAGTAAATAATACTTACCTATTAGATGTGAAATGACGGTGAGGGTATTGAAAGTTATGGTAATGCTATAGTAAGCTATTTAGGTATTTGAGTACAGGTATTATCTGTGCTAAATACGATATTAATAATGTAAAACTGAAGCGTTTGTTCGTTAATCTCAAGAACTACTGGTTTGAATTAAGAAAAATGTTTTTTGTTTAATAACAGCCTGATTATTAAGGAAGTATATAGAGTATATAAATCACGCTAAGACTGTTAGGAGAAAAGCAGCATTAATAAAATTGTGAAAGTGGGAAATCTAAAGTTTTCGTGGATGAAGTCGCGGGCGATCGCTAATTTATAGATACATATGTGACTGTTTTTACTTTGTACGTTTGTAAGCATGTACCTAACACTTAAACAGCATAACTGATTAAAATAAATACTAGTACGCTGTACAAGTAATCAAAAAATTTCGAGGAAGTACATAAGCAACGTTTGTACACAAACACGATAGCCGCGAGCAGCATCGTATCAAAAAAACACCTAACATTCAACAGCGAATATGCATCAAATACTTTAGCGAGTGTGCAGTACTAATCAAATTTTACGAGAGCAATAACTGCTTTACGTATTTCAGATTGTTTTCCAACTACGAACACAGTGTGTCATCGTGCACGGGCTGCTTGCACTGACTTGCACGTCTCAACTTCATTGCTCAGTACCTCTTTACGACACTGTAATTCAGTTTTACAGTCCGTGTTTAGTGTATCGCGTTTGCGTTTTTGTAAATTAAATTCGTTCGGTTTCTTCCCTTTCTTTCGATAGAAAACGGATTCTGTTTTTAAGTTTCAAAGTAGAATTACTTAGATAAAGTTCGTACTATTTTACGTTTATATCCCCGGTTTCTGGACGTTTTAATACAATCATGATGATTAAGAATATCAATCAAAGTTCTTAAAAAAGCCCTCTAGGTAAAGAGATACGGCAGATAATTCTTGAAGAAATTATCTCAAACTTCATTGAAATTGGGAATTAATTTCAATAGTTTTAATATAGAGAGATTTTTTGAGTATTCAAAATAGCTGTGAACAAAAGCCAGTGAACAAGAATTGTAAATCAATTAAGTACAACTCAAAGGAACTTACACGTGCATTGTGTCTGTTGGATTGGAAACGATAATGAGAAGGTTATAATATTGGGCTCTGTAGTAATGAGCAGCAATGATTGCCGGAGTTAAATATATAAAATATATAAATATATACACTAGTACTTATTTCTTATTACCATTGATTGGTAAAGCAAAGCGAACTTCATGGGAATTTCTTGTTATTTTTAGGTCATGTAAACACAACTCCTAATCAATTACTTAACAGATTTTTCGGCTTTTGGAGCTTTTCCGGCCCTCCGGAGAGGTAATGCGCACAATTATCAACTGTTATCATTATTGCATAATTTCAGTACCTGCAAAATAAATTACACCGCACTACTTGATAAACAGTATCATTACGCAGTTATTGCAGTGATTTACAACACTCGGTAACGTCCAAGTGGGCCAATAATGTTTTACGTGTATGTGTTTTACGCACAATTTCATATACATATTGCCTCTACTACAGCGCCCGTATTTTATCCTATAACCTAGTTCTAACAAAAACATTGTTAGAGGAAGATAAATAGGACATTCGGAAGGCTTTAATTGCGTGGACGAATTGTTGTCTTGGTTTTATTGCATTGCGAATGTGCACTCCATTGTTTGCGAAACGTTTAAATTCTGCACACAGTAATTATTTGTCAACATAGACTTTACACGAACAAAGTTTAACCCCTCAAAAAAACTTGCAGTCAAAAGCTTCTGAAGGCACGAAACTAGTCATTCTAAGTCACCCCTGTTTGCTGAACCCTCGACAACCCTTCCTGATTAGGCTCCCTCCCTACATGCACAAGTTTCTAGAGCCGTGAGCCCCAAGGGCGCACATTAATGATCTCTCGGCGACGAAAAATCAAGAAACCGCCACCGAGAAACAAGAAAGTTGGATTCAAAATTCACAAGAACAATATTTTTACCTTTTTAACGTTGAAGATTTTTAAAAATAAAGCCCTTTGGGAAATCAGAGGTGGTCGGAACAACTGGCGAAGGTGGGAATAAGGGACAAGCGAATATCTGCTTTATTTTGATAGGATTAAGGTCGTTGCAATGCAGTCGGCTCGGGGCGACTCGTTGAAACTTGGTTCCCATTTGGCAGATGCAATCTTGTTGCGATTTCGTTTAGACGTCTGAGTAAACAATTAGTTTCTGTTGCTCTTCATATGCAATTTACTTTAACTGTTTGAATTAAATGTTTTTGGTAATCATGTTTTATGTTGTAGAACAATGGAGGAGCCAACATCATCTAGAGAACTTCGCCTGAGAGAAATGCAGGTGTATTAATGTAAAAGTCTTATATAGCAGAGAACATACTTAAATGATTTTGTTGTGCAGTTTACTTCTTTGAATTTCCCAGCACACGAACCTTCTATTCTAACTTGTAGTGGAGGAGTACTAAGGACTATCATTGCTCATTTACATTTGCAAGAACTGTATTTGGATAAATTCTTCATCACGTTTGGTTTAATACAAGGGTGTGATAGTGTGGCTGTCTGGGTTAGTGCATCTCTCCCGCGAGGGCTGTTTATGTTCTTTGTGAAACGCTTCGGTCTGTCGCAAACCGCTCTCTGCGTTTTACACCAGTTTACAATACCTTGGATACAACAAACTCGTTTAGAGTTAGTTGTGCAGAAAATACTAAACAATCTAAGTATCACCATAGCCATCTATGAAATTCGTATCATACAGTTATGTTTTTAAGACAATTGAAATATTTTTATTCTCTTGAAATGTTATATTAATGGTCAAAGAAAGAAAGCCTCAGAAAACCTTTTTAATTTAAGGTAAAGTTGGTAACGGTAGCAATACATCATCGTCATTAAGAAACCTAAGCAGCGTAAATAAAAACACGAATAGGCACCGCGGGTCGCGTTATTCGCGTTACTCGCTCGCTCGACAATGAAATCACAAGTTCGCTCCCTGAGCGACGCCTTTTTAAATTATTACATCTTCAAGGAGACAATTTGGAAAATGTATTGTTGCGAATGTATACCCAAATCCTCGGGATTACACTCAACGTTGGGCGTTTGAAGGAAATGTGCAAAATAACATTTTCGTACGTCGCCATGTGTCGAGTTCCCTCTACTTTTTATTTCGGGGGCTTTATTAAATGGGCCGAGATGGGCCCGCGCCTCCTCGCAATTAGGTCAACGTACGTGCGTGAAGTTCTATCTGAATAAAAACTTGATTAGCATCGCGAATGTAATCAAAACGTTCAGCTTCTACATTGTTTTATTCAAAGAATTGTTCAAACTATTTTTTTACTTATTTTTCTCCGGCTTATTATTCGTAAGCCGTTGTCAAATTGTAGTCGGCTTGCTGTCTAAACAGATGTGGATTAAGATTAGTATTTTAAGACTGCTATTTGACTTTTACAAATTAAAAAGGGAATTCTTTTTAAACTGTCGTTTCGGTAAAACTATACAAAAATACGCAATTTCAAAGTATTTAATAAGCCATAATTTAAGTTTATAATATTTGGTTTTAGATCTGAACCAAATAAATATTTAAAAGCATTTTAAAACGTCATATTAATTTATCCACTTTCATAAACTCGAAGCAAATTAATTCGTACTTACTACTACCAAATAACAACCGCAATCATTTTACTATTACATATCATATAAAGTTCTACAGTAACAAACTAAGACTATCGTCTTAAACACATTATTCATTCTTATAACATAAGCAAATCGCTTAGTTAGCAACATTACAAGCACTCAACACCAATGATATTTATTTTATGGAGTGCGTACATTACAGCCGCTAAGTGCCGCTATTGAACCGACTTCAATATTTGTATAGGAGCTATTAAATTGAGCTACGTTCTTTGATCAAGGCTAGGCTCTAATCATTTTGTTATATTGTATCTTTAGTACTTTGAATAAGAGAAATTACGCATTCTAGAGGTCTTGACATTTTCTATTTCACTATCACTGATCTCACCGACATTTTATAAGGTTTTAATTCAAATTAGGTGGCAAATCAAATCAAATCTACTAATCAAACTAATTAAATCAAGGCACTACTGAGTAGTGATAGTTTAAGTATCACCAACAATAATTTTAGTATTTAGATAATATTTCGCTTAAGTTAATATTTTTGCAATGATGATAAGCACATTTAGGTGGACTTTTTAAACTTAAGTCACATATCAGTAATTAGAACTAGTTGGTAGGCTAGAACTCTAGTACTTTGTTTGGGAGACTAGTGCCTATAAGCGCCTATTTGCCTTTTTTAGGACGGTATTTGTATTGTTCAAGTAAAAAGTTCCTAACTCAACCACTAGAGATTTTAAGAAAATTTTCAGGATTCCTTACATTTGTTTATGTCCGTTTTTAGTACTTTTTTGATGACTGTGGCCTTAAAAATATTCTCTAGATCTCTTGAGGATTGTTAAAGTTTTCCGTGGGCATCCTTAGTGTCCAAACTTAAAAAAAATACAGTGTTTTGATTGTTCACTGAAAATATTTTTTACCCAAGCACGTAGTTTTTACCATTCGCTCCCGGTTTTTGAGTACATTTAGCGGTAGTTTATCTATTCAATAGCGTTTTTTTAAATAAACCGGGGACTAGCGCTATTTCTGTTATATTGAGTTTTTGTTATTAAATTTAATATCTTCGTCATGCGATAGATATCCTGAAATTACTGCTACCCTCAAGAGATACTTAGACATATCTCAGCGTTGAATTACATACGATATATCTGAAACTTGTGCCTAAGTGGTATCAAATGCATGAAATACTGGAGGGAGTCTAGATGGAAATGTGTATATGTAAACTAAAAATTGACATTAAATGTGATCAGTTTTTTTCGTGGCATGAGATCGACAAGATACCAATCCTCTTATTCACAAAAATATATGAAGTTACGAAAGGTTTATAAAGAGTTTTGTTTCTATCACTCCTTAGCGAAATTAAAAAGAGAAAACATATTTTAGTAGTTGTTAACTAAAATAGGTTTATAGTGTGTTTATGAATTAGAGGAAGAGGACTGTGTGACTAATGGGCTTAGTCAATACTTGAAAATGTATGTATTCTTTTATGCTAATATATCCTACTAATATTATAAGTACAAAAGTTTTAAAGGATGGATGTTCGTTTGCAAGTTTTTCACAAAAAAAACTACTGAACGGATTCAAATGAAATTTGGTACACTGATATTTTATAACCTGAATACATATACAATAACATAGGATACTCTTTGTCCTAGGAAATCTTTTCACTCGACAAACCACGGTCAAAAGCTAGTTAATAATATCAATACAAATAATCCTTACAGAAATTCAGAGCTAACTTTTTACGTACAGTAAAACAACGAAATCAGTGAGATAATGAACGATCGTTCACAGACAATTTCATTAGAGTCCGGTGAGATAACAGATGGACTGTTCAATTACCCGCCCGAGGATACCGCATTGTAAATGTTATTAATGGGTTAATAGTTAATACAGCCAAGACAAAGCCGCCATTGTCCAACGTATTTGTGCTCCCAATTTAATATATTTTGCGGTGATTTCAATGATTGGGTTTAGTTTGAATGTTTTTTTTAATATTTTTGTTCTGACGTCACTTTTTTACAGTTACTTTGCTACCCGCACTTGGTAAGCGTGGTGGATTCAAGGAGATTTCTATTCATAGAAGCATCATTGTCACACAAGATGAGTAGTGGATTCAATTCTCGTACATTGACTTTGAACATATTTATGTATATGTGTGATTTTCAATAGTTATAATTTTAGATCTATATTGCAGATAGATAGATTTAATTGTTTGTAAGTTTCCCTGACATTAAGGATTCTAATTTTTTATAAAAAAATAAGACAGCTAACATACTGCCTTTTAAAATGAACCAAATATATCAATCAACTTTTCTACATTTTGTACGAATAAGTAGACATTTCTTTAAAATAATTTTCAGCTAAATTAAGGCTATACCTATTACGTCATACTCTAGCTACTTAGCGTGACGAGATCTACTCAAGTTCATTAGTTAAATTGTAAGATTAGCGTGATCGGATCTCGATGCTGCCGGATTAATTTACTTCCATTCCTTGATTACACTTAAATTTAAGATATTGTACAAGTGATTTTTTTTGGGAAATTATTGGCTGTATCTGTGAGAGAGAGATTTCCGACCCGTTCTTAAAAAAAAATTGCCTAAAAAGCCTTACAATAATGATATGATTTTTTTAAAGATTGATTTAAAAGTTTCAAGTTTAGTACATTGCTGAATTTCTATTTTTGGATCAGAAAAAGGTTACTAAAAACAAAAACTTTTTAGTTTCTCGATAACTAATTCAAAGACCATAGTCTGTTTCTAGTTTCGGAAGAAGATCCGCAGTAAATATCATTGTTGGACAACGATTTTACATAATTATATTAAATCGTTATCAAACTTTGAACCGTGCGGCCACACTTAATTAAACCATAGTTATAATCAGCTGTTAAATTTACTACAATAAACTCACATTAACCTCTAGCTAACTCACAGTAAATCTAAGTTTATCTCTTATCGTATTATCTCCCGTCTAACTTAGCACAGGATAAGCAGAGCTGCACACATTAGCATTTTATCTCTAAATGCATTTCATATTCATACGGCAAACGCATAGCGGAATTAATTGCAAGCGTGTACCTGGCCTTATAATTATGTGCCTGTGCTTTATATATGTTATGTAGGTAGAATATGTTGGATATTTAATACTTACTCTTTAAAATGTAGTAAAATTATTTTTTTCGGTTTGGACAGTTGTTTGTACTTATTTATTAAGACTATTGTACAAAATCTGTCTTTTACGCTTTTATGGCTAAACTGCTGAAATGCCCATCAAACAAACTGAAAAAAATACATACTAGCTTCTGCCCGCCACTTCGCGTGAAAGGATTTCCAGGGCTAAAAGTATGAGTTGACTATATTTTTTCTCGTGAAAAGTAATAACTAACAAATGCAAACATCCTTCCTCACAAACTTTTGCATTTATTATATTAGTAGGAAAAGCCTTTTATTCCCACACCGTCAATTTGAAACCAAAACGTAATCTTTTTTACTTACTGCAGAAATACAATTATACATGTTTAAAAACAGAATGCCATCAAAAACATTCTGTAAAAACCTCAAGTCTCGCCGTAAAAAGTTGTGAGATCTATATAATACCAAGTCGATTAATCTATTTAGTCTCTACTTAAAGGACCTTCTGTCTTAAGTTATTACGTATGTTATTATCATGCCAATAAAAAAAAGTACCTTTAAAACAAATAGACCGACATGGTCATCGCATGATTTAATTATTAGTATGTATCACACTACACAGCACGACGAGAAGTTAATGCTCCTGAAATGTTAATGGCGAACTTGTGTTTTCTTGCGATGACCAAGTCGATCTATTTGTTTTAAAGGTATTTTTTTTTTAATTGGCATGATAATAACATACGTAATAACTTAAGACAGAAGGTCCTTTAAGTAGAGACTAAATAGATTAATCGACTTGGTATTATATAGATCTCACAACTTTTTACGGCGAGACTTGAGGTTTTTACAGAATGTTTTTGATGGCATCTCACTTCTTTTTGTAGAGCGAACATAAGTCCAATTTGTATGGAAAGACGTTTTTTTTTTCATAATTCAACATATTTTCCTATGGGAATGATGTTCAGTTTCATGGGCTAAACACCCTTACCCACCCTATACCCCCTCCCGTTATGCCTCATATAGTAGGTACCTATTTACACCTATTTATTTTATTTTCTACAGTAATAATAATTCATTAACTGCAAATGTAACCTTGTAATCTTATACATTTATATGGGATTACAAAGTTATTGTTGCAGTTGGTGTATTTAGAAAACTGGACCGAAATTAGAAAATATTGGATTTTTCCCATGATTAAGACACTAAACCCTATTTGTATACTAAATTTTAAGCTTCTAAGTCTGCTAGAAGTACCTTAGACTTTTGATGATCGGTGAGTCAGTGAGTCAGTGAGTCAGTGAATCAGTGAGTGACAAAATTCAAAATTTTAACAAGTTGTCATTCTTAAACTACGGGTTCAAATTGACTGAAATTTTAAATATACCGTGTTTATACAATGACTAATTAGTTGCTGAAAATCCAGCCTTCTTGTTTTATTCACAACGAAATTATAGGGGTGTCAAAAATAGCCCGAATTGCTTCGAGAAAAGGATGTTACGGCCGTGCCGCTTTTTTTTTGCTCGACTTGCGGGGGCACTTCCGTGCCCCCAGATAATGACAATATTCCAAATTCGTAACGAATTCATACAATGCAACCACATTAAAAAAAGCTTTTAATAATTTTTAACCAAAGAGAATTTACTCTTCACAAAGTAATATTCCTATTTTAAATCGGGACAGTTTAAATGCATTTCGGATAATTCGTACGTCGGACACAAAGTTCGTTATTAATAATTTAAATTCGTTCGAATATTAACTCGGCTGTCATGGATATGGCGATATATGGAAATAAAGGTTTAATTTAACTCATTACTGTCCCACTGCTGGGCACGTGTCGCGAGTGGGTACAGACTTGAACCTTCTATGCTGCTCAAATGCGGTTCAAGGACTTTTTAGTCCTTCTAGAACTGTCTTTAAGAAATATTAAGCATGCTAGGTTAAATCGCAATGTTTTCTTTAACCGATAAAGCAAGTGATTATTATTTTCTATACATAAAATACTTTGAATAGTCATAAGTGTGTAGGTTTTGGACTACCGAAGTATGTGGGAGACGACTGCTTATATCATTTGACTATCACTAATATACAATATACTCACAATAAAATACATATTATTATGTTACTGTTGAAGTAGAGATAAAGTACTTTTGTAGAAGTTTTAACGAGTAACAAGTAAAATAAAAAGCGTTTCAACAACTCACATTAGAGATAATTCATCAAACCATAGAGAATTTGCGTTTTCGCGCCTTTTAATTCAGTTTTAAGAGTTTGACGCGTCGCCTAATGAGTTTGTGGCACGAATGGAATATGTCTATTAATTGAGATGAATAAATTATGAGAACGGTAAAGAAAGTTTGTTAATCAAAGACTGTCTTTTGTTTGTGAATGTGATTTCAAGTTAGTCATTAAGTTTGTAGAACAAAGAATAATGTTTTTGGTGCTTATTTTTCGAAAATCTATCTTTGTGTCTTGAGTCAAAGACATGCCAGATTTATTTTTTGATTTAATGAAGCAAATATAGTTATTTAATTATTGCTATTATTTCAGTACTGAGCTTTTCCCTATCAGAATCGTATCAGTAAATATGGTTTTCTAAGTTTCTGAAAATTACTATTACTATAACTGAAAATTCGCAACAAAATGTAATCTCTTCAAAACTAAAAATGTCGATATGACAGAACTTGTACAAAGAAAAAAATATGTAAATGAAAATCAAGAACTTTCATGTTTCACGAGCCTTTTATAAGTTTTATGATGTCATACGAGTTGTTTGAAGGTCAGAGGTAAAATGGCGGGTGTTAGGCGTGACTTGACGACACTCCGTTCTCAAGCTAAAAGGCTATGAAAAAAGTTCAGGACTTTTTTCGTTCAGAAAGGCTTTTTTGTTGTCCTTTTTACGTTTGCGTATATTGCGGTCAGAATGTCCATTGAAATTACAGCGTCTTTATTATTTGGTAGAGTATTCCAGGCTTTTTCTTTTAAAATAAATTACCTTACTTTTACTTCAGCTATCTGCAACTTACCTGCAAACAAAAAAACAATATGGTTAGTAAATATAAAACAAAATAAATCGCGGTCAGTGAAAGCACAACTAAAACCAACTATGTAACCGCTAAGCAAGGTTTAGACCATAAAGTATAGCTTATCACTCGACGTAATGTGGGCATTGGCATTCTCGCATCGGTTGATTTTATCGTATCGGAAAACCGCGTTTTATCGATAGATTAATTAGCAAAATTGCATTAGCAAGCCTGCACTGTATTTCGCACTAATTGTCAAGTGCGTTCGGTTTAGAGCGAATGGGCGCCGAGCACGACGTATCATATCTAGAGATGGACATGAACGTCGGAACAGATTATATCCACCGCGTTTAGTGTCCGCACCTGCTTACCGCAATTAGGGCTGATGTGTGTGAAATTAATTAATGAAATTGTGTTACGGTGATTATTTTGGTTTACGGCGGTATTGGTTTATGGCGGATTTCGTGTTGGATTAAAACCAGTATTAATGAGTATTATTGTATCAAATCTGCTTATGAAGCAGTAAAACATAACAATGATCAAACACATAAGGTGTAAAAATAAATTTTATAGCTCTGAAGCGCAACAACGGGCTGAGGATATAAACTTGAACCGTAAAAATTTATGCGACATCATTAAACTGCTGCAGCACGGTAGCCCTAAGTGCAATCATAGTGGTATTGAACTTGCGAGAGCGGAAACCAAATGCAGTTCGCACGATTCTAAACACTTCTAAGCATTAAGAAAATGCTTTGAAGAAAACTCGACCGTATTCCACGAACTTAAAGGTCAACAAAGTCGGATGTAGCGCTAACTATAGTTCAGAAGAGAGATGCCGCCTTCCGCCACCGACTGCCACTAATGAGTCGGTCAATTAACCGCCACATTAACGGACCACTTTGTAATACGTGCGACGCAGTAACAAAACGCAGCGATTCCAAATTTAAATGTATCAGCGTTCCAATTTATCGAAATAAAAAGGTACGTGTTATTTTTAAAAATAAAAAGCATTTTGTTGTTATTAACGTGCAGCGTAAAATGGAACTTTACGATTTTATCGTTGTAAAATCTCGCCTTGTTTGCTTTAGCATACTTTAATCTATTCTACTTAGAGCTGGCTTTTTCGCACCTGAACCGGGGGTGTTTTAAAACGAATTTACCGCCTCTTTGTTAGAGAGCTACGTGTCTGTTAATTCGTTTACTCTTTGCGAGGAGGGCTCTAATGGGAGGGCTTTTCTTGCAATTAGCCGCAATTAAGATACTTCGTAAGGAAATACCTCCACGGATTCTTGCATCGAATCACGATTCTAAATCGTCGATACGTCGGATGCCGACATTGTTCCATCGTTGTTTCGCGTAGCGGATTTGTTCGGGAGCGGTAATTAAAAGCCGATTACGTTGATATTGAAGGTTCTCACACCAATCAATGTTATACGACGAGCAAATTGGAAAATGAAATGCCGTAATACCTTGTTTATTATTAGGCAGACATATCCCCTTAATTCCGTTTATACAGGATCCGCGTTAATTAGTCCTTTAGGGCAATTTTTCAACTCCAGTAATTTTTGACGTCGTTTACGTCATTGTATTCACGAGTAACTCCCATATGCATGATTTAGTGATGGGATTTATTATTGTTAGATTCCCATTTGGACACATGACAAATAAATTTTACTAAAATGCAACGGAATTTTTTACGGTTTAAATCAACGCAACTAAATTTGATAAGCTCTTGCAAGCATTCATAGATATGAAACTAAAAATATTTCCCTTTCGACATAAACGTATATGAATGACAAATAAAAATGAACGGTGCATTAAAGCCTTCACGGCTTAGCTCGCTATCGACTATCAAAAATTGTCGTGGCACAGATAATAAAAGCAAACGTCAAAATAAATCGACGAGAGGGGTTATCTGTGGTACATTAAGCTTCCTTGTCGCTCTATCTCATATTTCTTGGTCATCGATAAATAGAGGCGGGCGGCGGCCACCTATTATAATTAAAGCGGTCGATAAAATCGACATGTAACGCACTTTAGTGTGGCTAGTGCGGTGCGTTATCGATAACTGTGATGTGACCGGGTGGGTCTGGGTGGCCGGACCACCCGCGCACTTGCGCAACCTCCTGCTATCGGTGAACTAAATTAAGTGGGCATTAACATGTGAAATACTTTCGAGACAATAGCTCGGGACATGTCGCGGGACAACCGTATGTTTCACCGTTACGATCTATCTTTACTGGCAAGAGTTCCGAGTTCCAACGAGATATTTATTAGATTCCAACTCCGATAGATAATTTAGTAGCTTTAAAATTTTATTGTGTGCGATAAGTCGTAAAGTTATGCAGTGATAAGCCGGCTTTTGAATTAATTGATCATTAATTTGACACGAAGAATTTTGTAGTACAATGACGCACATAAAAAGCTACGTGACTGACTAGATAATAGAGATTGAAGTCTATTGGAAGTTCAATATAATTACAGTCCACAATTGATATTAGGTTAGTATTTCTTTAGAAGAGTTGTAGAAGTGTTCTGAATAGTAACAAAGGTATAATAGGTACAATTACGGCTGAACAAGGAGCGGGTGGAATAAGTTGAACGGCTTCGAACTTGGTAACGCATTATCTAAGATTTCTTAGAGGCAATCTGAGGTGAATTATGTTTCGGACGTAAGTTATGGGCGGTGGGGTCACGAGTGAACTCTGGGCTTATAATAGCCGGCTGCAGTATAGTTTAGGAAGCGAAAATTGGCTTGTTTTTGGATAGAAAGATAGCCGTTCGTAGCTTCGAGGCTGTGCGATATTAAAAGGCTATTGTTGAGTGGTGTAGAATTATGGACGATTAATAAGGTATATTAGATTGATATTAATAGCTTGTGCAAGGCAATTGTTGTGATAGTCTCTACTAGCTTAGCAAAGTGTTGTGGCTTGAATTTCATACGAAACTAATATTTGTACGGTTTTGTGTAACTGGTAAAAATCCTCGCAACTTTAGGTTCAATTTAGTTTCATCGTATCTTTTAAAAACACTTCCGCTACGTAATAAAAGTGTTTTATTGTATAGTGTATAATTAGGTAGTGGTCAGATAATAGGTAGTTCATGATATATTATAATAGTTCATAGTATTTCAATTAACTGCTTATAATAATCTAACGGAGACACAGGATTGGTCAGAATTAATTAATTTTAGGTGTTAATTTCGTCTTCCAAGAAGGATTCAATTACTAATTATAATAGGTCAGTCTTGTCATTAAAATATAGATAGATTTCGATATAGGTAGATTCCGAGATCTTATGGATATTTGAATATTACTGTATATTAGTGATAATACTGGCCATCATGTCACCTTACGTGTTTTAACGTAAAGTTGACTTACTAAAAAAAAATGTTGAGTCCTCATTTGTCATAGTCATTCTTTATCCCTATTCCCCTACTTTTGGCCCAGTTTTAATTAGAACATAATATCTTATGTCTTAGGCCACACAATAACGAGAGTGATTTATGCAGGCGCACGCAATCACGCGCCATTGTGCCACCGATATCTTCAGGTAACGCTCTTCTAGAAATAGAACTGCTTTGTTCTCTTGTTCTAGCCATTGTATCGGCTGTAGTGGACACTTCATAGATTGGAAGTCGGCTTTTACGAAAATTAATCATTAAAGTCACGTTTTTAAACGAATGTATTGTGTAGACGGATTAATAAAGAAAAAAAAAATAAAATAAAGAAAAACAACATTTGCATTCTAAATTCAAATTTAAGTTACATTTTGTTTTCGTGTTAAGAGATGATGTATTCGATATTCGAAAGCTCATTTTTTTTATTTGAACTATTTTTTTATTATGTTTATAAGCTGTGGTTAGGTTTTTCTTAGGCATTCATATAAAAAAACAGTAGTATCACTACATTTCACGCTTGTTCCATTACAAGTTTGAAACAGAGGCCTTTGCCCTACATTTAGAAGCTTTAGTCTCTAAATCAAAATAACAACACTATCTACAATATGCTTTCAAAATTACTTCCGCAATGTAAAATGGCGGTCAAAATTAGCTTTAAGCTCAACTAAGCAGCATTTCAGAGGTCCAACGATCGTAATATGTGGTTGAAACACGCGTGGTGTTTACAGCACCTCAGTAACTATGCAGCATACATATTTGTATGTATGCTTGTATGTTTAGTCCGTCACATAATATCATGTACATGTGGGGTCGGGCCGCAATCTGAGGTATGCCACCGCGCGTGCTAGCCACGCAATACCTCTATACCTCTAGCCAGATAAAACTATTATACCCCGTAAATTATACGTGCTTCATAGATAACAGTGAAGGTTAGGTTATATTAAATGGCTCTCATTTTCTTGTTAATCGAAGTTTCTTAGTGGTTTCTTTAAAATATTAGTTTACAGAGAACATTTTATAAAATTAACTGTTAGTTTTGAATGTTTGTTTGTATGGCGATTTTTAATTTAGGGGCTGTTGTTTAGGTAACTTCTTTTCGGAATCCGGTGGTCCCATTTCTGTATTCAAAAAAGTTGTTACAACTTATATGTTGTACGAAAACTTAAAAGATATTTTTCCGAAACTACAAACAGCGTAGTAGCAAGTATTATTCCTATGTATTTTGACAATTTCCAACTGGAATTTGCTAAATTTCACCGAAGCTATTCGGTCCACCCTCGGCGAGGACTTCCGGCATAGTTGCACGCCAAATACTTTAGAGTCGGTCCTTCGGTAGCGTCGTTCCGTTTCACGCTACTTTTTGCCGTTTTCAATTCCTTCGACGATCAATTAGACACGGTTTAATGGATTCGGGTGTCGTCTGGTGAGTGATCGATCACATGCAATAAGTACATTAAGTAGTAGTTGCCGGATGTGGCCCGCCGTTCCCGCCAACCGCTCCTGATCGATGGCGTGACACCCACATTAGTTTTTCATAAGAAAATGCGCCATTACATCAATCAAGCTCATAAAACTTTAACTTAAGTGTCTTTTATAGGTACTATGATAGCAAAATCAGAGGTGAATATTTACGAAAATAACTCAAAATATTTCAGTATATTGTATAGTTATCCCAATTACTTTCAAATCTTGTAAATAAAAGCAAATGATTTCGATAAAACTCTCGTTTTATAACCTAGCGGGAAACGTAAATAGAGTGTTATAAAGCGGATAATAAGTTTGAAATGTATAATGAAATGGACAAACTATAGCAGTGCCGTGCATCAGGCCGGTAAGTGCTGCAGTCACGAAAATGTCAGTTGATTAAAAGCCATAAACAAGAAAATAAATATGGCGGAATAGGGGCGTGTTAGGTTAGCTGGTCGTGCAATAAATTTTACACAGTACAACCACATAAGCGTAAAAACGGTTGCTTTCTAGAAATGGTGAGATTTTTAGAAATTATTGTTAGAAAATGTTTATAAAATATGGTAGCGACTGATATTACAACGTTATTTATTTTCAGTTTCTGTATTTCGTATTGTAGATACCGAGGCAAGTAATATTTTCAGACATCTGAAATTGCTGTTTTGTATAACATCTTGTCCTAGTTCTTAGTGATGACTTCTTTTCTGTATTCATGCTGCGTCAATACTGACAATGAAAGTTCTCTCTTTCATTTAGCACGTGTTGGAAAGTGACACAAAACAGAAGCAGTAGCAGTTGTTTTCCGTGTCACAGCCAATTGGCTTTTATCGGATTTCTCCGATAGATTCCGTAAATAATTTAAGAATTAGGTACGTCAATCGTGTTCCGCCGTTTCCGCCGACACATGCGGGCGTGTAAATAACTCAATGTAGGCGTTAATTATGTCGAGTGATCTTGAATGAGCCGGCCTTAACGCGCCTCCATATTGAACGAAACGTAATCATGTGAAAGATTCCATTTTAAATTGTATTTTATTTTTTTGTTTGCTCATTTGTCAATTGTGAACTATTTATGGTCAGATGCATTTGTTTATATTGTATTTAAAATAACATCTCACCTACGCTTAAATGAAATGCAATTCAGGTTTAAGTTTTTGAACTATCGCGATTGATACACATAATACAAAATTGCTAACGACTCTTAAGTACAATAAGAATTTTAAGGTTTAGGTTTAGTTTATAGGGTAATTTTAGGTTATGCAATTCAATCGAAACGTGGGACAGCAAATAAGGTATAGTAAACCTTAAAATTCTGATCACGTTAACAATTTTTTTATTAAAACATTTAATTTACCAAAAGATCCAACAATTTCTTTAGTCTTCTACCAGCAACTAACCTTAAATCCCATTTATTTTCTCGATAGATTTTTTCCATATACCTATGAGAGCCAACCGTTCAGAATGAGCGAACGTTCCTCTACGTTCCTTCACGTTTCGAGGAAATGGGCACTGCACATGACTGAGATGGATTAGTGACCATTAAGGGCAGACCGTCTAATACCTATGTGAACGCAATATGTGCTCAAATAGTAATAAATGATTATATATTAGGCAATACGTATTGACGTCATCGATCTTCTCAATGTTATTTGGTAGAATTCTGTTACTTATGTGCCTAGTATTACTGCATTATTATTTTATTGATAGAACCATCCTACCGATATTTTAAATGCGAAAAATGTGTGGATGAATGTATAAACGTAAGTTACTCCTTCACGCAAAACAAAAAAGATTTGAATAATTTACCCACAGATAGTTTATAATCAGATTGACACATTTTAGCCTTGGGTTTTTTTCCACGCAGATGAAGACGTAGGCAGTAACTAGTACCACAAAACAAAATTCAACATAAAATAGTCGTTTAAGAATAGAAATGATTTAACATTGAAAGGATACCGTATTATATTTCATTCGTAATGATGGTAGATCGCTCGAGTGCTGCCAACTAGAAGATGCAAAAACAAAATGGTGTTACCGTTTTAAACTTTTATAGAAAGAAACAAAGACAAATCGCTGTCTCACATCCAGAGCGTGGATTAACAAAGTCCTGTTTATGGTAATTAAACGAGATCTAATCCGTATTCAGACATTTTGTATTTCAAAATAGGTGATAGCTATTTATATAATCTTTATACATTATATAACTTATGAAAAGATAATTTTTGAAAAAGAAGCTACCCTATTGTTGATTTGTGATTTTCATCTTCACACTAACGTAAATCCAAATGGGTTTAGCATAACAGAACAGCATACATGGCAAGCAATTCCTTTTTTTAATAGTTTTTCCTTGCATTCATACAGTTACATACGTTATTAACAGTAACTATCTGTGAACTATATTTTATTAAAATTCGTTAATTAATTTTGGTGGCATTGAGTAACAAGTACCGAAAACAAAATTTTTTTCGCATTTATAATATTAGTAAAGATGCATAGAAAGTATAGTTAGTATGAAAGAAGGTGCATCTAGTTGAGATTTCAAGTGGTCACCAAAGCTTATTAAACGTTGTGCTTCGATACGGGAACCAAATATTGGATTTCCTGAACTAGTCTATAGCCACTGGACACTGTTGATAACTTATTTACTGCATCACACATGGAATTGAATACGTCACTTGTGTATCCTTAAGTTAGCAATCGTATTGCTAATAGATACACTTCTAAATACTAAATATTTTTTTCTTGTCTTAAATGATTCGGAACTACTGCAACAATTTTGATGATGTGAACTTAAATGTACCTAAGTACTGCTATTTTAAATTAGTCTACGTCATACAAAGTATGCAGCTCTCCATCTAATTGGTAGAGCCCGTGCAAGCGTTGGCCAGTTAGTATCTATAAATCAAACATTTACTACGGCATTGTAGAACCGTATTTTATTTCGTCGAGACCTAAAAACACGGCTGTCAAGTAAATAAGGGAATAAAATGACCGTAATTGAACAAGAGTCACCTTTAATCCATTTAATTATAAATCTAAAGCTTATTTTTGAAAACGATGTTGAATATTAACGGAACAGAGGGCTGGCGGCGCATTTCATCTGTCAGTAATTTATTGTCCAGACAAGTTGTGACATCAGCCATTGAACGAGGTTATTTATGCTCAATGGAATTCAAGTTAAAACTACTGAAATTTATTCACCATCGACCCTCACGATTATTAATGAAAACTATAAATTTAGACGTTCGACAGATAAATAAGTTACAGCAACTTTAATCCGAGGCCGTACCTCGAAATAACAGCTTGCACAGGACACCCAGTATTTACACAACATAAAATAAAATATCGTTTTATTACTGCTCTGTTCGTTTAAACGTTCCGCTTTACATACTGGCCGCAAACAATAAGTGAAAAACATGACGTATTAATAATTAAAAAACTAGCTGCATTCCCTTTTCAAATGAGAGGAAACCATAAACAACGCGAGTTTTAAAAAACAACATTTCCCCGCCATTGTTGGTATTACTGACAGAAAAGGTTTAACATAATAACCAGCGGTTTATGGCTGGAAAGTTCGCAAGCTATTATAAGCTTTCTCTGTAACATTCACCATTTTCCTACTAACACATAGTTGTGTAATTAAAGAGTCAGAAACAGCATTATGCTAACAACTATATTTTCTGGTGTGTGAACCCTGACCCGTTGGTGTGAGAAAATGGCCGGCCGTTAAAAATGTTTTGGGTTCGTGTAAAATGAAACGTTATAATGTGAGGGAAGTTTTTCTTGTTACCAAAATTGTTAAGCGTCGGGATGGATAATTTCACCTACGTTATACGAACACTACACACATGTCCGAGTAAAATATCGACGGAGATAAATTTATACCGAAATTGCTCCGGATTTTTTCAAAGGAAATTCCGGTTTGCATGTTTTCAATGAGGAAACAAGTAACATGGCCACAAAGAATATAATTTATTAAAGCAATGAACGTCAAAACGGTTGCCAATATCTTACAAAAACGAAACATTATACCGGGAAAATCTCCTTAAAGCAAAGCCCGCTCGGAATAAATAAAGGCAGAAAACAGAATCCCGAATCGAACTTTTTAAATGAAAGTTATTTAAATAAATATTACTTCAACAAAATTCGATGAACCGTAAGTACAATAATTTTAATCAAGCAACATTTACTCACATTAGATTTAAGACCCGAAGCTTGGAATTAAACGTAAACAAAGAGCTTATTAAAAGGCTTCACTGACGGTGTTTAAATTGATCAAACTCGGAGTAAGTGGGATAATCCGGCGGGTTTAACATAACAACAGACAAGCCTGTTTGTTGAATATCAGAGCACCCACTTGTATTGGCGCGGTTAAATAAAAGGCAATGCAAATAAAACGCCTCGTTGTGCCATTTGTGAGACATTTACCGCGAATTATGCGTTCGTAATTAACGAATGATTATCACCTCTTTTTATGAATAAAGCAATGTTTATAATAAGAAACGCTTGTAAATTTATTAAAAAGGAAGTACCTTACAAAATGTGATTGTTTGCTGCCATATAGTAATGAATTACTTCCGGATTGATACTCTAGTGATGTCCACGCATTCGACTAATGACATTAGTATATTAAGTCGTGTAATGAAGCCCTCCGCCCCTTCTAATACCCCGAACACTTATAAAGATAAATGACCGCGCCCATTCCACCGTTACGTTTCCTACGAAACGGGGTTAAAAGGGTTTTTAGTTCCTTAATAATTAATAGAAGGGTAGTCCATTTTGAAAATTAGCATGATTCTGTTTTTAGTAGCTGAACACGATAGGACTGACCGAAGATAAGATTGGTAGAAGATCATATAATTAATGGAAATATTAATGAGGTTGGATTTGTGGATTATATCATGAATTTATGATGAAAACACATCCTGTTAGCGAAATATAGCTGTGTGTGAATATAGAGCTTTCGACTAGAGAAAAAGGTTGAGATAATGACGAACTAAACCTCCCATCAATAACATTTTGATAAGGATCATATATCACAGAATTCAGTTCGGTATAGAAAAACACTTGACCGAAAATATCTGCGGGCGGCCGAGCGCGAAGGTCGGTGGTGCGACGCATTCATTTTTCCATAACACCGGCCGATTATTCACACGCAAAATAATACCTATCGATTTAAAAAATGAATCCTTTTATAAGCGGAACGAACGCTATTCCGCCGTGAAAATAGCTTCGGTGCTTTCATTTTACAGCGTCGAAAGGGTTCCCCGCGAGCGAGTAATAAAGTAATTTATCCACTTCCGATAACAGGCCAATAATCCTCGGGCGCACTTCGCGAGAATATGAGGAATAAATAAAAGGAGTTCGGAGGAGTTCGGGGGGTTCGTGTGGCTTCGAGATAACGCGGCCATCCACCGCGCATCCGATGCACTCGGCTCCAAACTGTAATCCTTGCAGAGAGTTAGTTAGCAGATACCGCGCCAGACCAAGTCAATCGTCGGTTCAAACTCTAACTATTTTTAACGAGATGCCGATACCATGTCTTCTCGTTACAATAACAAAGTTCGTTCGAAACTTGTTAGATGTGGTTTATTTGAACTTATTTTTGCTGAAAGTTTAACAAGTACATGTTTGTTGACAACAAATATAAACTACGTTGAAAATGTTGCCTCATCAAATGTGATTTCATATTCAGTTTGATGGTTCTGAGTATTCGAATATCAATTTTGTGTCGCGGTTTGGGAACGCCCGCAAAATGTTTTGGAACTTAGTCGTTCAGTCCAGTGTATCTCATATACATTATCCATTTAAATCCTTCAGTGGATTCTCATCACGCTTCAAGTAGTGTCCCGAGGCACTTAGTACGGTTACTACGCCCTAGGACTCGCTAGTGATGTACTCACTCTACTGTAGTATTCGATTACTAAGCAGGGAACCATAGACAAGCCGATCACTTAGTCGAATTGGCTGAACGTCTACGAAAGATATTAAAGTGTAGTAAAATCCTGGGGTTATATTTTTATTTATTGTCGTCTATAAGACTTCTGATTGAATATTCATAGTCGTAAAGATTATATTGGGAGTAAAAGTAAATTGCTGACATTGCATTACTCCTGTATGATTTTAAATAGCTTAGCAGAAGTATTTATCAAGATGACAAAATGAAACGAATATTTAATAATCAACAGGGATTAAAGCAATTGCGCGGTATACGGTGTCTATCTTATTGTAGCACTTACCTTATTATATAGTGTGATAGTAGTAATACAGTGTAAATAGAAATAGGTTTTCTCATACAGACAAAGCACATTATTAAAAACCCTTTGTAATATATAATAGCTGACTAAATATCCTATTCCTGAGGTAGAAGTTTACCCTAATTTTAAGTGATTTGACCAGCATTATAATAATATAACCTCACTCGTTATACCTGTGACATAAATAGAGTGTTAATTGTTATCAGTGCTATTTGTCGAGTAATAAAGCAATTGAACCCTTCGGCTATCAGCGCATCTCTATGGCGACTAAGTTGTCGATTGTAATTTGGCAAGTTCGCTCGGGCGTAACGCGATAACGATTATCGTGGCGAATATATTATATTGTTAATTTGTTTTGTTGTGTTGTACCTAATGTGTAATTATTGTGATTGTGTATGGTCATTTACACTTAGGTGTAAAAACTTAACCGGGAAAGTAATTCTACAACTAATAGTTTTGACTCGTTCATATACGTAACGCCCTTCGTACACAAAGCTACGCTAGTCTTCAATACGATTTTAGTATTTGAGAAACCACCACGACTTGCTTCGCCAATATTCCTCCCGAGACTCATTTTTGTAGTCGATGGACGACTAAAATTTTTGAGTATCGGAGGTTTACGAAGCCTTGCGTACGAAGGCTTTCATTTTTAATGTCGATACCATCACTGCGTAGACTACCAAGAATACGATTCTGGACACAAACAACGTGTAGTCCTCATTGAATACTATTATAAATTATGCAATTTCGAAAAGAACGAATTTTTCATACAAAGACCAAAAAAAAAAAATGTAGGTTGTAACCTGATTTGTTTACAAGTATATCGTTATTTTGAGGCACAACAATAGTCCTTAATGAATATAGACCTAAACATCTAGATTTTCATTACCATTAGCACAAATAAAGAACCACTCCCACTATAAGAATTCATTTAATTTGGCTAACAAGTTAGCTCATACATTCACAACGGTACATTTACATTGTAAGTGCGGGACAGAGTCCGGAGTACAGACGTATCTCGTATCGTATTGAGGACAATGTATGCGTCTGTACCTATGTTTAAGACACATATGTATGAGTTTCGGAAAAGGTGAGAAAATGTGCTGTTTTTGGAGGAAAGTGTAGTTATTCTGACTAAATTAATGAAATTTATTATTGTCTAAAATAGTCAGTATAAAAGAAAATTACGTTAAATTAGGGATAGGATGGAATTTGCAATCAATCTAGGTATCAACAGATTCGTCTCAGATTCTTAGCGAAAATAATTCATTTAAACTTTGCATCACTCAAAGGTAGACGGATAGAAAATGTCCTCATCTATGTAAATTAAGTTTAAAATGGATAAATACTAAGAGTCTATTTTCAATTATGTAATATTTTGATACATTCGGTTCGAATTTAATACTTAGATAGTTTTCTCAATTTAAATATACCTTGCAGGAACACTCAGTAATTTGCAATAGTGAAGACTAAACATAAATGTGAAAAAGTAACATAAATGTTAGGTACAAGCATTTAGGTCGGAATCAAGATACACATAATTAAGTTTACGCAACCACCAATTTATAATTAAATTAAAAACTAAGATAGTTCAAACCTAACTACTTAAACTAACACCCTAATACCTAGAGTATAACAGCCGCCATTTCCATTCAAGTCAAACGGACCTTAACCCTGGAATCGTCACATAGACTGGGAATTATACATAAAAGTGAGTAGCGAAAGGGTTAACAGTTATGACAGCGTTTAGCGGTCCACTATCACAAACGGAGGAATTCTAATTAATGCTACCAAAAATGTACTGTACGGGTAAAGTCTCATACCCATGAGGCGAAAGTTTAAAATGTACGAGTTAAGCTTCGTATCCACGAAGCAAAATTTTACGTGTGATAAGTTGCACCACGTTGTTGTTCAAAATTAACTGCCGATATTGGTATGCTTTTTTTATGATTTGATTATCTCTAGTTAAATCTTGATAGATCTTTGGTAAAGAATGTGTCAAAAATTCAACTGAAGATAAGTAAATCTATCCTGGAAAAAGTATATTCATATCTGCCATTAATCACGGAACTTTAATATCATAGAGTTTTTCGTCAGCAATATGCTGCACTAGTGTGGTTTTCAGCGGGGATCATTGCGCATCACGTCTACCGTAGATAACATTTGAGGCACAACTGTATGTTGCACAGAAACAAATAAGTGACCGGGCCTGTTATTCCCACATAGTTGCTTACCAGACAAGTAGCGATTGCAACTTCAAATACTTCTTTTTTTTTAATACTGTGTTATTGGCGTAAATTGAAATATAACTAGATAGGCTGCGATCAAAGTTATCGAACTAAAAAATTCAAAGCCGCTTGACAATATGTTGCGCGTTGCTGCGCGTCGTGTTACGTGTTGCGCGTCAATTGTTGCCCAGTGGATA
The DNA here is from genome assembly GCF_050436995.1 of Anticarsia gemmatalis. NCBI lineage: Eukaryota > Metazoa > Arthropoda > Insecta > Lepidoptera > Erebidae > Anticarsia > Anticarsia gemmatalis. The sequence continues at coordinate 12,423,616 of NC_134747.1, forward strand.
CGAGTCTTTAGTTATGGGGGCGCAGGACCCCACGGTCGATTGCGAATTGCTGATTATTATCTTAATAGGATGGACGGAGATTTAGTGTAGGGTGTATGTAATTGTATGTGTTCTGTTCAACCGATATGGAATGGTTTTTGATGTGATTAGTGGTCAATGAAACAATGAGCTACTACTTATTTATATTGACACCTCAATTTGTTCGTCTGGTATATTATCTGAAGTCTTTTATAGTGTTGTTTGAAAGTGTTATAAGACACAAGGGTTGGGATAGGTAGGTCCAGTAATAAACTTAACGTTATAAAGATAATTCTAATTTCATTAAGAATTAAATGTAATAACTTTCAGGCTACTAGGAAGGATACCTAGGACATCTTACTATTTCACAATATTTACTCATTTGTTTTTTCACCAAAGCAAGGATCCTATAAGTTCCATATTCAGTCCGTTGTTGTGGCGATCAATCCTTCTACCACAGTTATAACAACGTACAAGCATACTATAAAAAATCCCATACATTTTATGGTTGAAACACGCGCCATAAAGTTGTACATGAATGAAAACTTGATGACCGTTCGGGTGTAACGCACACTTCTTTATAACACCGTAAAACATGCAATATAATAATAAACCGTTCCCGACATACAAACCAATCGTAAAATTAACATATTAACCAAAACCTCATTATTATTGTAATCTTTAAATATGCGACATTTTATTGCTGTTGCGCACATAGTAGTTAGAAATACAGTGTTTAAGACGCGCGGTTTAGCGATAGATGTGTTTAAAATGCTGCTGATTTTTTTATTTTAAGCGTTCGATATTAAAGCTATCCAGTTTAGTAAATAGCTTTCAAAGGACGCAGAATCGTCACTAGCACATGGATAATCATAAGAATTAAAATATGTTACTTCGAAAATAGTATCCATTTCACAGAGAGATTAGTCTATCGAAGTGTTTTTAAAAAACAGTGCTTGTCGAAAGTTTTTAAGTACAATGAACATTTAATAGAAAACATTTTTATACCATAAAAATACCGGACGTATGTCTTATTTTTCTGTGTATTTTCATTACAGAATGCTTAAAAAGTGTAACTAAAAACAAGTAAATGGATTTGTTTAATGTATGTATGTATATCTCTCATAATCTTAAAGTTAAGCTTACTGCATACACTGTGTAACATAGTCCACCTTTGCTAATATGTCCCCAGCATATTAAAACTTTCCTACCTTGGGATACATTTTCACGTTAAGATTTTTAATATTCTTAACCTAGATTATATTGCCACACAATTTCAAACGCTATTCCCTACATAATAAGGTATATAGTTATGTGAAAGTGTTGGTACATAATCGGATAGAGGTCGTAAATTGTCGCCGACCGTGTACAAATTCTGTTCACACGATATTATTCATTATCAAGAGATCTAAACAATAATATGTGTTTGTTTGCCGATTACTGTCGAGTTTGCTTTATTAATTGCTGTTTTATAGGAATTAGGAGAAATTAATTTGCGAGTGTTTAAAAGAAAATGTGTATGCTAAGTTATGATGGGATTTGTGAATACGGACTTTCAACTTTATTAAGATTTTATGAATGTTTGTGTGACGTTACAATTTAGAAACCTTTTTACGGTGCTCATAATTGGAAAAGAAATAAGAATCAAGTAAAGAGTTTTATGTTAAAACCTTAAAGAATACGTGGAATACAACGATTTCTTAAAAAAATGAATATATTTTTTCAATTTTTCGCAATGACAGTTAGTGTGTCTATAAAGGCGAAGTTAAAAGCTAAATTTAAAACATATGAAAAATATTTTAACCTTGATTTACTCAGCAATCGAACCTAGAACACCAATAAAAATGTACAAAATAAACCATATTCGATAAACTAGGATGACTATCAATTTCAATTTGAGGAGGCGAGTCCCAATGCGAATATATGCGTGTCCCAAACAGGGGCAGACAAATGGCCACCGAGCCGACTAGCCGTTGACTTTCACACTGTGGGTCGACAAATGCGAAATCCGGGTGCCATGGGTCACTGTGACTGTGTATGTATGTTTGTATGTTTGTTACAATGGGTTTTTAACACGGTTTCAAGTTTGCTAATGGTTTTGGACATTGTAGAAAAGAAATCACTCAAAGAATGGTCTTTTAGATGTAATTTTTTCATACATTGCCGCAGTTTTGATGGAGTAGTAGACACGGGCTACGTTTATCTTAACCTAAAATTTGACAAACAGCGGTATCTTTAATGGCTATTAAAATATACTCAATCAAACGCAAATGTTTGAACTCTACATTACACTAACTTACTCCAAAAATTGTTCCTACGACACCCGCTAGAGGCGCCGATCGCATTTTCATACAACATTTCTCGATAGCTAGGCAGTTGCCAGTAGTCGATAGTAGTAGAGAATTGCGTTACAGGTTTAGTTATTTGTTATTAGAAATAGTTTGAATAAAAGCAAAGCTTAAAAAGGAATGTTTGTTACAAAGAATTGCAACGATTTCAGAAAAGAAAAATAGAATTATCATTAAATCCTATAATCATAGCATTCATAGTTAAAAATAGATAGTACAAGTAAATATAAAGTTCTATAGTAACCAGAATCGGAACTACAAACTGAATAAGCAAACCGAACATCGGTCGGTACTGCGCCCAAACTTTATTGCTTCCGAATATCTATTGAAACAATTAGTTTGTTGAAACTCCGTCATCCGATGTGTATCGCAAATCTGATTATAGCTCTGTCCTTGTTTGACAAGTGTTACATGACAAGGATAGAGATATTGTTAATAGTTTGTTTCAGTTTGTCAGCTATCTAGAATTCATTTTTTCAAAGAAAAGGAGAGTTTGTTTCGCTTTTTACTTTTAAAAATGAATAAAACCATTTGTCTATTTAATAAATACATTTTGTTTTCTGGTTCCTGCGTACCCCTATATGAAGAAGGCGTGATTTTATGTATGTATTTTGTTATATATTTATCATTGAACAGGAAATCACATTTTCTCCGCTACCCTTTTGGACTAATCGTTCGTAATTAAGAATATTTTCAACTTTGTCGATAACAGATTGCCGTCTTGTCTGCTTACGTATCAGTCAATGGAATGTATAGTTTATCTCTATCATTTTACTACTTCTTCTTACTTCTTCTTATCATATGGTTAGTGGTCAACCTAGTGTCAAAGTTGTTCAAGTCGCCTGAAGGCCTTTGACATGGCTTAACGACTGTTATCATAGTAGATAACAACCGGGACCGACTTTTAACGTGCCTTCCGAAGCACGGAGACGCCCAGTTCAAATACTACTAAGCGGTCACCCACCTATGAAGTGACCGCGCCAAGGGCTGCTTAACCGGTGACCACAACTGGCTATGGGCGCCTCTATTTTACTACCAGCATATACAAATAACACAATGTCTGAAAGCAATCCCCATAAAGTGTGAGACTCGTGTCGTATATAACAGTAGTGTATTTGTAGTTAGATGATTTGGCGCCTAGTTCAATAGTTGTGGTCTGCGAGGATTGTGCGCATCGCGACCGTCTGTGGCTCACACTATTACAGTATATTATTACCTAGATGCATATAGACGATGCATTATTAAGGCTTGGCTAATAGTAAATAAGATAAATAAATAATACATAAAAATTGTTAGACAATTCACACACGGTCATTTGATTCCAAACTAAGCAGAGCTTGTTATATGGTAACTAAATAAGTGATAAACATACTTATATACTTTTAAATCAATACTTATATTGATAATTACATACAAATTACTATATTTGTGTTACGGGTAAGAACATAGTACATTCATACATAACGTCACGCCTTTCATAGGTGTAGACAGTGACCAAAAATACGCCACTTGGTATGATCCTTTCAAACTTTCATAAGGAGATAGTATTAGTAGTTGATCCGACAAAATTTGACGTGATTTCAACCGCTGTGTGTTCCATTGCGTTATTAATAGGGCAGATATGTTAATGATTTTGAATAACTGTAATGGAAACCACTCATTCACTATTTCTCACTTTATATTATTAAGTTAATTTAACAAAAACATTACTCTATAGTTTTAAATAGTTTGAGATTTTCAGAGTTTTCTTTTAAAGTCTCAAATCTTCGGTCTTTCTTAAAACATTTGTCTGTAGAATACTGTTTAGTCCGCGTTATCTATACAATAGCCTTTAACTTTAACGTATTATTATACGTTAGAGCTCTCATGTGTTCTTAGATCGCTCGGTAAAAGGGTACATCGTTTTAGATAAAATTCAGATGGACACTGTTCTTAAGATAGCTTCTATTGCTATTTGAAGCGGATTTACTTTAAGAATAAGTACTGATTGATAAGAGTTAAAAAAGGTTATAGTTAACGGGATTTAGAAGAAGACGATGCTGTGTAAATATATGGATCAAATCAGTGATATTATATTACTTATGACACATAATTTTGATAGTTGCTTACAAACCTGTATGAATATCAATCGATCAATAAATATAAAACTCTTTCGTTACTGAGTGACTGACTGACCGATGGACAACGCATAGCTGAAACTACTGAGCGTAGAAAGTTATAATTTGGTATGAAGATTTCTTAGGAAGTGTTGAGGAGCGCTAATATAGGATTTTTGGAAATTTTATTCCGAACGAGGTGTAATTGCGGGCGGAAAGCAAGTAAAGATAGGATCGTCAATAGCATTTCGTTTATTACTAGCTCAATAGCAAGAATGAGGCGTGTTTTTATATAAGTCTATTTATCCACACAATCTTCTTCCAATCTGAATTTAATTCGTTCAAACAGGCTCATTGTCCAACCGACTTTCCCCAGCACAATTTAATAGAATAGAATATTGTTCTTTTAATCGTAACACAATCTCTGGCAAGGAGGTCAAGATTGATGTTCGCAGTAATTACTTCGTGCATAGACTATTGGCATCGAATCGAATATACGCGCCGATACATCTACCCAACTAGGGGTGCGAAACTCGTTGTTACAACTCGATTTACTCGAGTAATGACTGAGAGTAATCGACTTAAACTTTATCGAATCACTGTGACAATGAAACTTAAATTGGTTTATACGTTTTAATGGATTTTTTCGCGTTGATCAAATTCGATTCAGATTTTTAGATGTCGGATTGCCGTTTTATTTTATTCACAAAGTTGTGTGCGAATTTGTTGCCAGTTTCTATTGCATTTTGGGGTAGCAGTCATTATATTGGGGACCGTAATCCCGCATGTGATAAATCAATAGAGGAACTCTGCCCTTTGTCTATTCCCGTCTATCCGCAACGAGACTGAGTAAATAAAACATGAGTGAGCACAGTCCTCTGTCCGAAACGGGCAGCCATTAATTCGCGATAATTTTGGCGCGCCTCCCATGGTACGGGGTGGGCCCCATTCGACCGACCACGATTGATTAATCGTACGGTTGTCGGCACAAGATCGGCAGTCGACTTAATTGAAAAGTCAACATCTCGATGCTACACACGATCGATTACGATACGTGGAGTTAATTTATTATATTTGTTACGAGCGCGCCTCTACTACGGCACGATTAATCCGTTGTCGGCGAGTCCCGCTTGTTGTTTTTAATTAGGCTTTATCTTGACATGTCAAAACACGGGATAAAGCGGCAACAAAGTGAAGCCGAAACGTTTCAGTAAAAATATCAGCTCTAACTTTGTTACGATTTATATCAACCCTTTTTATTTCACAGTTGAGTACTGTTTGTTGAACACGTGCGGGTAGATTTCATGTGTCATCGAGAAAATGCGGAGCTTAGGCATGTTTTCTGACGTTGGAATACAATGGAACGTAGTTACTGAACTAGTTTACGACTGCTCCATAGTGCTGATAAAAGATATTAATTATCTAAACAGCCTTTGACCCAGTGTTGTAATTACCTAATTACGATTTTCACCGAGCGCCATAATAACAAATAATGTTGTTATTACCGTATATCCGTGTAAGTGCTAAATAGGATTACGGCGCAAATTATAACAAATGAAATTATTGCAAATTAAGTTACGTACGCCGGTTTAATGCTTGGCTATAGTGCCGCCGCATTTTCTTTGTATATGAGTGTTTTTATTGCGAAAAAGCGTGCATTTTACGGCAACAATTAGTGGTTTTATATCGCCATAATGCTCACACACCGTGTTTCTGGACGCAACGCGGGACAATGCGCAAGTGACGTCACTGCCGGCCGTTCTGAGCGAATAATTCAACAAGATTCGCGCCAAATGGCCGCCACTTCCGGCTGTCGGGGAAACAGCTTTATGCTTATTTTAACTAAAGTAACGTACCTGAAAACAGACACGGTTTACACATAATTGTTCTCATCGTTATTCTAGGACGCTATCATACTTGATTATATTACATGTATTTTTCCGGAAACATCGCTTTGCGGAGAATACTTTATTGCTTCTACGAGACACACATTCAGACAAGTTTATTGAACATAAATAACACCACCGCTTATTACTCCACTGCTATTCCGTTAAGAAACAAAATGAAAATTTCGCTTCGCACAATGCGGAGCAAAAACGGCACGATCTTTATGTTCGAATTAGTTTTCTTGCAGGGTTTTACTACGCATAGATTACATACACACGAGCGGCTGGCAATAAAGGGGGATCTTTATGTGGCATGGAACGGAACAAGGTTCAGAAAGCGATGCGGTGAGCCGGCTCGGTAACAATACGCGAGTGACCGGCCGCGCTGCGTTCGTCGAATAACTTCGCTAAATTCGCGTCCAAATGCATTGACTGCTTCCGTGTTGAAGCAACACAGACAGCTCTGTTTTACTACAGAACAGAATTTGAGCTCGTGGCTTATGCACTATGTGTAATCGGATAAGTTTAGTCGAGTATCCCTACAATGGATTGATTACCGCGCATCTCTATTGCGCTTCGACATACACTTTGTGACATCACTACTGCTATACCGTTATAACGGCGTTGACCAACGACAAACTAACGTTAGAACCATAATTTAATTTACATCGAACTCGCATTACCCAAAATATTCATACGTATATTATCTAATATTTTATGGATAGTAATCCGGTGCCCATCAAAATATTTAAAACGCATTAAAATATTAATTGAAAGTATCGTTAAAGCAAATACTTTATGGGGAAATTAAAAAAGCATTCGGTGCGATAAAGCATCGCCGTGGGAACAGTAAAACCGCTGTGAAAGCATAAATTTTGTCCCGGGCATGCGATAAAAAGCCTTATAAAACTTGCATTTATTATCAGTACGGGATCGGCGACGAAATGTAATATAAGGAACGGACGACCGCAATGGTCATTAGGTTGATGTATGTTCTGTAGAACATCTCTAGTAGGGAGTAACACGACATATTCAGGTATAACGTTACGAGTCATAACGTTGTCATTAACCAATATAACGTAAGCGTACATCCCTATTTTATAATAAATAAAAATAAATTTAACCCATTAATGTCCCACTGCTGGGCAAGGGTCTCCTCTCGTAATGAGGGAGGAGTTAGGCCTTGAGTTCACCACGCTGTCCCTATTTTATATAATTTCGAAATCTTCTTCTTATCGTATGGTTAGTGGTCAACCTAGTGTCAAAGTTGATCAAGCCGCCCGAAGGCAATTTCGAAATTATACTAGAAAAGTAACTATCTATGGGTGGTTTTATTTTTAATTTTGTTTTTTTATTAACTCATTGATTGTTAATTGAAATGTAAATAATTAAATTGACACGGCTCTTGTTATGTGTTCTCAGAGTGACGTAGGTGGTACGTCATAATTTTAAGATGTGAAGTTGTAGAGTTTGATGATGCATAATAAAATATGATATTGGTGTTATATTACTGTTTTTATAAAGTTTCTTAGGTAATTTTTTATTGGAATATTAAATAATCCCAGTGATTGTACTGTGTGTGCATAAGATGTACATATGAAAACCATTGTGTTAAGCTGGACAGATTAAACAGGAGTGCTATTTTGTTGCGAAACCCATAAATGCAGAAAAACAAAATATAAAATGTTTTGCATGTTGTAAGTTTAAGTTAACCAAAGATATCGTTGATTTTTCCCTAATAATTAATAATAAAGAAATAATGAATATCGAAACTTTAGTTTAGAAACCAGCCATTGTTAATAAAAAAGAAACATACTTTAAATTAGTCTGATGACACAACTCACATTCCAATTTCAAACACCTGTTTTATTTTTAAATGATACAAGTCTAATCATTCTATGACAGGCCACACACAAGTCACTTGGAGCTGAATAATGTGACATTATTAAACTGACGTGTGGAGGAGCTTGTGTCTAAGTAACAACTTCCGCACGGATAGATCTCTCAGGTTAAGCTGCACTTGCCGAGGTTGGTCTGCGGATGGGTGACCATATTATACACCTGGGTAACTGGGTTGGTTAGGTCCGATAGGCAGTCGCTCCATGTAAAATACTGGTATTCAGCTGCATTCGGTGAGACTGCAAGCAGACTCCAACATAGTTGGAAGAAAGGCTAACCTATACTAAACTAAACTGACACGTGATTTTGTTTTGTCCATCAAATTGAGAGCAATTATATTTTATGCAGCAACAGTTGCGCAACAGTTGTCGTTATAATTGATATCATGAGAGCTGATAGAACATGATTGATATAACAGCTGTCACCATGTTGATGGTATAATCAAAGCCAATGTTGCAAATCACGCGGCATAATATGTGACGTCACGGTGTGACAAATGGCGGGAGTAAAATATTTCTTATAGGTTATAGTTTATGATGACAAGTGGTTTTCTGAAATGAGTTTTTGAGTTAATCAATTGAAAATATGTCTTTAGAATGCTTTAATGTAGAAAAGTTATATGGCTGCTTTAATTTAAAAAAAAAATGCTTGTACTGCCTCTGTGACGTAGTATGTTTCGACAATAGCTACTTTAATTCAATTTCCGAGTTAAACATTTAACCTTACAAAATGCAAAGACCGTAACGCCAATTGATTAACAAAATTAAATTTAATTTTAACAACGTCATTTGACCCTTAACAGAATGTTAAATTGCCCTGAAAATTAATAATAAAATTACACAGACCCAAAACAATTATATAAATAAAAATAGTTTGTGTTTACGAAGATAGCATCGGACAAAAAAAAATTGAAACATTAAGTCCCTTGCGTGCTCAAGTAGGACGAATGTGGACCGACCTTTTTTTATTTACGGACATTAAAAAAAGTAGTTGAGATGTCACGCAAGGCTTAGTTGGGCTGTAGCAAAAATAACCTGTGTTATGTAAATAATTATCGGCCTAAGTATAAAACCTATGTATAAGATGGTCACCCATCTATGGAACAACCTGTGTTTTATGAATAAAAATAGTAAATTATGTATGACAACGTCTCATTATGTGAAAGAAAGGTCCCAGGTTTATAATTGTCTAGATATTATTTGCTAAACGACTAATTAAAAGCTTCCTGAGTCGTTTTGAAACGACTAGATTTATTTCTTTTAAAAATAATTTTACGATCTAAAAAAGCCTTGCATTTCTCGTAAAATCATGTGCAAATTCAAATTAAGAAAGTCCATCTATACCGGCCAGTTTCTAGCAGCCTATTAAACGGGAACCGTTGAGCAAGCACTGGCCGTTCGGATTTTACGTTCGAAATTTAAAATAATCGTAAAAATGGCGCCAATCGCTTGCACCGGTTGCAAACGAACGACTGAATAAGCAAAGGCGAGGCTTGCGACGGCGATACGAATAAATAACGTCCATGAATAAACTGCTTACTTACGTGTTTTAAATTATAAAATTTTACTACTGCTTTAACATTACGCATGTTAAACTCAATAAAGTAAAGCAAAGGTATATAAATAGTGTTTGTTTGTTGGTCTTCCGCATGTTTTTCAAGCCATATATGGGACGATGTGCTGCAATTTTTCGGGAACCTACAGATTTTTAAATTAAGCAGTCGTTACTGAATTCAGGTTGTTATTGATTTTGAATAACTTTAATTAGGATATCAATAAATTAATTAAAATACTAGGAAGATATGCCATTCTAAGAATGAAACTTAAGAAAACAAAGAAAACTCCCATTTTACGGACGAATTCTAACAATGAGCTCTAACAACTTTGATAAATATTATTTTCACGAAATATTCCACTGAAACATTTCTGTACACATCTGCCCCTCTGACTACAATGTCTCAGCAAACACAAAGTTAAATACATCATCATAACATTAATACCCAAACAAAGCACACACGCACACACACGTACACACACACACACACAACTAATTACTCACACACACATTCACACTAACGGATTACGTCCCAACATTGTTACTTACATTCCATATTCAACAATGTACCAGAATATTTGTCCCTCACAAGTTAAAATTGTTAGAGGCTCTATGCTCATAATAAGCTCGCTCTTACACCCGACGTTATGCCGTGACTGCTATCTGAAAGCCCCGCCTGCAATTAGTACGTCAAAATGTTCGCGTGCGTTCCGAGATCGAATATAATAAGGCCCCGGCACGATATTCCAGAATCGGACCCCGCCCTCCGACCGACAATTTTAATAAAGCTTATGAACGCAGGTATACGCGAAATTTGTTTTTCAAACTGACCGCTTGTTGCTCGGGTTTTTTCACAGCTATTTTTTTTGCAAGAGATACCCGATGACAGTAAATTGGATTTTTCTCACATGTAACACCATCAACTTGGAAAAAAGAATGTTGTATCGTATCAGGAAATTTAGTATGAAGATAAAAATAACACAAATATTCGAAAGAAAATGGATGCACTGTACACTGTACAGTTATAGGTCCAGCATAAATTTTCATAATATCGGCCACATCACTGCCATGTAGCAATAAAAATGTATAACAAATGTGTTCAAGTTCCAAATTTCAAAGTACCCGTACGTTCTCAACCATAAACAATAAAATTGTTGTTATTTTAAATTTCAAATGGTAACATGGTGAGGGGCGCGTTCGGAAGCCGGGGCCAGCTATTATTCATAGTCGAAACACGTTATTTAATTTGCGATATGCGGGAACAGAACGTAGCGAAATAAACGGATAACAGTGTTTGGACGCGCGGCGTTACACTTATAACTAGATTTGCCTTTGTGGAATTCTGCAAACAGACACCCTAATGGGACAAGGGTTTAAATTCAAAATATATTACGACGTTTTGATGTGAATAAACGTGAAACTGCATAACCGTAAAGCTCTGTTTATTAAAGCGCCCGCCACCGTGATAAACACGAACAAATTTATCTTCGCCATGCGATGTCATAAATTAGGGCTTATGCACCGCTTTGAAGGAGGAAATTAAGAAAACGTGAGCTCCTTTCACGGAAATATTGCATTAATCTTGAAAAAACTACGCCACAAGCTTATTCATTAATCTTAAAGTGAATACGAAAAGTTGCGGTGACGTGTAATTTCCACAAATGACCTATGTAAAGCGATCTGCGAGAGGTGCAATAACTCGATTTGTGAATAAATGGCTCGGAAGTTGATCTACTGTACCGCCCCAGTTCCAACGTTAGAAGTGGAAAATTCCACGTCCCATTTCCATCGCTGCGTTAGTTACGGCGAAAAGTTTCCACAGTGAGATTAAAGCTGCAATATAAGGGGTTTAAAAGGGGATTCCCGATGCAGTTTCGATGTTTGCGCGCGCCTCGGTACAAGGAAGGTTTTTTGTTTCGAACGCGACCTCTGACTGCGCGATTCTCGCTTGGATTCCACTTTTGAACGTGGCGCGCCAAATGAAAAATGGCGGCTTAACTGTCAAAATGGTTATTGATGTGCGAGTTGAATTTACTTTTACTGATGCGGGATTAGCCGATGTGAGGTGATATCGACAATTGTGTCGCGATTTGTTTACGCAGCCTCGGGGCTCCTGTATCATTCATTCATCTTGTGACGATATTTTTCGAATAGATTGCGCAAACCTGAGGTTTTGACATTCGAAAGCGTTTGTTAAATTTTGATAGATAAAGCCAAATAAAATTCGTATATTAATGCTAACAAAATTTTCCCGTATCCTATATCTCCGAAGCCATAAAACAAGTACGATCTTCAATTTTGGGTGGGAAGTAGCCTCAAGAGGATTGCTAATCTTATAAAGTCGCAATCTGCGGGCTGGCTGCGTTCCGCCGCCAATTAGTTCTGATAGGTTCTGTTTAGTTCCCGAATAATGCCGAGTGCACCCGAGCACCGCCGAGCACCGCCGAGTGCCTCGCACACTGCCGACGCTTGAATTAGGGTTGCCAAGTCTAAGTGCTACCCTAGATTTCGGTTTGATATCAGTAGTAATTCCGCAATGAAATCCTTTTTGGGTAGGTCCTAATTGTGTTACACTGTTTGGGTGCCGATTTGCTATTATGATTTAATTAGTTCTGGTACGTTTGTGGTAACAGGGGTTTATATTCTGTACTAAATTTCACTCCAAAACACGTCATGCGTACCTATTTAAAATTTAATCTATACTGAACAAAAGTCACTGACTTGGACTAGTTTTACATCAAAGTCATTTTTATTTATAACTAAAATATCTATTTATATGTACTCTACAAATGAATAAACTAAATTAAGTAACAAAAACAAATCAATCCAATAACAAAAAGAACTTGCCCTCCAAAGAATCTTGAACGACATTATCAATATATCACAGCCCTATTAATCTTATTTATTACAACAATGTATTCTATGGAGGTCTACTAAGGTCATAGAAGTCACAGCCCTGTATCGAGAGTATACAAGTGGTACTAAGTTAGTAGTGGTCGCCAGTCGTCGAGTTGGGCGAATCATCGAGAAACTCGCCAATAATTGTAAGCGTTTCGACTGCACGATCGATTACGAACTTTCGATACTCGTCTTGTTGCAATGTGAAATGTTTTAGTGCTTTGCTTTAGATGTTTGTTAATGGTTTTAGTTATTGAGAGTTTATAGAAATACTAGCTTTTGCCTCCTTTGGGGTTTAATTTTGGTATAGCCTTTAAAACACCCATAGCCAGTTGCGCTCAACGATCGGTATACGATCTGTGGGTTTAGCAAACCTTGGCGCGGTCTTTCCATAGATGGGTGACCACTGACCGCATAGTCGTATTTGAGCTGGTCGTCCCCGTGCTTCGGAAGGCACGTAAACAGTCGATTCCGGCTGTTGTCGATAAAGATAACAGTCGTCAAGCCACGTCAAAGGCCTATGGGCGGCTTTAACAACTTTAACACTAGGTTGACCACTAACCACACGATAAGAAGAAAAAGGCCGTTTTAGCAGTGTGTTCTAATAATTCTGATTGACTGCAGACTAAACAAAATGACTGGCGGACCGGTCAGTAAGCATATTTTATGCAAAAAATACTATCTGACCCAGAATTCTGAAGCAAGTTTTCAAGTGGCTTCAATCTTCCTCAAAATTGGACCAGTAAGACGTGTTGAAGTTTGTCGAAAGATAGCAAAATTGCTTTAATATTAGGCTGTATACACGTTATTAAGCTCGCGGCTTAAATGTCGGTACTTGTACTTAGTTTGGTTTAAGTTAGGCTCCGTCCTTTTGTACCGGTGGAGCGGGAAAGTCCCATTAATTAAAGTTTGCTCGCGTTATTTGTGTCTATGAATTATTATGATAGGCGAACTTTAGCAAATTGTTAGTACATAAATGTGGCTGTATATTTGATGTTATGATCTCTAGTATAAGATGACAAAGTGAAATAACGTTTAAAGTCATGCGCCTATTTTGATGAAACAGGACTTTTTCACACGTTTTCGGATGGTCACCAAACCGAGCTGTACAATGTATAAGTCGAAAAAAGGTCTATGTTTTCTAATAAGTACTGTCGACAAAGTTTTTTGCTGTAATCGGCTTTAGCCTCAACGTAAATGATCGACAAAAGTTTACCCTATTCCATAGAAACCTGCCCTCCTAGACACTCAATTAATTAGTTGAAAAACTTACCTGCCTACTTCAAGCTGTATGCTATAGCTAAACACGAACGTTTTAAACTTAGAATTAGGAAACTTCCGCATCCATCAGACAATCGCAAAAAGGGCGGGCGAAGTCGTTCGGAAATTAACAGATTTCATTTCCAACTTGCAGACAAGTTGTATAACAAACTCTTTCTTATCCGGGACTCCTTTGCAAGGAATCTAAGCACGTATTAATTCGCAAGTTTTCGGGCTTGATGACTGCACACCGTGGATGCGAGGGGGCCAGAGGACCAAGTGGTGGGGATAGGGGGGGTGCTAGAGACGGGATCGTGACAAGAATCACGAGCGGGCACAATAAAAACCTGAAAGGTGGGGCACTTCTTTCGGGAAATTAGTTGTCGCATTACGTACCTATTACTGGCGTTGGGTGCTGATTAACCGCCGCCGAATCGAATTTTGGGGGGCGTACGTGTTCGGAACGCGGCCATTGCTAATTATCGCGCCGCTGATGAATGTTTGGTTTCCGAACGTACCTCAATCAATGCCATGCGATATTTGGGAGAACAGGCCCGAACAATAGATCGTATCTTTTATTTATCGACGCTGATTTCCACTCCTATTTGGCTTTCTTACGGTCCAATTGCCTCACTCAGATTTACAGCCGTATTCATTGAAACTTCAGCCTCCGTTTCTGTTCAATGTAGAGGCTAAAGGTCAGTTTTTATAGTTAAAGTAGGCACATGACTTGTTAGACGGACTAAGTTGTTTTAAGATTATTACTAAGCCTCTTTATATTTTAAGCTCACTCTGACATTACATCATCTACATTTTAAACATTTATAAACTAGAAACGCTCACGTTAATATAACCTAAGCAGCTTAAAGTTAAAAATAAAATAAAATAGCACTGCAGTTATAATTAAATGAAATTGCAAAAAACAAAAATGGTGGCACGGTCTTGCACAAATTAAGTTTACGCTAGCTAATTATGAGTAATGACTTGTTTCTGAACGAACTTCAATATGGCTGCCGTGATGTTTTTACATCTTAAAGCAGTTTTTACGCTGGCAACTCGAGTTTATTAATGTTGGCAACAAATGCTATAAATTAGGAAGGAATATTACGAAGGTACGCCTTGATATTGAATATTGTATAGTCTTTGTGTTTATTGATTTAATCGCTCTAGAATCTATTGTAATGTAAGTAATTATGTATAATAACTATTAAGTTTGTTTGTTAGGTATTGTAATACAATTTTTATATCTTAGAATTAAGTTAAGTAAATTTCATCAGGTTCGCCCCTTATAACATGGGACCAACACGTGCGATAAGTAGGTGTATTTCATTCGTCTCTGCATAAACCTTTGGGAGTAACAGGCGTGATAATAATGTGTGTTTGTATATTGCACTAAATAATCAGGTGACTTAAACTACAAATTGCATAATTTTATCCAAGTTTCGAATTGCCAGGCGCATTCCCGGACACGAAACAAGACTGGCCGTTATATTGACCTACATTGAAAATTCGAACACCCAATTTTCATTCATTCTTTCGCTCGAACATCGAAGTTCGTTAGTGCTTAAAGAGCGGTACCCAGCAATTAGAACAAAAGGCGATCGAGTGACCCTCTACGCTATCGACTCGATACTATTTCGATGGCGACTCGATAATGGATCGAGTCGGACTTGTGGTTGCGATATTGCTACTTAATTCGTTCGGTTTTCTGTTACACGGTTGAAGGATTGTCCAAAATTAAGTTAACGTTTTGAGTAAGTAGAGACGTAATAGCATTTTACTACGAATCGTTTACACTTTACGTATACGTTTTAGCTCTGTGTTATTTCGAAATAGTCAGGTATTTAAAAAGAATTTGTGGAGCGATTCACAGGATAGATATGTGAAAGAACGACCGTAAGACTACATTAAGAAAGTACAAAACAAATGTAGGCATTTTAAGGTAAAATGCGTGTTCGCGTTAATTCCCGTATTCTATTATACATTAAACATGCAAAGCGAGAGTTTAAAAGTTATGGATACAACAAAAGAGATTTTTAATACTATTAAAAACATCCAACGTGACAAATTTTGTCGCTTTTGACATTGGGAGGTACCCAGTCACTTTCGAAAATTTAGTAAAGACAGATGACAGAGACAAATACAATGTAATGTATATTATAAATGGCGGATACTCGATTCGATACCTCATAACCACGTTACAGCTTTACAATTTTTCAAGTCCTTTACATAACACAAAATAAAAACTGTTATTTATTATGAAACATACATTTTCTCCCTACGTGGTCTGCCCTCGGGAACAAGACATGATGTATCTTCGCCGTACAGCGTATAAAGTGGTAGTCAAGGTGAGGCACAAGATTGGTGGCTTGCACCTGCGTTCGTTTTCGACATGCTACCATCATTTATACTGTTGCCTGTTGTTGTTAGTAATATAGTAGAAAATACGGGATTTTGTATGAAATTCTGAATAAAAATTAACTACAATGACAAGGACAATCTTATCACTGAAAGAATTTCCTAAATCAATTTCAAAAATTTCTCCTGTGTCGCGAGGTCTTTTACAAATATAAAAACAACGGACACAAAGTACAACCAGACCCGAAACAATTATTTGTGAACCGCACCATTTTTTCCGTGTGGGAATCGAATCCACGACCTTCCGACGCAGTTGGTAGCGGCGTGGCGATCTAAACCACCGAGCCACGGTGAAAAATCAGATCAGTAGTTAAAGAGATAAGTGCGTGTTATAGAATTTTCCGAAACGAACCAGTGGTTTCTGAGATACATAAGTGCGTTTAAATAAACATTCTCTTCAGTGTTATTACGTTCGTATAGATATCTATTGTTTCAGAATCAATCAGTAGTTTGCTCTGATGAATATGTATTCATTGGAATTCATAACTAAAGGTGAACGACCTTTCAGCATTAAGTAACGATATTCAATGTATAGTTTTGTTTCTTTTGATAAAGTTCTTTATGGAATATTATCTTTACATATTTCTACATGATATTACCAGGAGCGCGATACTTTACAGTCGGTTCTATTGAGTAACGAAAGTTTGACATTCAAAGTGTACTTCAAAAATAGTTCCTAAAGCGCTCACTAGAGGCGCTAATCAGATTTTCACACAAATGTTTCGATAGTCGGTTGTTTGTCTTTAGTCGATTAGAATGTGATTGTTTTGTTAAAGTTTCATGTAAAATAACGTTTTAACCCGGACGAAGCCGGTGCGATGAGTTAGTAATAATCCAAATATAATAATATTTTCTGAGCAAGAATATCCCTTTAAGTTTATTAGTGTAATAATCCTTTGTAGTTCCACGTCTTGTAATTTACATCCGAAATCTCGATAACATTATTAACAACGTGTATAATTAAATTAATGGAACGATATCTGTTTCAATTGTATCTAATTATTACTGGGTGACGTCACAAGCGGTTTAATACAAGATAAGCTGGGATATAGAGTAGAGAGAGCATGCAGAGAGTTGATTGAAAATTTCTTGAAATATAAAGAAAAATTTATTTGGTGGTATTTTTTTCAGTACTTTCTTTTTTATTATTTCAGTAAAATTGCATATATTTTAATGGTACTACAAGTTATCATTGATTTTCAAAGAAGCATTATTTTTTTGTTTTTGTTTTTTTTTTAAACGATCTTTTATTCGTTCAAAAATGTACATGCTACCTATTGAAAATATTAAAATAAAGTAAACGGTAGTCCACCTTTTGCCTATCACAATTTAGAGAAATGTTTTGTGTAATTTCAAAGAATAAATTTCAAACCATGTTCAATTTTAAGAAAAAGATAAAAATATCTAGAATTATCACTGAACCTGAACATTTCAACAGGTATCCGTAATATTAAGGCACTATTTGATACTACATTACTTCCAAGAAGTTTCTGAGTATAACATTATATGAAATAGTATTAAATTCATTAACAACGTCTTTGAAATAAACCAGTAACGGTATATTGTGTTCAAAGTAATTTAGTTTCTCTTCGTTTGAAATCTTAGCTTCCTCTTCAGTTTGTTATATATTACGTAAATAGTAAATATCTATATACTATGTAAAATGATGTCTCTAGTTATAATTAAATAACATTATCTCGTAATACATTCAACATTTGTGTCCGTTGTTTTAAGCTTGTAAAAGTCCCCGCAACACTAGAGCAATTCTTAGCGCGGGAGTTGTCTTTTTAAAGATAAGATACAATTTCCTGAAATAATTTCATTGACGATAAAAATCGATGAAGATGATGTTTTTTGACTCAATTGTTAGTAGGTATAAGCCCATAAGCAGCAGTATTGTAGTATGCAAATTATTGCATACACATCCTTATTGATAATTAATTAGAAGCCGTTTTTCTAAAGTTGATTTTTTATTATTTTACCCATCCATATAAATTATTAAATTGTTAACACGAAAGTCTATATTTCTAAAATTTGCGTGTCTTAATTTAATGCTATGATATAGGACTAATAGTTTATGTAGCACTGCTTTAATGAAACTTACCGTTGTAATTCTGAGGCTAGTGCTACAAGGACGCGATTTCGTTGTAACCTGAAACAAATAAAAATAATCGTTAGAAATATATTCGAGTTTATAAAATACAACTTATGATGTGAGACTTGGCTGAGACCGTGACTCCAGTTTTAGTTTTATATGCCTTATGTATCCTAATATGAAAACAAGGTTTTATGTTATTTTTTTAAGATAACCTGGAAACTTTAAACTCACACCAGTTTGTTCTAAGTGTGAATTTGGAGGCCTCAATATTAAAAAACAGTAAAAGGTATAGTTAATAGTTATGATAGTGAATTCTATAAATTCTCATTATTATAATACATCAGTATTACAATAATTCTAAAGCTTATGTTGGCATAACTGAACCCCAGAACTGTCACCTAAACATCAATACTACCAACTTAACAAACTAACACTAAATACTCTACAGAGGTCCGTAATATAACAATACGACCACATTTAGCCTGAGATAGGGGCCGAGGGTCCCTGTTTACTGTCATACAATCATGTGTACCTCAAGTTGACCCTAAATACCATTGTATGGCTACAGGCTAAGGTAAATATTGGTTTCATCCCCAATTTGAATTAATTTGGCGGGAATTGGGTTGTCACTTGATTAACAACAACCGATATTGTAATTGTAGGTTATGTATTCAATTGATGAAATCTTTGTGGTTACACTGTATTATAATATAGTTATGTTCAGTTTAATTGTTAATTTATTAGTATGATTACAAATAACATTAATACTTAATTCAGGTTAGAGAATTCAGAATTGTTTTCTTCTACCTATTTGCATGTAGTTAGCTATTAGTCAAAATGTTTTCCTTTCTTAAAATGTTATTGATCAAACTGCCAAATTCTTTCTAAATTAAATTAAATAGTCACTGTAAAAACAAAACATAGACAAAGTTGCTGATTAAGGATTAGTTTCTGTCTCGCTCAAATGCGAAAGAAAGCACGTCTAAAGAAACTCGTTTACGGCTTATGAATAAGGGTGTAAACGGAATGTAATAACACCAACCGAAATGATGTGCA
Organism: Anticarsia gemmatalis; assembly: GCF_050436995.1. Classification (NCBI taxonomy): domain Eukaryota; kingdom Metazoa; phylum Arthropoda; class Insecta; order Lepidoptera; family Erebidae; genus Anticarsia; species Anticarsia gemmatalis. Next base: position 12,443,147 of record NC_134747.1, read on the forward strand.
AAGAACAAAATAAATTAAAATCCCCTCCCCATTTAAAATATTTATTTCAGTCATAAAAGCCAGAAGGAATGGATACGCACTTTGTATCAAGGGATATTAAAACCAAATATAATTAAGAATTCCATTTCAAGTGCAAGGGAGCTTGGTAATTTAAAATTTCCTTTTATATTTTTACGATTACAGTTGCAAGTAATTGCCACTTAAAAATTATCGTCGCCATTTTGTATAAATCAATTGTCTATGATCGTATTGTGCATTTGACGTGTGTGTGCGCGTTTACGAAGCTCGTTGCGTTGCGGACGCGTGCCCTTTGCAAACTCACTTCACGGATGATTTGCTCTTGTCCGTATTCAGCTTGGAGTTAGGAAATTTCACGCTTGTGTACAACCGACAATAATTATTGGTTGGAATTTGTGCATGTGGTTAGTACTCGGAATATAATATATTTTGGTTGTTATTGTTATACTTATAAACGTTTGCGTTTACATGATTTAGGTAAGACGCTGCATTTTTCTGTTAGTCAGGGTTACTAAATACGAATATTAAATGCTTCCTCAAGTTGATCATCTGATTTGATATAGAAATTTGAGTTAAGTATTTTGTACCAATGTATGTATACATATGTATGTTCAATAGGATCGTTCACTAAAATAATAGAAACCATACTTTTCGTATTATATTCGCGGCGACTTTTCCTATTGAACCTTGAGTTCTTTAAGCGCTGCGGCCAATAAAATACCTACGTTATGCCACCCAACTTTCAATTGTAGCATGAAACAAAACTAATCAAGTAGCGTAACAAGATATTTGTAGCGGCCCCCAATACCAGCCTACTAGACGTAAGAGCCGACGCAATTTGCAGTAAATAAGGATATCGGTTTAGCGTCATTATCCCGGCGCGGCTCGCGATATAGCGGACCTCGTAAACGCGCCTCGAGTTAATGAGTTATGCCCTACCCGCCTCTGTGTTGGGTTACTCTGTACACTTCTTAGAAAACGATTTATCGTTCCCACTCCCGAGTATGTAAGCAATTTCTTTAAACGATTTTTCATCGCGTACTCACATAAGTATATGGTTGAGTAATGAACAATGAAAGTAATAAATTATCCCGCTCTTAAGCTACGCATGTGTACTTTAACGTGCTTATTTTTCATTTTAGTACTGACATGGAAATTGTTCAGCGATATTCGCGGAGGCAAATTAAAATTCTCATATTACGCGTCTGCTTTATGCTATAACAATAAGTAGAAAATGGTTTCGCCTTAGGCGGTTTTGAGAGGCTTCTTATTTAACTTCCATTCATGATAAAAACTTTTTAAGTAAAATGTTTTTCGACCCATTGTTGTTGTATTCCATTCGAGATAATGTGAGATAGCCCGACTGAAAATCTATGGCGCTAAGAAGGTTGCTCGTTCACGAAATATATTACGTAAAACAAAGCCTAGAGTTAACAGAGAACAAACGCATAAACCATGTCTTAAGTAAAATTACACTTCGCCCTAGTTTATTATCAGCGTACTCTAAACACGTTGCACATTTTGTTTTAATTCAGTAGGATTATACGGCTCATCCTGCGAGCGGCTAAATAGAAGGCGTTTGACGTTGTCCCCTCCAGACTTGACGGGACAAAGGAGGGACGTCCGAGATGGTTTCTAATTACGACACAGACCGTTATGCAAATCGGGGGCCGACGCGGCGGGCTCTTTGTCTCTAATAAACATGCGCGGCTCTTGCGGTCACACCGCCAAATTGCTCGCCTTCCACTCACCGCACCGGCAATAAAACCACTTGAATTGTAGTGCCCTCTCTGTACAATTAGTACTCTTTGATCCACTACATTCCACCGATCCAATATTGAATTTAAAACGAACGTGCCACTTCTTAATTTTATTTTAATCGGCGTTTAACTTTTGAATGGCGAATCCGTTTACGGCAGCGTTTATTAGGAGCTAAGACGTTCCGGGGCGAGCGTGGCACGAGCGTGGCCCGGCTCGGGGAGCGGCGAGCTATTTAGTTGGCAGATGCGTTCCGGTAAATTGAACGGCGCGGTCCGAGGAAATCGCCAGGTCGTGCCGTGACTTCGCTCGTTGCGAAACTAGGCTAAAAGCACCGCTTAACCGACGGGCGGTAATTTTTCACGGAAAACTGTCCGGCCGGACGAACACGCCGCCGATTTAAACGAGTTTACCAACGTTTCGACAATCTGGCCGTTTTTGTACGCTATTGTTTTTACGTCTATAAATTGCGAGGTAAATTTCGGTCGTCACAGTTCCCTCTAGTACGTTCGGTTGGAAAAATATTCATTTTTCACACGGTCGGCAATATTTCCGTTTGTGTTCGAACAATCGTTGCCTTTTGCTCGTGTCTGTACAAAGGTACGTTAAGCGACGCGTCGCTATTCGCGCGTATTTCGGAATCGTTGCATTTTGTGTCGCGTTTGCAAGGAAGTCGTTACCGGTGTCGTGATCGCGAGCAAAAAGTATAAACTGCTCTATCGGCCTTTGTAAATGCACATGTATTTACACGTTCCGGATTTTACATTGTATTTTAAACTTTAACACAAAGGTAATAAGTTGATTTTCGCATGAATATTCAGCGAGTAGCTGTATGCGAAATGGAATAAAATTGTAATAATATTAATTTTTGCGGATGCGCGAGTGTTCTGGTAAACATTTTACATTTGTTGTACACTGCCGTCGTAAATGTAAACACAGTAACTTAAGTTACTGTGTTTATAGTTTGTTTAGTTCTTTGGAATCAGGAGACCGCGGGCTATCTGAGAAAGTTTTCGGTTTGTTTGTACGATGGATAGTTACCGAAATACATTAAATAAAAACACAGTATTTTTACAAAAAAAACATTTTTTTTAATAAAAAATACAGTATCTGTGTTATTTTAAATTAAATAACAGTATCTCCACTACTAACTGTGTTTTTTTAACGTGAATAGATTTACTTTTTTTTATTTTGCTTGATTATAACACGGCTTCTTCAGTTACTGTGATTGCGTATAAAATATTGTTCAAAGATAAACAACAAATACTTGAATAAATCACAGTATCTCATTTACTGTATTACTGATTTTATACGTATTTCTAAGAAACATAGTTATAACACAGTATGTACATACTTACTGTGTCGTAATTCCCCTAATGTTAATATCTTTACAAAGTTACAACACAGTAATAGGTAAAACTTGGTTACAACACAGTAACCGTTGAGTTACCGTGTTGTAACTTAAAAAAGAAAAAAATATTATATTATTACCCTAGCTTAAAACACATTATCTAATTTTATTATTTATACAATAATAATATACTAGATATATATATACAGAATCAAAGATTTAACTATATACTAACATTAAAAGTTGCATGAAATAATATACAATAATTAGTATCTTCATGAGAGCAAAAATTAACCATTAAACTTCAACCGCGTTTTTCTCAAAACGCATATTTTGAAGTTACTGTGTTTAGATTTACGACGGCAGTACACGTATTATGGAATTATTTTATTTTCTTATTTTGTTGGTTGTATTTAAAATAAGCATTTATTTGTATACGGCTAGCACACGTTGACATTCTAAATTCATTTGCAGTTAAGCTGCATGTGTAAAAATGAAATTAGGTATCCTATAACTAAAGAAAAACAGTTTTCTATTTTCAAACGTCTGTCAAAAGACTTCTTGCCAACAAAACGAACAAAATATTAGTTTTCTTTTTAAAACTATGTAAGCACAAGCACATACTTAGCACGAAGGCTGGTATATTAAGCCGCGGACACACAACTTCACAGTCTTTTGAGATGCAAATCCGCGAGGAATGTTGTAATAAAATAACTTAAAAGTATACAGTTTTCACTTAGCATAGACTTAAGTTATAATTAAGTTTACTGTGTACTCGTAATAAACAACTGAGAAATAATTAAAAGATGAAAATAATTGTGACCTAGGGCTTTAATTAAAAGTTTTGTTGGTGAAATTAATAAGGATCATCTTTTTATACTTGTTTGTATTGTTGATACGTGAAGACTGAAATAGCTTGCTGTTATAATTCTCCATCTTGGTGTATGAAAATAAATATGTAACTACTGATTTGAATTAAGCATTGTTATAGTTTAAAGGTCACAATAGAATTATTTTCTACGCTGTATCTTTATGTTGTGTTTGTACTTTCATGACCAAACTGTAGCACTAATTTCATTAAAATTTGATTCAGAAATCGATTATAATTTTCAGACAGATTATATCACGAAGACTGAGCTCCAAACAAAACTTAGTAATACTATCAACATTAAAACAAGTATTGGTTTAAATCGAATTAAGCTCAGTTGTACCTTACATAATAATTTCTCGATATATTATTTCACAATACAAAACCACGCAGACTGATCTCCGAAAAAAAACGGAGTACTATAAACGTAAAAAAAAATCTACCAATATTTAGCCCCAGTCCCAGACATAAACGATCAGCCATTTTCCCACTAGATCAATCACAAAACCTCGTAAATGTCCTCAGCTATTTCTAGACAAGAATGAATGGGTTTATCTAAAACGATATAGGATTTCCCCGAATATCCCAGTTACGGGTAATGTCCGTTGACCTGAATGGTTTGACCCGTCTGGGTAAAAGTGTCCCTGAAGGTTTACTTTTGCGGGTATTTTAATATAAGTATTTACTGGTCGTGTCAATATTTCTACCAAAATATTTTGTTCCACGGTTGCTTCTAGAATGTGGTTAATTATTTACGATTAGAATAGGTTTTCGTGGAGGAGGAGGTAAAGTTTCTAATAAATATTGGTCACAAATAAGCTATGGGTTGAAATTCGTTAAAATTTATTAAAATTATTTCAAATACAATTAGATTTTTACGCAGAATAATATAATGTAAAAAAATTACTTATTTTAATTTAAGGAAGGTTAGATAATTATCATTCAAATTTAAAGATAGTCCCTATTTTATAGCCAGCCATTATTTACATACATCGTCATACATCGTCAATCGTCATCCTAAACACGATTCTAAAATCAAATTCAACCAGCCATTCATAATGCGCGAATCATAGACACCTAGAGACATAGATAAATCCAGAGATTACACGTAATCCCGCCTAAACCTTCGTTACGATAGAGGTGCACTTACTACATATTACTGCCAAGTACTGCAAATTACTATTACTTAACTTTAGCGAAACTAATTACCGGCCTCAGACAATGTTTCAAATTACTTTAGTTTAACTTAATTAATCTTGGTATATGGGAGACTTTAAGTTTTGTATGTGTGATGAATTTTGTATACGTTTTCTAGTTTTTTGATACTTTTCTTAGTAGTTTATTATATTATATCTTACTATATTTTTGCTAGATCCTAGTTTTTTGCAAACGCGTTTTTCTGTATATTTTTTGATCTGAGTGAGTATCCCATTGCTAGGCGAAATGGAGTAGCTTTATAATAAAAACATTCTCCCTTAAATTTACTTTCGCTGACAGTCGAATGCATGAAAAAACCCTTTTTAACTGGATAGTCGGCCACAATCAATATATTGGGTATTCCAGTATAAAAAAGTGGTTATGTGATTCCCCGTAAAACATTTTACATTACCCATTACCCAAAATACACAAACTTCATTAAAACAAAACACATCACACAATCAATTAGCAGCATCCTAAAATAAAATAATCATATTAAACTATCAAAAATAACTATTACACGTTGTATTTTAAACCGCGTTATTTTCCAAAGGCTTAATTATTCGTTGATTAATATTTCATGTAGCGTATGGACTAATGAAAATGTTCTGATATAAATTCTGTGCATCTGGTGAAAAAGGGTATAAGTCAGACTTTATCGAAAATTTGTTAAGTATACCAAAATGTTCGGAAACAAAATGCTCTATCGATTGATGAAAACAGATATTGTTTATCTTTAAAAATTTTAAAGTTAGCTATGTGCGGAAAGAGGTATACTTACAATAAAAATATTGCAAAATATATAAGTGCACTCTAATTTCTTGCCTCATTTTGGACATTATCGGACTTATACCCTTTTTCAGTAGAGGCACAGAATTATTCAGTGCGAGTTGGTCGGTACTCGGTATAATGTCATATGATACACCTACTGTTAGGCTCTACTGAATGAAATTTTACTAGCGCGTTTGTGGGCTAAGTTAGAAACTGTTTTTGATGATTTAGTGTTGCCAGTTGGTATAATGGATTATTGTGCTGAAATTGTGTTAGCTTTTAATTGTTGTATGTTTTGGGCTTGCTTAAAGAACGATATTTTTCTGGTTAGAGTATATGTCATATTTGAAGACATCTTCACATTGCATTTTTTAAGAAATTTTACGTAAAAATAATAAAATGTTTTACTTAAGTTTCAGATGTAATATAATGGATTATAATTTTATATACATGGTTAGGTATTACACTTCAAACAAAATTAAAATTAGGAGTAAACAAAAAACAACGACAACGTTTCAAGAAAATCTAGCCTTTCCTAATCCCAGGACTCCATAGATCTATAAACAAATATACCACCAATATTTCCAATAGTTGTCAAAAACAATGGCATTAATTATCTGTTGCACAATCTAAGTAATATGTCAGCATCATCGAGAGGACTTTTATACTGATTCATTGTTTCCTTATCTTTATCTGTTGTCAAGTTGTTGGTCTTGTTTCTTTTGGGGATTATTATCTTATCTATCTATTGATGTCATAATTGCAGTCGCTTGGTTAGTAGCAATAAAATAAATTGCAGTTTCGGTAGCTCGATTCTCTACTACTATCGACTCCCGACAACCGACCTGTCATCGAGAATTTTTGTATGAAAATCTGATCAGCGCCTCTGACGGGTGTCGTAGAAAATATTTTGGCAGTATATTCTGAATGTCAGAATTTCGATAGCTAGCCCGTTGTCGGTAGTCGATAGTGGTAGAGAATCGAGGTACAGCATACTAGAACTACAGCTTGGGGCGAAAGTAACGATGGTTTCGTCATGTTTTATGCGAATAGACTTCTAGGAAATTTATAATTTTGTTATATTTACTTACATATTGTTTTTTACAGCTGATTTGATAAGATTTTTGATAATGTCATTGTAAACTTAACCGTTGATTGAGAATTTACTTTAAATGTGAAAATTCCTGTTCTTAAAGTAATTTTAATTATCTTGCCTTAATGACTCTCAACATCTTTCTCCCATCACTTGGACAGTAACTTGATATTACAAAATATTGACTTTAAAATGTGTGTCATTACAACCGACTGGTATTTGCGAATATTTAATAATGTTTATTTGTATGTATGTTTGTTTGTTGACGTCGCGTGCACTACGTTTGCTGCATACATCGTGCATATTAATGTACTTCAATATACATGGAAAGAAGGAATATTACAAGAGTGTCGTGTTAGGAGTCTGTGATGTGTATAGAAATAGTCAAAGAAAGCCTGAGACTTATAAAATAAATTATGAAACGTTTTGATTTTAGTTTCTCAGTCGTTAACGAATGTTTTTAAGATTATTCTAATTGCAACTACTTCTGCGTTAACAAAGTCGAGTTATTAAACAAAAAAATATGTTATCAAAAGTTTATTACGCTTTTTTTGAAATCACAACCCTTTATCATAAAATTACAAATTATTGGATCTAGATAAATGTAGATAGATGTGATTACCTATAAGGAAGAATATTTCTTGTCACATTTCTTCCCCCAATCGCTTAAGAAACCCAAGTAGTATGTATGTTCTTCTAATCGAAAGATAAGTACATACTGCTTGTATATGCACAGCTTCAAATCAAAAGCTTACATTGTCATCTTATCCTCTTTATATTTTTTAATATCAGTACCAACCAGCCTATTACACCTTTTCACAACATTATCAATATTTTCGCCCAGAATCCACACAATGTGAGGGGGACAATGTTATTGGCATCTCGCCCTCTGTTTTGTTAGTGGGGTAGCTACCCCTAGCTACCCTCGAGGATGCTTCAGCTTGCAATCAACACACCTTTGTTGCCATGTGTTCAGGCTGAGGTGATGGTGTTTAAGATAAGGTATGAGATGCAAGAATTTGAATGACGAAGAAATTTATTTATTCATATTCTTTATTGCAACGTCTTAATTTGTTTTCAATTTAAATAAGAACTTAAGAAGACTACAGTTACTGGTATGCTTACTAGTTTTTAATTTTTCGAGTTAAATGGTAATTAGTTGCAGCTTTATTTTTCCGAATAAATGATTCGGATAAAAAAAAACTGCAATTTGAAAATGTAGCTTAATGATTCAAAAGTCAATTTAATGGGTTACATTAAATTAAATTATTTAACTCATGCAAAAGTATATTTTTAGCTTGGTTAATTGGACTTAATTTTAGTTTTACGTCAGAATTGAGTTAGTTATTTTCCGGAAACCCTTTTTACAAAAAGATATTTCGACAACTCGGATTTCGCAACAACTGTTACGGTATTAGAGAAGACAAATACATGATTGTTTATTAATTTAAAAGCTATTTTGGCTTCTATGTGCAGTAAATTGTTTAGCATTTTCCGCTCGATCCCTGTATCAACTAGTGATGTACACTTGTACAAACAATATCATCCCAACAAATTATCCCAATGATAAATCGCTTCACATTAGTCCAATAACTATGTTTCTTTGTCCAATTGATAGCAGATAGTGATTGCACACCAAATTGCCTCACTAATCGTACGAACAGAACTGAGATTGTACCGTTATTCGTCTATTTCTTATATTTTTTGCGCCTCGATTTGTGTCTAGGATTAGTTTTGTTTCTTTTTATCTAGATTTTTGTGAGTCGATAAGTTGGGGCTTTTATGCCTGATTTAGATTCGATTTGATGTTATTTGTTGGAAAATAAATATGTGCTTAGTTGGGTGTGTTAGATGATTTAAAACTTAAACTTATTTTGCATTATTTGTCAGTTACTACGACTGGTGCAATCTGTGCCTAAACGTTAAACCTTATACAATACGATTAAATGATAGTGTTAAGATGCTTACAGTTTAGAATATTTTATATTCCAATTACTTGTAAAGTTTATAAAAATCAAGGTTACAAATGGTTGTACAGACGCAAATTGACCCCTTCTATAGATTCTTTACAATTTACGGTTTCAATTTAAAGTACAAATTAATATAAGGATTATTATCATTAACTGTCTTTGCCCCGACTGAAGTCTGAGGCAACAGCCTGTCTTGGCTAGACGTTGATTAATTGTCCAGTTGAAGCGACGCCGCAGGAACTTACTTGTACATTTAGTTATTGATACAGGAATAAATAAATAACACAAGTCTCTCATCAAAAAATTGAAAATAATTATAAAACTAATGAAAACCTATGTGAAGATTTACTCTAGTATTAGAATTTTCTGAGATAGCAGATAGGCTATATTATAAGGATTCCTTGTTTAGTACGGAGCTCTAAGAATAATAAAATAAATCATATTTTAACAGTATTTACTCACGACGATTCAAACAGGGATTTTTTTAAAGACGTACAATATATAAAAAAGCATTTTTCTTAAAAATGTCTTTGCATTGAAAAGGGAAATATCGGGCACAAGTATACACATTAAAACGTAACGAAACGTAAGAGATAAGAGCTTTGTATTGAAACGCGGGAGTTTGTACACATTCGTCATCCATTCTTGTTCGCGCGGTGCATCGCTCTGTTGACGACTAATGTTACCTAGCAATGAAAAGAAAACCTATCATCGGAGTTGTATGAATTATCTTTGAGACGAGTGTTTAAGATAATGTGTATTTTTAAATGTAGTTTTCTATGTTTCTCGGATATTTAAACTAATGATGATCAAGTAGGTTAAGGGCCGTTTGCTTGCCATGTTATTGGGACGTTTCTTCACAAGCCCTGAAAAGGTTTTTTTCCTTTCATTATCTTTTTCTCCACTTTACATGTGTGGATTAGTCTTTAATTGTTTTTACACTGGGTATGACTATGCTTGCTTGCTTGCTTCAGACAGGAATGGTTGTGATGTAGGTATTTCTTTTTATAAATAATATAATAAATGTTTTGAACATTTTCTCACACAAACAATTGAGATAAATGAGTGCTTAACTGAAAAGGTTTCTTCTGCCATCTTCAAGAAATCATCAGAATTACAAATCGAATTCTATTCTCCAGATAAATCCATGTGCTTTCAGATAAAAGCTCAAATAACGCGTACAAGAAACACCTAAGCCATATTTCGCACAAAACCTTCGCCGCTAAAGGCGCCATTACGTTAAAAGGACATTACACGAAGTAGGGTGACAAAGACTCGGCCGAGCACCGGGATTCCCTTATAATTTCTTTTTGATACCGGAATAAGTCCGCATTCGGGAACTTAAATTACGTATGGCGACCGTATCGCGATTCGTATCGAGTGGGAAATAAATCCCAGGGCGTCGTTGCGATCCACCATATTGGATTACTGGAAAAGTATTCTCTTAAGTTTCATTAAGCGATCGGAGTGATACCCAGAGATAGATAGGGGATCTAGTCAGCGTATAAATCTCGATAGGATTGCGTTGAAACTTCGGACACGCTTGATTTACTTTAGGACGTAGGCGCTCGAGTTGGCTCGCGTTTTTTAGGATTTACTCTTCCAATAAAATAAAGGATGAATTAAGTTTTTATATATCGGTTCGGGTGTTTTTTATGGGTTTAATATGAATTAGGTACAGCTATTACGACTTAAGGGAGCTATTTATAAATGATTTATGTGCTAGCCCTTATTTATGAGTCGAAGTTTCAGGCACTCTAAATTGATATAAGATGTTTGTAGCAAGTTCTTCGGGATTTTGAGAATGTAAAGAAAGTAACGATTGTTTGATATTAACAGTTTATAAGTCACTGCTGAAACATTGTAGTTTACACTTTTGAACGACTGATTGAAATATATTTGTTGCATGACTACCTCTGTGGCGTGGTGGTTAAAGTGGTCGCCACACCACTACCAGTGCACCGAGAGGTCGGTGGTTCGATTTTCACATAGAACAAATATTTGTGCGATCCACAAAATAATTGATCCGAGTCTAGTTCTTGTTATTCTGGTTACCACATTTGTTGTTACAATTAAGCTAAATTAATAAAAACATTTCGTTTAATATCTGCCTTAGATGTATGGGCAAGCAAGGGAAGTTTGTAGGGTTCGTAGCAAGTAGTGTTCTTCAGTCTCTGCCTACATTTATAAGAAAAATGCATGTATTTATAAATAATCATTATCATTGGTTGTCATTGGATCACTCACACACGGTTATTTGATTCCAAACTAAGCAGAGTTTGTTCTATGGTGACCAAATATATTTATTTATGTATTTACCTAATGTAATAGACACGTGTACATAATATAGTAGAGTATGTCGTGTAGAGCCTAGTACCGGGCTCATTAAGCAGCCGTCCCTCGGCGCTATCGCGTGACTATCAGGGCTCGTCATCCGAGGGCTGTAGTGAACTAGCTCGCTACTATTGAAACTAGATCAAGTGTGTGATGTTTGAGTGAGTTTGTCATGATGTTGAGGTGTTGTTAGGTTTATAATTTGTGTACTGCTTATATTTTTTCTAGTATGTAAAATGTTTGGGGTTGTAGAAGTATTGTATTGGTGTATTATTATATACACTCAAAGTGAAGTGTTGAAATAAAATAGGAGCGTATATGATGCCAATGATAATACGATATTTATCTTCGGTATGTGTTTGTATTTGACAGTGTATAGAAAGTAGCCGATATGACAACTATTTTATATCGAATCTATGGGTATGGATGTGTAGACTGTTTTATGTGAACACAGCTGTATAAAAAGCAGACTGTATATCAGACAATAACATCGAACATTGTCAAAATTGCTCCGAGAAAGATGCATATTTACCAGAAATAGTTAACATTTTATTCTCAAAATTACAAAAAACAACCTACATATTTACACATTCTTCCATCGTTTCACCAATATAATACATACTACATAAAAACGAATCGACATGCCATAGTAGCTCAAAAAAAATGTTTTCAACTTTTTTTATAGCGTCACATACGCATTGACGATCGCTCGCAAATGGCCTACTTTAATAGACAGTAACGTATTTTGTTGGTACTGATGCCAGAGTTACGAGTTTCGAGTGAGTTCTTATAGTAACGGCTGTCGTAAATTAAGAATATGCGGAGGGAAATGGGAGGACGACCTTGGAAAGAAGCCTTTTAAGCGTCTTGAGTTTTTTTATCCTGGTTAGGTTATGTTTTGATGATGTTAAGTAGGTTAATAGAACGGTGGAAGGTATTTGGATGTTGTTCCAGTCGTGCGTTTTGTATAGTCAGGAAAAGTAGGTAAACAACTTTTTAATATCTCAGTAAAATGGAATACATGCGTAGGTTAAGGTATGACTTAGAAAATGTATGCATAAGCGTTTAAAACTTAGATTAAAATTGAAACATATATTTAGTTTTATTGCGATTCTTGTGGGTTCAACGAAATGTTATATTGAGAGCATTATTGCGTTATTAAGTAGAAAATAAGACAAGATATCGTCTAACACCCGTTTCTTATGACACCTTATAGTTATTTCGACTTAACAAATTTGACTTCAAAGCAAATCCAAGCCATATTTTAACACCATAAATACTCCATATAAAGATACTATAATGACTATCAAATATATTCAAGTTTGAACTAAATTCTTATTTATATTCTGTACTAACAAATACGGAAACATATTCTACTTAATAACGAGTCTAAACGTAATAAAACGATCGATTCAACTATCGCTTTTGTTAATTTTATCGTTTGCGGTACAGCCGTCGTAAATTGTTAGATGTATTGCGAGAAATATGTTCCGTGATATTTTACTGAAATGTTCTGAATTTAATTTTAACCATAAATCTGTGGGTATTTTGTGTTTATGTTTGGTCATAAATTTTAATCTATATTGCATTGTCAAAAATATCAAAATTGTTTTAGCAGTTAAGGCATGAAAGCTTTCAAGAATAAAGGCTAAAGTAATAAATAAGATGGGTGACCCAAATAAAGCCTATGTCCTAATAAGGCTTAAATCTTAAATTTCCCGCTTCTCGGTTTCGAATGGCCGCCAATGTTTTTAAAGTGTGCGAGTACATACAACGCAAATATTTCTTTACCCAACTTACGAAATAATTTCAGTCAGTGAAGTAGCGATTAGATTTACTAACTAACATTTTAATGACCAAATAAAACATATGAAACTTAACCTAATTCCAGCGTATAAAAGTAGTCCTAAAACGTAACGTATAAAGTTACCTTCTTAACAGCTGACTAACGGGTTAACTTTATATCTGCCTAATTGAAAAGTAGTGGCCAAGTTCGAAGCACCTCACAGTAGTAATTGTTAATTTTTAACACTTCGCTAATGAGGTTTGTAGTTCAATCTTTTTTTAATGAGAAAAGTCACAGGATTTTGAAAAACGTACCGTGTACTGTATATTATGGCACCTTACTGCTTAGGTAATTCTGTTTACAAGTATGTTTCTTTAGTCAAATATTATCATTCTTTAAGATATTGGAATTGTTTTTCTATATATTTATCTCAACAATGATAAGCTACAGCGGTTTTTTTATTGTTATGCTTGACATTATTGCTCCGAAAATTGTTAAAACCATAGAGACTTTCGTTACTTTTTAAACATTGATTTCTTGCTCTTTTTGTTTATCCTAAAAATATGTTGCTGTTTTTTTAACATTACACAGCTCTTATTTAAAAAAAAAACGAAATTAAACACATAAGCGTACATTTATAAATAATTACTTTGTAGCTTTTTATTCAATCAATATCAATCATCCAAAGATCTACATTTTTGAAACAATCAACCATAATTACCAATAATTCACTCAAAACTAATAAAAACTACACACAAAATGATCTCCTCAATTGACATTTGAGCGTTATGTAAATCTCTAGTAGATATAGGTGGGATTAGGCTCAACGCACAGTAACAAGGACGCGACTTACAACAAGCTTACACGCACACTGATCGACAACTTGCCCAACTATGGTAGCGAGATTGTTACACTTCGAGAGCAGTAAGTCATGAGCGGTAGCGGGCTATATAAATTCAGTTGTTATAGTAAAACTAGCTGACCCGGCAGACGTTGTTCTGCCATATAAAAAAAAAGTGTCACTTAGGGGTATGAAAAATAGATGTTGGCCGATTCCCAGGCCTACTCGATATGCTCACAAAATTTCATCAAAATAGGTCAAGCCGTTTCGGAGGAGTATGGCAACGAAAACTGTGACGCGAGAATATTATATATTAGATAACATTAATGAAAATTAAAAAATAGACGTGTTTTTTGATAATTGTTTCTCCGCCTGATAATGATAAACCAATTTTAGCGTAACTTGCTGTAAGAATGTTATGTCTTTCATCATATTTTCTCAAATATTCAAAAGATTATTTAAAGTTTAGCTTGAGGAAGGTTTATTTTACAATTCGCCATAAAAGCCAGTAAGTTGTACCGTTCGTAATACTAGAGGTTATCTAGCATATATATTCTAAAATATATTGTTTTAATCACACGTTCAGTTTTAAAAACAATTATTATTATGCTTGTGTATGTGGTTATTATTGGGCTTCATTTGTACATTTCACTGCATTCTGTATGAATTTATAATATACAACAATTTGTTATAATTCACTTAGCTTGATTACAATATACAGTAATGCGACTGTTTCAAACAAGTATAAAACGTTTTTTGAATAATAATGCATACTTTAAATGTGTGGTAGCTGACTTAAATAATAATTATATATCTGTCATCAGAAAAAGTATGGCTTGAGAAGTTTGACAGTATATTTTGACATATTATTTTGTACATTGTTACTTTTCGTATCTTTTGAAACTCCAAGTCAAGAATTTTTTCATATCATTGGATTTCTTATCAGGCTTTTTCGCTTTCAAATCTTTAAATGAATCAAAACATTAACAAATTATACACCTTTAACTTTCTCGGGACTCTATCTATTGATGGAAACCAAACGAAAAAACCGTTCAAAAATATTTACTCTATCGCGAACAGAAAGACAGACAGGTGCAGCAAAGGAGGAAAGACTTTATTTACTACGCAGTTATAATGTGCATATAAGGAAGTTTTGCAGTAGTTTAATTATCGTAGTGCAATATCTGCCTAGTTTGGAAATCAGACCATGTGAGTGTCAAATGTCCAAAAATATTATTTACTTATCTTTCCCGCTAGCTCTTTTACCTTGCATCCTTACATATACATACTAAGACACGTGGTGTTGGGGTCAATAATAGGAGGTCAAATATTTGCGCCGCAGGCTGCGGGCGTGAGATGTTTGTACCCGCTCTATATAACTAGTGTTATGTTTTTATTTCACCTCTAAAGGGTTGATCGGGATTCGAAATTAAGTTTTTGGGTGAATTTATTTTTGGATAAAGGAACTTTTGTTTGACCAATATTTTTAAACTTTTGATTTGAATATTACTGTATTTCTAAGCGTTTTCACGATAATCTAAAGTAGGTTTTATATTGATGACGAATGCCATGCTAATTTAAGCACCATTACAATAAATGTTAAATGTATGTTGATTGAATCTGCAATCTTACAAGAAAAATATAAGGCATTCAGGTTTTCGCATTTTCGCACGAAGCATATATTTAACTTAATTTCCCCTTGAAACCGCACTATTGCATGCTTGTTAGTCAAAAATACATGTTTAAATTTTGTATATTCATAAATATTTCAGTTTTAAATTTCTATGCTTATTTTATTTTACTTTATTACTACCTACATAATATATACGGGATTTACACTGTTAATGGAGAAACGCGGATATATTTCATACACCTCAGCCTACATTTTCGGGTTAAACAGACGTGATATTGTTTATGTATAATTTTTATATTATGTTTCTGAACTCATTGCCGTACTCATATAAGCTACCTCATATTTTTAATATGTTTATATAAAGCCCCCAATATGTACATAAGAAGTTTTCACCATTTTCCTCCACATATAGCCTCGTTGTTTGTCGTCACTATCAATCAATACAGTTAGCTGTTTATTGTGTTTGCCGCGACTTTGTCATACTGAATGTTTGCATTCACATTACTTATACATTGTTTCAGCAAATATTGGCGCGGCTTGTTTTTCCTTGCTTTTGTATGGAAAAGCTCGGTTTAGTGTATTAGGTAGAGACTTGTGGATAAATATGTTTAAGGTTTTAGCAGCAGTTTTGCTAGATTCGAGCTGCTACGAGATATTTCTATCAGAAGAACAGGTGATGTTATGTCAGTGTTTTTTTGTGTATTACTGAAAATTTAACCCACAACCGTTCAATAACTAATCGTTAGCCGTAAAATTCGCATGACATGACATTCTAACTTCTTGTTGGACATGGGATTCGAACCCGCTAACTCATGATAAGCAAGCAGTCTTAATTAATAATTTTCTATAGCACATTTAAAACTAGACATAATTTACCTACAAATCATTAACCGTAATATAAAGTCATTTTGTAAATTAAACTTAATACAAGTCTAAATACAGTCAGCCATTTCAACGGCTATACAATCAAACTATCACAAACTAATTATTCCGTATTTACTTAAACTTATTAGTATAACTAAACAGCATCCATATGTATGCGGTCCACAGACGGAATTAAATTAATTATGATGGAGCGTTGCACCTGTTAGTGGACTATTAGTTGCTGGACCACACCTATTGGAAATGGTTTACGGTTTGATTTATGAGTAGTATTAGTTATCGATAACTGTTTTATTGGTTATTTTAGTTTTTATTAGAGAACTATGATGAAGTGCATTTTAGTCAGACTTATATGTAAAAGGAAAGCTACATTTGAGTTTTAGAGGGAAATTATGACAAAGTATTTGACAAGTTTATCATGCCGTTAAGAGTATGCTTTGCATGAGACTTTAATCGAATATAACTTTTTTTTGAAGATAGTCGCTAATCCTTTAGCAGTTGTTGTAAAAACGAATTTTGATAGTACCTGACTGTAAAAAAATGTGTTACTAAACTACATGGAATTTGACAAAGACATTTTACAATATAAAATCACTAGCCGGCATTATTTCATTTTAAAATAAAATATCTAAACGCTAATATTTTACTGTCGTGGATTCGTATAATTTATTACTAAAATACGTTGTTGTGGGACTACCCGCAAACCGCAAGAAACAATGAAATTCGTCAGGTGCTGCTGCAAAATCAATCAACAATTTTATACGATATTCTTTGATGCATTGCAGTGGAAAATGCACTTTAATTACATTAGTATAGGGTATAATTTTAATGTGATCTCTGTTGTATCCTCTAGGGTTGAAAAGTCATATTTTTTTAAAAAGGGACAGTTTTATTAGTATGGTAATAGGAAAAGTATGTTATATTGTAACTTGATGATATCATGCGGAAAACTGATAAATCAGAAAATGATGACAGCATTTTCAAATACGTATTTCCAAACGAAATCAAAACTATTCAAGGATTCCGTCAAGGTTTTAAAAATGTATATTCCATCATGCGTCATTCAATAGCAATAGTGTATTATAAAAGACGAAAATGTTTTTATTATATTATTTTTCAGCTATGAACACTTTATGCCATGTTTTTGGATTATATAACTTTGTAGTGTTGTGTTACCAATTCTATCGAATAACACAAAATAATTAGCTTATCTGCTTTATCTAACTAGCTGAAATAATAATTTTGATTTTACGTTTTAGACAAATTCACAACATCTTCAAACACAAAATATTATTTTATTACAAAGAATACAGAAAGCGAATACTTAAACATTAATGCACGAAAATGATCAAAACAACAAAAACCGTACATTGGGCTTCGCCGTTAATAACGCGATGTCGGCGACAGCTAGAGCGCTCTACGCGAGCTCTACGCGAGCTCTACGCGCTCTACGTGCTCTACAGTAGAGAGGTGTCAGAAAGAAAGTGTAGAGAGCAGGTGTAGGTGATAAATAACGGGCATCGCATTTACCGCAGTGTCGCTAGAGCCGCGAGTGTCACAGTTTCTGAGTATATTTAATATAAGAGATGTACTGTAAAGAGGTATTGTGCGAATTAGGGATTTTTGTGTCCGTAGGCTTTTATTCGTGAGTTGTTTATGTAGTTGTGTTATTGTAGTGTACTGAAATGTTTTTTTCAGTATCTTTTTGCTGAAACGTATTGTAGTTGTACTCGGTTCTACACAAGAAGAAAAATAGTACGCCTGAATTGTGTTACAGAATTCTTTTAAGTTTTCGAGTAAAAAGGTTTCAAAAATTATGATACATTTAAACTAGAATGTTGTCTTAAACTATAAAATTTCAAGGATTACCTTTTGTTATTTAAGGAATACTCTAGAAAAAAGTAGTTTAAAGATAAAAAGGATTTAAAGGTATTATTCCCACCTTTTGGCTTTTATTTTAAATACGAAATCACAGGAATAACGGCTAGCTTTAAAAGTAAATGCCTAACCCATTTTCAAAACAAAGGCTTTTACAAAAACGTACAAAATGTTTTGAAATATTTTTTGTCTACGTTAAGATTATTATTGCTTTAGGCAATTAGTAATAAAGAGAATCCTGTTTCTAAGCGACTTCTTTACTCGACAGTACGGAGAAGTAAGATGTTTTTGTGGATACAGGAAAATTGTTCTAGTTAATATTTAATCTATCTTTTACTTATAAAATCACACCGGTTTTCCTTTTAAGAATTGGTAATTATCACTTAAATTATAATATTAGTAAATCTCGCATTAGAAAACTTGTTCAGCAGTTTTCGAGTATATTGTAAAAACAGACAGACTAATTTCCGCGGTTTGACCCGCGTATGTGTTTTGACTAGGATTAATAATGTATCACACTGTAATTTTTATCTAAATCGTTTCAGCCGTTTCGGCGCAAAAGAAGAACCTTGCTAATGCCCGCTACTTTACACACGTATCCTTTTCAAAGCACTTTCTTTTGTCCAAATCGGTCCAGCCGTTTTGGCTTAAACGGGACAAACAAGCACACTAACATTAGTGTAAATTACTATATCCATACAAAGAGTAGTATATTAAAAATGACTTTACATTCAGATTTTTCGTAGCAAACGTGTAAGTAAATAATGCTGTGGATGAAAGCTGTTCGTTTCTGTTTTTTGTTTCGTCCCGTTGTGTATTAAACAAAACTAGATTTAATACCGCTGGAGAGTGTATGAAAAGTTAACTTTTGTGCAGTCATATTTGGTTTCTTTTTTATGAGAATTGCAGCTTATTATTAAGGGTAATGTATATCTTGATGTATTAAAAAAAGGTTAGTTTACTTATGAATACAATTTGAACACTGTTAACTATTTGATTGATTACAAATTGTATGTTTCAAGTGAGAATCGAACCCAGGATACCAGGCTTAAGCAGTGATAATTGTATGTATTGTAATTATTGTGCTATTACTTTATTCCACTCATGTGAGTGTAAAGTCACTTCAAATGCCTTTTGTGACTGCTTCTTTTAACTTTTTGAATTATTGAATATGACTGTAAAAAAAATTATCATAAATAAATAAAAAAATGCTAAGTCACATAAAACAACTAAAAAGTCCCTAAACTTTACTTAGTAACTCTACAAATCATAATACAAACCTATATCAATATAAAACCGCTCATCGCAAACAGCCACTACCATATATTTTGACATAACATTCAAAGTAAATTTGACCTGCGACAATCAGATATAGGTCAAAGCTTAGCGACATGACTTATATCCCATAAAGGTGTCGTTACGGTGTTTTAATGCGAAACTTCCACCATAAGAATGGAAACTTCTAGAATACAGAATGTATATACTTTATGTAGATTCTTGTTTGAATGTTATTGCTTTTGTAATGTGTATGAGAATTTTATCTATGTCACTTGGTTACTTATGTTATTTAATAAAATTAGGTTTTGTAAAATTTCTGGCGAGGCATTTTCAATTTTAAAATCTGTACAATGGATTTTTCTATAATTTTGAGTGACAAATATCGTAAAATTCTAACAAACTTTTGCGTTTATAATAAGAGCAATTTTGTTTTAAGCAAATCCTGTTACAGAAACTGGCTATGAACTACTAATTGCTTTAACTATCATTTAAAAGCGTCTGTATTCTGTAACAAATATGTATAGTTATATTACACTATATATAGAGTTACATTACATTATAGTTTGTATTACACGCTCCTTTACCTACTACTTACTACAGAACTACAAAAAAATCTATCGAAAAAATACTCAGTAAAAATCCCCGAGTCCCTAACATATATCATAGGAGACATTAACACCAAAACATCCAAGCTTGATCCAGTAGCGACCAAGTGAAAATAAATATATATACGAAACATTGAATTATTTATGTTTGCCACGCATTCGATATTTTTTCTAAGATGGCCGCCGGACGTCCCTCGGTACATCGTTCCGGAGGCGTTACGTTCTCTCTATAAATGACTAAATCTCTACATATTATGTACGTATTTCTTTTTTTCTTTATTGATATTTTATTCGATCTTGAGATTTAAGATTTATGAGAAAAATTGCTCGCATTGTTCACAACTGCGCGTAGCAAAAGGTTAGATCTATAAGTTTTTAAATGCGGATGTCTGCTTGTTTGTACGAGTATGTTAACCTCAAAACTAGTCATATAATTTTATATTATATTTAAATTAAATCGACAATGTTAGGCTTGTTATTTTTCAATATCAACATCTAAACCATATAACATTCCAGGGCAACCTAGCTGGTCTGTACACACATGGGCATTTTTGCATTGCGGTAAACTGCCGCCTTTTCTCATAAAATGGCAGACGATCCGTGTAAAAATAAAGTTTAAAAAGTAGTTTGAATATAATATAGAACTAAATGAATAGTCTTATAAATTAAGTAAGTTATAGCAATTCTTTCCAACCCTTTAGAGGTCGACAGAAGCGTGTTATCATGTGCGTGTGAGTAAACATTTTTTACAAAACTTTGATAACAATTGCATGACTTTGCACTTTATTATAATAAAAGTTTTTTACTATTAAAAGTTTACCAATTTATCTTAATATAAGACTCTTTACTTATATTAAGTTTAATATATTATTTATATACAATTTCGACTCTACAAACTTTCAACTAACAAGTAGGGCAAATTACAGGCATATAAATAACTGTATGAATATAATTTCAGGTAAATAAATGTCTTGAAACTTTATGAAAAAGTAATAATAGAAAAGAATATGAATCAAAAATCACTACACTAAAAAGTGTCAATGCTTAATTTTTTCATATATATTGCAGGATTTTCAATTTTAAACAAACATGACTCCAGTAAGACTGCGAACAATTAGCGATCTTGACTTCGGGCCTAAACCATGCCTAATTTCGGGGGCGTCCAGCAGTGGGACAGTATTTGGAAAATAACCCTAACCTTTCCGTAAAAAGTATGCTACGCTATAATAACGCTATTCTTTTGAGCTTTAGCTGAGTTATAAATAGTAAGGGATCAAGTTAAAAGTGCGGCTGACACTAAAATAATGTGTTCAAAGTTTAAACGCTGACGTTATGCAGTGAAAAGTTACCCCTGTCACCTTTATTTTATAAAAGAAGATGGTATATAATATGAACGTCTACTTTATTGCTTTAGAAAATTTTAAGTATATTTTACAAACAATTTTAAGAAAAAAACATCGTAATGCAACCTCGCATGAATCGAATGAAGTCGGTTAAAAAGATACTGTTTTGTAGAAAAAGTTAAAAGAAAATTCCAAAAAATTACGTTTAAGACGTTCCCTTTATACATTTTAAAGCCGCGTCTTCCCGAATGTTCTATTTCGTGAACAACACTTTGCGAACGAAACAATCGGCACAAAGAGTACTGCGATTAAATCTCAGGTGCGAGCTTAAGACATAATAAGCGAACGATTTAAGCGAACTTTGAACAATAGTCGCTTTTCGAGCGCTTGTCAACGCGGTAATCTCAGGCCGATACATTTTTGAAACTCCTTTGATGTCAAAAAGCGTTGTGTATGCTTTTTTTTGGTGTTGTTCTGTATATAGCCGGTGTGCGTACAATATTGACAGCTAGTGTGACGTGACTGTGTTTTTTTAACGGCATATGAAAATCTAGGTGAACAAGGCAATCGCGAAAAATGTGAAAAGTCAAGTAAATTAAAAACGGTAACGAAACTACGGTAACAATGACACAAATTATCATATATTCTTTAGGCATTTTAGGTACTTAAGTCTTCTGTATTGCTAACCTTACAAAACAAAAATAGCTTCGCTTCTCATTTTGTATCACTTCATTTCATTAAATTCTAAAAATATTTCACGAAACCTTTTTAAAAGTTAGCAACACCTACGCTGGAATGCAAAAAGGTTTTTACTCATCAACTTATTAAAGCTAGAACGCGTTCGAAATATTAAAATAAAAAAAAAACTGCGCACGAGTATTTCCACGCGCCTTATTTCCCGCCACACTAATAGGTTTATTCGCGCCAAAATGCTTGTCTCATACCCTTGGTAATTGCGAGACTTTTCCGCTCCCAAAAGATAGGCTTTTCTCAAATCCTAAATGCCACGATGGGTTTACCTCCGATAAGATTATCGTAATAAGCCCCGATTTTTATTCGGAATGAAACTTAAAAGAATTTATTTCGATATTTTTTTTTAACGTCAACTCGTATTAGGCTGTTTGATATAACCTCTTTGCTTCGGTAATGTATTTTTGAAATGATATTGCTTTGGAAATATGAGAAATGCGTTATTTCGGTTTTATTGCGTTTTTACGTTTTATCTAGTTATTTTTGTATCGGTTTTTTATTCGTTTAAAAGAAATTCAATAGCAATGTTTTATCAATACGCTCGCAATCTTGTTAGGTATAAAGTTATACTGAGAGTAAATCTACGTCTAGATAAATTCTTTAACATAAACCATATTTAGAATATACTGACGATATTTTTTATTCCACATAAATACAAATGAACTGAATATATTCTTAAGGTTGTTAAAATAAGTCAGTATTTCAGAGTAATTTAACGTTAGGTAGAGTACATAGAGTTTAACTGAAACTTAATCGTTACACAGACTGGTCGCAAAACAACGATGTCGGGGCGACTTCGGACCAAAAACATGTCGGCGCGGGGCGAAATGGTCCCAAAAACAGGTCTGGTCCCGAACGCCTGTTGCCAGGTTCATTTGCATTTTGCTGATTGATTATTCCGTCCGCTAGGGGGCGCCTCACACCACAGAATAATGGACGACGGAATTAATTCATAACATTGACTAAAATCTCGTCTACGAAATTGCGATTTTTGTAGGAGTTAGAAAAATTATTAGATACATAATGTTTGTGGGTTGAAATAGTGAAGAAAAACTCGGAACTGCAGTTGTTTTATAAAAATATTTTTTGCAGTTCGAGATAACGTGTTGGTACCCATATTTATTAGCGCACAAAATATTGAAGATGTCATAATCTTACTAAGCTAGCTACTTAAATTTTCGCAGAAGCTGTATGTTAATATTTTTAAAGTATTGTTATAGTCGTTTAAGATATAGTTGATTGTTGACTTTATTTGTATGTTTGTAAATACAAGCCCAAAAATAACATTTATCCCATTGTTTTGCTATTAATTAACCTAATTTTAAAGAATTCCGCCTGAAAATAGTAACACAGTATTTAAATTTATTTTTCTCATTCTGAATCCACTTGGACTGAGAAACTTCTGGAATAAAATTAAACAAAACATCAAAAGTTTGTGAACATCTGCACAATGAGAAACTGAATTTACATTTTTACGTTCTTTATTAACCTTTTATAAGAATGGACGCCATTGACGTGGTTACATTATGACGTAAAATTATTTTGTATTATATCTATTTGCAAACTCTGACTTTATTTGTCTTTTATCTTTTAATGAGAGATTATTTTTATTTTGAAAATTCGTATTAATTATAGTTTACCTATGTTGGGAAAGATGGCTTCAAAATATTTACAAGAAAATCTTGATTGAAAACAAAATATAAGCAATGATGTTTTAAAAGTATATTAACCACCCATATTAAGTCACGTAAAAGGAATATTTATAGTATCTTGATAACTTATAATACTTTGAGTCGAAACAGTTCTTTAAAACGGCAGTATTTTCAGAATTTATTTTTTTATTTTATTTTTCAACTTCATATATGTACATGTGTATATAGGCGGACTTAATGCCAAAGGCATTATCTACCAGTCTTCAGTCCAGTTTATTTTCATAGCTTAAATTAAAATTTACAAAACCTATCCAACTAAGTTTGTTCAGTTTGTTCACATAATACTAAATCGCTTTGTAGTGTTTACGTCTTAGTACAAATCTCTAAGCTACCTAGAGCATACGTCATCAGCCCGTTAAGTAAGACAGGTGGAAGGCCCTCAGGACCCCCCCCTCACTATCAATTATGTCGATGGCCAGCGGCGGCAGCCATCGTCGCAGATTGCCTTAATATGTCCGGAATTATACCTGGAGGTGCTCACGAATTGTTTTGGTGACTTGCAGCTATATTAAGCGTAGATTAGCATTTATTTTTTTGTATTTTGAAGTTATGAAAAATAAACAAATTAGTGTGCAAAATCACGATTTTTTAAAAGTATGTGGATGGTGCTTCAGCCAATTTAAAAAAAAGATTTACTTCCAAGATTTAATTGTTGTGAATAAAACCTATTTAAATTAGGAATTAACTAAAAAAGAAAATAAACTCTTTAAAAATCGAATGCTATAAGAAGTGGTATACAATATTTAAAAAAAAAACAATTTAAATGAAATATAATATGTTTTAATTAAACATAATACGTTGTAATATTTTGGCATACATAAATCGCAAGTAGTTAATATGACTACCCCTACCAGAGGTTTTGTTTGCTTTAGGTTTGTTTTTTGAACACAAAGACACCGCTTCGTAAAAATCCAAACAGCCAACATCAACATTTGAACCTCACCTTTAAATCAGAAACAATTTAAAAATTCGAAGCATCATAAAGTCAGTTGCACACCGATCTTCAGCAAAGCAATCCTATCCGCGTTGACTGAAATTCTCCCGCCCAATCAATGAGTGGCAATATTGCGGAAGGCTTTTTTCAATCACTCTGCGTCCTGCTCGGGTTCATGAAAAATTTATACCCCGAGGCCACGAGGCTGTAGTCTCCGAAGCGCGTTACACGCCGAATAACATTAGTTTACGAGTATAGGCGTCAAGGGCCCAGCTCGAGAGTACTAAAGTGCTGCCAAATTTAATGCGGCGTCTTTACGATGTATAACTAAGTAGTTTTTATGTATGACGTTTGATGTATTTGAAGTGAAACGGGTCTTGTGAGTTTTGTAGGTAAGTACGGATAGAACAGAAAATAGCAAATAGTTAAGGTTTTACAAGTCGGCTTCCAACGGATTTTTTTGGAAGCTTTCTTAGAATGTAATATGAATAGATTTCGTAAGAATAACTTTTAAGGAACTGTGTTTAGCTGTCATTGGGATTAAAGACAGAGAGGCTAAGATTATTAGGAAGGAAAGCTAAAAAAATATTTTTAGTATAAAATTTTCAAAGAATCTTACGTCAGTCGTCAATTGCCAAAATACGCTAGTCGTAGCGGTGTGTAAGATCTATAAGTTTTGTCGTATGTACATTTGAATCAGTTCACCGGACCGGCTTCACCGGCTTGTAGCGACACGGTCTGGTGCTTTGCGACTTTTATTTCGTATTTGCATTGGAAAAGAAAAGGGGAGGCCTTTCTCTAGAGGTGAGGGGACTAAAAGGGTATAAAAAAAACGTCTATTTGTCATTTATCGCGGTATTGATTTTATAGTATACATCCATATTTATATCAAATAGGTGTAGATTTATTAATTTCTTACAATTTAAGTTATTAAAAATTAGTTCACAAGGACAGTATAAATAAATGAGCAAATATTTATGAGTCTATCGTTATTTCACTGAATCCCACGTAATCGATTCAAAATAAAATACGTATAAATACAAAAATAGAAGTTGTAAATTTTCATAACGCCTTCGAAATTTTCCGCTTAACTCCCCGAAGGCAGTCGAGGAAATGTTTTAATTCCCCTTAACTCGGCTCCGAAGGGCAAAGATTGAATTATTGAAGGCGGGAAAGCGTTAATTGTTATTAATGTACTTGAATATTAAGATATTAAGAGAAAGGACAGGTAAACGTTGGTTAAAAGAGGTTACGCTTGATTACGTGACGAATTTTACTCTAAGACATTCCGTTTCTCCGAAAATAGGGTTCCGGAATTCAATAAATTTAAGTAACTGCTAATAAAATAATTTCTGAAATGTTTCCAGTATTCTCCCGTCGCTGACGATAGCAGAATTCGAAGAATGTGCAAAGTGCTCGATTTAGTACGAGAAGCTAAAGACATAATAAATAACGCTGAACGACAAAGGAAATTATATTTTTGAAGCTTAATATTACCCGTAACGTATTAATATTAAACACGAACACGAAAATTTTACATTTAATGGTGTAGCACGAACAACACGGAATATTTTAATGTTACACCTAGGTTGTATGAAATACTTAAAACATGCTGCGGTTAAAAAACGCAGTGCCCGTTATTATTATGAAGCATACGTGTAACATTTTTACGTTGAAAACCGCAAAATCACACCGCAATGCGTGCGAGGCCTAACATAAAAAAAAATACAGTTCAAAATTCAAAACATCCACAGATAAAAAAACCGCGTTACTATTTTCGCACGCAATGGTGTAACAATAGACTCGAAAAAAAATAACAACAAGCGTAGGACGAAAACTTTAATCATACATCAAGTAAAGAAACAGAAAAAGGAAAGCCTCACGTACAATTTTGGAAAATAATGAACTAACCGGCCGGTCTCTTCGCGGGTCGTTAGCGAAAATTGGAAACTTTTCGCGAACTGCTCCGTGCGTTGCCGAATGATCAATGGCGCCAGTGTGCTTATTGAGTTTTTGTTTTGTTCCTTTTCGTTAAATGTACTATTTTTCGTAGACGTTTTATACATTAAGTGGCTAGGGAGATGTAAGAATTTAAAAATAACGTTGCCTCTGGATCGCTGTAGTTGATTTTGCGTGAAAATTTAATGCGCCCTGTGGGGTTTAATAAAAATGATTTAGCTGTTTACGAGAATTGAGATTAAGTTTTTTATATAATGAACTCGATAAGCAAAATTGACTATCTTAATCTTTATTAACTGAATGAGAACCGATAAAAAATTCTGACATTTGTTATTTATTATCTAGCTAGTTTAACGTTACGTTACGTTATAGATAGCAGTCATAAGTTAGCACCTTCATAAACCTTTCTTTCTCAAGAATACCTCTCAAACGAGAGCCACCCGCTAATCATAACCCAGCAGAACGCTGCTATCACAAAACGATTTAACATTTATTAGCAACGAAAAAGCATTTAACAAGCAGTCGTAAACACGTTATAACGTTAAATAACGTTACGTATCGTGAACGTTATAGCAGATTACGCACTTAGGCACAAGATACACTTTATGAGTGTAAGCTGTAAAACAAACAGATGGGTAAATACCATAAAGGAGGCTAGACTGAGGGTGTGTGCTTAGTTATTAAGGTATGGCGTCCGTTGAAATTGTGCGGAGCGGTAGAGAAATACGGTTGTGAGTTCGTGTAATAAGCAAAGGGCGAATTTAATTACTATCACAATTATTATCGAAATACTGTTGTATTAATTCTGTTCTACTGAAATAAAAACAATAAAATTGGATTTTTTGTCTCCGCAAAAGTAGGATTTAATTTTATTATCACTTAGCTCTACTGCTGTCTGAGGTTTTCTGAATTTTGCATCAGTTAAATCTCAAAGTTTGAAACGATATCAAAATCTAGTTTGCATCAGATTTTGTCTCGTTGTATCCCAGCCCTAGAGGAAAGTTAATCCGTTGCGACAATGGCGTGTTTATGAAGGACTCGAAAACATTTGCACAGAGCATCATGATAATGTTGACGCGTAAATATTGGTATATAAGTCTACAACGACAGAGCCTCTATGCAAAGATTTTTAAATAATTCCGTGGTTAATTGACTGTAATTGCTGCATAGAATGTCGGCCATCTTCTATTCTAGAATTCTATTTTTGAAAAGCGCGCCATTCATAGACTTTTCTTTATAGTAGTCGTTCTGAAATTAAGTGTTCTATGAAAAAGTTCCATTTTTATATAAAAAATATATATTTTGTGTAATACAATTTTTTTATAAATATCGTGTCTTGTTAATTACTGTCCTTAAAACTGTAGGACATATTGTTTCTTTACAAAAACATCGTCACGAATTAACGATACAACTATGAGACTGAAAACTAAATTATTCTCTTTACTTAATTCAAAAACATAGCATAGGTGTATAGCTTTATGCCTATAATGTCATTTCAATTACCGAATCACAGGTAGCGTGCTCATGACAACCAATATGGCGCCGTACAATGCGCGATAACATAATACAATTATTAGAGTTTAATTATACACTCAAAAGCGTATTCAAGTCATATCAATTCTGCTTTGATAGTCTATGGCTCGTGTTAATATGAATTTCGCAAATCATTTCTAATTAAAATTTAAATTAATGCTCAGTGATGGCAGCTATATAATCCTTTTAAAATTAAAACAGAACTTGCACACTAAGAATTGCTCTTGTGTCGCGGGACTCTTATAAAAATACGAATAACGTACACTAAGTACAACCAGACCCGACTTTATTTGTGAATCGCATTAATAAATTGTCCCGTATGGGTATCGAACCCACGTACTCGCGTCGCAATGATAGTGGCGATGGCGACCACCTTAACCACTGCGCCATAGAGGCCGTATTTGATTTTTATTTTCACATAATGAAACCCTTGCTTCAATAATTTGTACATTTATTTACACAACATATTGATTTAAATGATATATTAATTACTAGCTGACCCGTGCGGCTCCGCTCGCGTGAATGATTGTTTTTTACTAATACAAAGCTTAATTATTCCTTAACAACAAAATATGCTTTTTTTCACGAAAAATATTCTCAAAATTATTTATATCTCATATAACTCGCGCTGCATATCCGCCATTAAAACTGTTGCCATGACAACGGAATTTTGTTAATTCAATGTCACTATAATATTGTTTATTCGCGACTTCGGTTGCGAAACCTGAATTTTCCCGGAAAATGCGTCATTTTCCCGGGGTAAAAAGTAGCCTATGTCCTTTCTCGGGTATCAAACTATCTCCATACCAAATTTCATGCAAATTGGTTCAGTAGTTTAGGCGTGATTGAGTAGCAGACAGACAGACAGACAGACAGACAGACAGACAGACAGACAGAGTTACTTTCGCATTTATAATATTAGTATGGATTGCACAGTACATAAATATGGCTAATGTAACGGCCATTATTTAACGGCCGTGTTCTAAATTTAAATAGCCTCATTGGTCACGCAGTCATTATAAATAATGAACTATTAGCACGGAATAAATAATAGTTTGCTACTTACTATTCTATTTAGTAACCAATATTTATTATCTCATATCGGTTATCAATATTATTCTTCTTAAATGAATGAAACCCATTACTGTCCCACTGCTGGGCAAAAATCTCCTCCCAAATAAGGGGGAGGGTAAGTCTTCTTGAGTCCACCACGCTTATTTATGCATGGAATGTTCGTAATAAAGATATAAAATATATAAATTTAACCCATTACTGTCCACTGCTGGGCAAAGGTCTCCCGTAACGATGGAGGGGTTAGGCATTGAGTTCACCACGCTGGCTAAGTTCGGGTTGGGGACTTATCTATCTTTAAAGAACTGTGTAAAAGAACTCTTAGACAAGCAACGTTGCATCACGATCTCGTTTACTGATCGAACAACTGACTACACACATAACTCCAAAAATTTATAGGTGTGCTGCCTCAGGTTCAAAATATGTTATTAGTTTTCAAACAAAGCATATTTTTGTATTTATGTAGGTATTTATACCACTTTACCTATTTACTTACGTATCCGTCAATCGGATATAAATATTCCATCTGAAAAATCTTTTTCAAGCCTAAAACGACACATGTTTTCCTTAATAAAAATAATAATTAACAAATTAAACTCCATTACACACCGTAATTACACGTAAACCAAATGAATGAAAAGTGATATAAAATAAGCTTTGTAACCAAACAATAACTGTATTTAAAAGCCGCTACTCAGTAATCGTTTCCGACTTGTACAAATATTGTGCGCACACGACCAATAAAAATTGACACCCATCACACCTCACAAGCGCTCTCATTGCATACCTATTTATTTTGGTCGGCTAGTAAATATATTTGTATTGCTATAACAAATCATTTTCAAGCTGAAATTCATTGCGGCGTCGAGTGGTTTACTAACATAACGTACTCGAAATGACATTGTTAATAACTGGATCATGTACACACGATTCTAGGCTTTAAATCCTCACTGACAGGACGAAATTCCCTCGCATACGTTTGAGGATATGACTGTCTGGTTTTGGTCATATGTTTGTTGTTCAATTTTGTTGTTTTAGTCAAGAGTAATACTGATTCTGAGGGATTATGCTTTAAGGACTCCGTTGGGTAATGGCTTAGGATTGCAACGTTCGATCAACATAAACATACTATACCATAAATTACTTCAGAAATAAATAACTTTTAGAATTGACTTCCAAAAAACCCGTTTAAGTTTGCCAAAAGCTTAACACCAATAAACGATCCAATCAATAAGTCAAATAAACTCGTAGTTAAAAATCAAAACCCTTCGCTGTAAACACTGAACTCTATTTACCATTCGAACCGTAAATAAAAAGTCGGGATCCGAAGCAATATCGGGCTCTGTCAAAGCTCAAGAGCGGAACTTGGGAAAAAAAGGAATCAATCGAGGCAGCCCGATAGTGGCCATTAAAATATCGTTGAATTTCAAAAGGTGGAGACGTTCGGAATCTCGATAGTTCCATGTTGGAATCGATGCCAAGACGTATCGGCCGAAATGGACTTTTGATGTAAGTTCGGAACGCACCGGCGGCGTTCGTTCATTTCGATTTTTAAACGTTTTGTATATAATGGCCGAGCGGACGGTATTGAAATTAGAACGTTGCCAACTTTTCAACAAAATAGTTCAAAACGTTTAAAACTAATATTGAAGTAAAACGTTCTTGCCAAAGGCGAATTGAACTGATAATTCTTAAGAAAATGATAAAATATCATAATTCTTGGTACTTAAAATCAAATCTCCGCTTAAAATGATTTTGAATAAGATCTTAACGTCAAAATTCCTCAATGTTTTATGTCTTGTTTAGTAGATGAGTATAATATATCGCATACAAAACCGTCATTAATCTTCTCGCTGCTCCGAGACTTACCTGAAACAAAAAGCAAAAATAATAAATATCATATCCAGTACGCCCCACTTTTCATCGGTATCTGTATTTTTCACCCGACTGGGTGTATCCCCTAAGACTGGCGCAAAGGCCCGCCCTAACGAACGTGCCAACTCGCCCGAATAATGTCCCTATTCTGATATTCTAACTTTGGACCTCTAATACTTTCCGATAGATCGACATTCAATACGATACGAAAAAAACTTGTGAAATGCAATCATTTCTGTGAAAAATCTCCTTTGAAGCCAACCGATTTGATTTGAAAATCAAAAGTGGGGAGAATTATGACCCAATTCGGTTTAGTTTACGGCCTTTTTGGACGACTTTGAGTTTTAAAAGCTTTGGAATAACGGATCGACGGTTTTTTTCCTTTTTTGATAAGTTCTAAGCAAATTAAACCATGTACTATGGCGCTGAAAATTCTTGGAATACAACACGCCGCTATCTCACCAAGTATAGTAGAGCGAGCGCTACGAAATTGAAAATACGTTTTTTAATGAAAAATTGGATTCTTTTTCTTTACGTTAACATCCTAAGAATTTATTTTATTCACGTGGCTGCATTGACTTGACATTTCGTAATTGCTGACAAGTTTAATAATTGCCGCATTTCATCATTCGTAATTAAAAACGAAACCATACATTTAAATCGTTTAATTAGTTAATTAAGAAATTAGCATAAAGTAACTTAAGACTGTCAAGTAATTAATACACCTGTCATCAAAGATAATAAAATTTGATGAGTGTCAGACTACCGCCATGTTTTTGAACGCAATCATGTCGAAACATGTTCGTGCAGTAATAAAACACTTTGATTGCTACCGTTGTAAAATTAATTGCTCATATATTACTGCTTGTAATTTCTCGGCTTAAGACCGGTGATAATTGTGGGAAATGAAAATTTATTAATGGTAATTTTTCTTACTTTCGTAATTATTATTTTGAGTAAAGGTCAAAGTAACCCAAACTGATATAATGTAGCCGACTTGATTAATTCGAGAATCCGACATTGAACTTTTTCTTGGTAATATTTTAGTCCAATTAGCCGTTCATTTTGTTAAACGGTGAATTTATTGTAATTAAAGAACTTAAATAAAGGACTTAGAACATAATTAAAGAATTACAGAAACCTAACTCAAAGATGAATACTATTACAAATAATAAACGCATTAACAAAAGAGAATAAGCAATATTGGCGCCACATTAACCACAGATAAACAATGACACATATCCATAGACAACAAAAGGCTCGTTTCGTTCCACAGATTATACAGAATAATGCGGCGCTTGTCTATTCCACGCACATCGTTTGGCGGGAATTCTTAGCTAATTGTAAACCACTCCGCGATGGCCTCACTTTAGCAATTTTATGGTTGCCATGAAACTTTCGAATTTTAGATTTTGTTTTGGTTTTGTTTGACAAACTGGAGTGGAAGTGGGCGGAGTGTGGCTGTCGGATGTCGGGATAACTTATGGGTTTAAATTACCGTAGTTTATATAGACAGTTACTGTGCAGTGCTATAGAGTTGTGGAAAACTGTCAGCGATGGCTTTGTCAACGTATGTAACGATGTTGCGGTTAAAAACATGTTTGTTTGAATGTAGCGTACAGGTTAGGGAATTGTTTAGTAAAAATGTGTTGAAATGTGTAAAATGTTGTGTGCTTTTGTGATAGTAGCTGACACAGATCTCACTCAGTTCATTGTACTCGGTAAAATATAATACATTTAAAAAATGTTCAGAGCTAACCAGTATGTAATATTAGCAGCATTGAGGGAGCGTAAATGGTCTGAATTAAATATCGATTTTAAACTTTATTACCTTTTTGATATCAATAGATGTGGAAAGTTTAAGCCGATTTCAAAGTCATTCCAATAAACGAACTATCATAAAAATAAAATTGAATTTTCACAGATTTTAGTTTTTAATTAATGAAGTTAGTTCTAAACTTGAAGGGTTAACATAGATAAATTGTGATTACTCGTCTAAGAGCACTAGTTAACACGCTAACACTCTAAAAGAATATTTAATTAATGGATCAAAGTCGTTTAATCAGTGTACCCACTTAAATAAACAGAACAAGTCAAAGAGGTTTTAGCTGTTCAATTAGTTCTGAAAACTTCGCAAACTATTTATTCGTCATTCTTAGAATAAAAAAGCTTAAAATAAATGACAATTCTTTTACAAAACATTCTACATTATTAATGAACGTGTTGTAGAACTCACGAAAAGCATTTATAAAAGCACAAAACACGCTGATCATTAGACGTCCGTCCGCGACGCCGGCTCATAAATAACTGACATTAATTCAAAGAAAGAATTCTCTTTTTGAATGGTGGAAGAGAAAATACGTTATCCTCAAGAATCAACCGCTATGACAAGACGTTTGTAGTTATTTCGTTACGTCATTTCCCAAGGTTCCTGTGAGGAAAGGAGAAAAAAATGTACGTTGGGCTCAAGTCAAATTGTATGGCATTATGGAATTGAATCGACGTTACGTCTCATCAACGTTACTTCTATGATTGAATTTATTTGGGATAGGAGGCTTTTTGCCGAAGTTTTTTTTGTTTGTACGTCGAACAGGAGTTTGTTTGTCTATGGGCGAGGCGGATACAAACGAGTTTGTTTCAGGACCAAAAACTAAGGAGTTTGCTGGCTGCTAATTTATTGTGTCATGTGGTTTGTAGTTAGTTTTGGGACACAACTTTTCGATGCTTAGCCGTGCTTGAATTTCTGATTTCATTAACGAATTCGTTTGTTGAACATTACAGACTAGTATCCAGTAGGAGTTTTGATAAAGAAGGTACAATAAGGTTTCGCAAATTTTACCATTTTTACTCCTTTAAGTGGAATTTATATGCATGCTCTAGAAGTTCATACTCGAATTCCCCATGTAATGGGCCGGCACATGTCCAATTTTTACAATTTTTTTCTTTCAACTCAATTCAGTCAAGATTAAAAAATATGCATTACATCAATGCACCATTAACTACAAAACAGTTAGCAGCTAAGCATTATAAAGGGCGTTAGTTGAACCTCAACCCTCTTGATCTGACGTCACGTGAGGTCCACCCTCGCTGGCCAGCTACCCCTAGCTACCCCTAACTAACCCCTAGCTGGCACTAGCTACCCCTGGCACAGTTACGTGTTTAACTGGAAGGGGTCAAATGCAACGTGCATTTAATTTTGTGTTCTGTGGCTTGTTATAATATCTGCATGGAATATGCTTATGTAATATTATCACGAAAAATATCGGTTTTATGCCGCTACCGAATTTAATTAAGATTTTTTTTTTCAAATTTTCTGTTGAGTTAATAATTTGGAGACAGACAATTAAGACATGTAATAGAATTCTGTGAAAACTTACAAATGTAATTAGAGATAATAGAAAACTATATAACAGTAGTTCAACTGTTTAAAGAAACTATTGTTTTCGTGACCAATTGACCGAAGAACTTTGAACACAGGATGTAGACAATCAGAATATATTTGCAATGAACTTTTTCTATAGGCTTTACACCCCTTTCGACAAAGTAGAAGCATGGTATAACGACTCCCCATCAGTTTCAAAATGAACCACCTTAATCTCTTCACCACCGACGGCCACAACACCAGCCTTTAAAAAAGGTACTTCAAAGCGTCCATATTTTAATCCACAAACACATGTAGGTAACTAAAATTTAATTGAATATTTACGTCTCACGTGACGCATAGGGTGAGCACCCCTGTTCCAAGCCGGACCGTGCAATAACACGTTCGAGGGTACTGTAATGTGAAAGCGTTTTGTGGTAATAATCGGATAATAAATATAGCGACGACGACTGGAGAGTTCACCCTATTTTGTAAAGTTTGTTTTCCTCTGACAGTTTGTTTGTGCGTTTTAAATTGTAGGGTAAGTCGGTCAGTTGGAGGTCATTGCGTCTTGGATTAAACGGGGATTAGGAAACGTGTTTTCTATGTTTCTCTCGCAAAGTGTGCAACTTTAAGCTAGATGCTGCTCTAGATTCTATTCGAAAATAAAGCTTTATGAATGTGCGTACACAATGTGTTAACTTCCTAAAACATATTTACATATTACACAATATTATTTACTTTTGAAGCTTATTCTATGAAACTACTTTTTACAAAAGAAAATAACTTGTCGGGATAAAACTAACTCATTGAGATTTTCATCATTAAAAACATGTTTAATCATTAGAATGTCGCGATATTATCGAAGCCTAGTTAGTTCACCAACTGTTCAGAAAAGCATAAAATTAGCAGTAGTAGTACGATTTTTAAATACAACTATATAACAATATCTTCTTTTACTATCGCTTGCCGTGGACATTTAGACCAATTTACGCACTGACGAGAATGTCAAGCTCTACTTATTCTGCACGTTGTAATTTGTATAACTAATGTTTTTTAAACATACACTCAGAGAAAATATGACGCATTTCAGCTATTGTTGCACATACTCTTGATATCTTAGTAAAGAATTTTGTTTACAAAGAAATATGTTACTAAAAACGTTTTACATTAAAAATGTTGACCTCTATTCGGCATGCTTTAACAAGATAATATTAAATGATCGCACGATCTTCAAATTCCATATTTTTATGAATAATGAATTATGTTTGGTGGAAAACTGTACTTATCTCTTCATGTACTTCTTTCTTCTCTTCTTAATGGTAAAAATATGAGGTAATAATAGATCAAAAACAGCTATCTAAATCACAGATTTGCACATAAGTCCATCTATTTGAGATGATTCAGGTGGCGTCAGATAAAGGAATAACGAAGAAACAGCTTATTTCGTTCATAAACTCACACAATTATTGAATCCACGTGCTATCTGATCAACAAAGACTGCTAATGGTAACAGCGACAAATAGCAGTCTTCCAAGTTAGCTCTTTGTACCATCGCTTAACACGTCCGAAGCAGGTGTACCACAAACAATACGGGACAAACTCCTTTAATTCAATTGTGAGTGAAGCACACTCCGTCCCGGAGTCCGGGACTTTGTTTCCCACATTACCCGGGCGAAATGCGTTTCCGATGTCTGCCCGGGACATCGGCCGTTTAACTTAATTGTCGCCTAGCATTATCTTATCCGGGACAACCGGTTTATTTATTTTTATGTCGGCGACGTATCGCGAGGTTCGACCTTTATCCCGATATTGTCGTTTTTACGGTTACGATGCTTTTATTTTTTGGGATTTTTTATTTTTTTTTGAGATATTAATTGGTGTATTTTGTGTTAAATGTGAAGACTTCACCTTTATACAATTAAAAATTTCACATTATTTACATTCGTGTTTAATGTATAATAGAGATAGCTAAAACGGCTGACTAACATTTTCAGGTAGTTACCATATACTTAGAAGAGCCTCGTATGCAAGGTTCGCGGTTGTCAGAGGTGTCGAAAATTCAACATTTGGAGTATTTATGACTTATATAGCCGATGGAGGCCTATTTGATACAGCTTCTTTATTTTGATAATACATAGAATAGTTAATAACAATGTGAATTTTTATGCCAAGGCTCTCGACTAAATTGTCGGACTGTAATAATGTTTATGCAAATAACTGTCAACACGCCCTAAGAATGTAGAAAAAAAAGGTAAAATGCACAATCTTATGCATGCAACCAAATACTTTAGTAAGGAGAGGGTTTTATTAAACAATAGCACTTTTTCCTAAGGTCAGTGTTCTGGACAGATGCGTGGGGGACGTTCAAATTCCCTAGTGAATTGCACACGTCCCCTGCAGTTGATACTTGTATGGAAGATAGTGGGTTCTTATCTTGAGTGTCGTAAAAAACGAGTTAGGGGAGATAGGCAGGAGTTTGTAGTAATGGTGATCTTGTCTTAATGCAAGTGCTGCTGTGAGTCTCGCCTCGCTTGGAAAGGTTTATAGAAATGTGTTTCAAAGATTGCTATTATGATTGATCACAGAGCAATAATTGTCGGTGATATCTGTTTGAGAAAGTCCGAAATTAAAACGATCTTTCTAAGACTCGTGTTTGTCTCAAGACTCTACACATAATAATATGAGCGAATAAGAAAATCGGTACCTCGGTTTCATCTCTACTCCAAAGATATTATAATGAAAAAATAATAATATCGTATTAACAATAAGACATAGAAGAAACAATAATAATATCCTATTAACCACAATATTGCTTATTTAACGAGAAAATGTATGTATTTATTCCATTTCTTTGCGCACGCAATATTACGATATTTAGCTGGATTAACAAGC
Source organism: Anticarsia gemmatalis (assembly GCF_050436995.1). NCBI lineage: Eukaryota > Metazoa > Arthropoda > Insecta > Lepidoptera > Erebidae > Anticarsia > Anticarsia gemmatalis. The sequence goes on from NC_134747.1 coordinate 12,480,843, forward strand.
TTCTATTTATAGAAGGCGTTCCCATTAATAATGTATGAGAATAATTTCCAACATTAATTCTCCTTTATTACTATTTTTGTTGCAAAAGTAAACTATTAACTATAGTGTCGACACATCGTGTGAAAACCGCCATCTTGGTATAAACGTCACAATAGTTCCGCACGCAGTGACTTTGTCAGGCGTATTGATCCTATAGAATATTAGTTTAGGGTCCCTCGGGTCCCGTGGGGGCTTGTGTGAAATTGATGCCATTATTGTGCGAAACGACTAGAATTGAACGCCACGTGCCAATGTAGCAGATGTTCCTACAAATATTTTGCTAAAATATACACCGAAAAGTAAACATTAAGCAACGTATTATTAACAAAATATAAATTAAATCAAAATATTAACAGTAGAAGGGACCTTGGATGAACAGATGAACAGAATAAATGATGGCAATCATGATTGTCTAAGGAAATTCTCTTTAATAACTAAAGCTGTAGCTGTATATTTGTATTTATCGTGTGCTCATTGTTAATTTATCGTTGTTCAAAAGTATTTATTTCATGTTCAATTAAAATCGGTTGTTTATACAAACATAAAAAAATATTAGAGGATTTATGAGAGGAAAAACGCTAAGTAATAATTTCATCAACCCTTAGCCGTCGGATTAAAGAAACAAATCTTTACAACTTTACTGCGAAAGATTTTCATCTTAAAAACAATCCGGAGATTACGTCAGAAACCGTAATCAGAGTTTAAAAAAAAACACCGTTGAATACTTTATCACGGGCCCAAAGGTAAGGAAACTAAAGTTTAATCCTTTGTTTAGAAGAGGATTAGAGGTTCTTATCAGGTGCAACCGGGAAGGCTTTTTATACTCGTCTAGTTTCAATTAAGCGTCGGTTAATTCCGGCGCTAAGTGCTCGGTTTAAGTCGCGACTTAATTTATTTCCGGCCGCAATTTATGTCCAGGATTAATGTAATGAAAGTCCCGCGGCAGGTCCCGTACTAATTGCTACTTCCGATTGTCTAAACAAAAATAAAGGGACGCCTCAAGGTATTTATCGCGGTAGGTATCGTTAGCTTAAATGTTACGCAACGGCAAGGTTACCTCGAGCAGGATTGAATGTGGCCATTATTTTTAATTTAAAGAATGAGACATTTCTCGACCGCCAGACATTTTTCTAAAGCAATAAAACCACTATTTAAAAGAATGAAAGCATTCGAATGGTTATTTTACAGTAAGCAACATTCATACATTCGTATAATCCACATAAAAAAGGGTAAAGTGTTCGATTACATCCCAAGTACTCTCGCAATACAATCAACATTACACACGCGGCAGCTGCGGAACCCTAAATTACGGGCCGTTTACTCGTAACCAGGGGTTCCTTACATGGAAAAAAAGGACGAAAATACAAGACTAAAATTGACAGCTTAATCTGAAGAATTGCGAACTTGGCTGAATGGGGTGTGTCCAATGCCCGTGTTAACTGACATGAAAAAAGTTAATCTGTCTTATTGGATCTGTGGAAGTTTTGGCGGGAAATTATGTTCATAATTTGGATTGAAATTAATAATTAAATAGGCTTGTCGAGTTCGTGGCTAAATGGCTTGTACGCAAATACGGGTGGGTCGTTAAATAATGCATTTGCCAAGTCGGTAGCGATCCCGTACAAATAGTGGTAATCTGTCTAAGATTAGACCGGAGGTCGGCTCTAACGAAATAGTTGACCGAGTTAATTTGTAAGTTAAACATTAATATGAACTATACAGGAACTTCATTCAGTTTAAAACGGATTTAGTATAAATTAAGAAATGTTCCATTTATAATAACAATAAAATTTTTCCATCAGCAAAACATTTTTGAAAAAAATTACTGTAGGGTACATACGACGTTAATAAAGTCCATAAAAAAAATGTTCTCAACAAAAACACGATAAGCTTAATTAACAAGTTAATAACTATTTTAAAATAAGCTTGTTAATATTAAAGCGGCCCTTCGTACAAAACTGTATACTTTATTAAGAATCGACCCCAAAATTAACATGGTAAACAGAATTTCATTATCATCATATTAACCGAATAACCTGGATGCCTTATAAAAGAAAAAAGATTGTCTAATATTGTCTATGGTGCACGACATTTCGTGATGGCTACGTCTTTTATTTTGCTATTGGTAATGTTAATTTTTGATACACGACTTGTTCGGTAAACTATAACAGTTGTTTGAATAATGCTTCATTTATCTTCCTTTTATTTTTTTTTATTTATTTCTGCAGTCATGGTACGGAAAATATTATTTCTTTATCAATAGTGATATTCAAATTTGATCTCTGCATGAGAAAAAGGTGAGATTTATGCACTCACCCATGTGTGGGGACGTAGTTCTAAAAGTAATAATATATCACCAAAAACATATTAAAAGAAAAAAGTTTGTATTAAATTCATTAATGACATTCTAAGAACGTAATTTAGCACGTGTAAGAGATACATTGTATATAAGTTTGTATCTCTAATTACATTTTGATAACTTCCTGCACTCTCAGTGCATGTTCGGATACAACTGCGGCATTAGACTGAATGGAATCTTAATGAGCACATTCTCCTTAGCGTGTATCCGAACACACAAAATGGACCATAAATTCACATAATTAGACTTAACGCTACAAAAATCCGAAAATATGAAAAGATAAAATGAGATATTATAACACTAATGACTCCAACTAATTGTAAAAGTCACCCTTTGAAGCTAATTTTCAACGATCCCTGCATCACTTATATGTAATAAAACATTAATATTATATGAAAGCCCATTTCTATTTACCCGAGTCTCATCGAACAAACAATAATGTTAATAACTCGGTAAGATCGAGACCCATCAAATATTTACTTCATTTATGACGGGAATACATAATACGGTCGGTAAAATATTCAAAAGCAATCACCGATGCCATCGATAAAAAACCTTTCGTGTAAAACGAGCGGGAACTTGGCATTTTTGGAATTTTTCGCTTCATTTCTGTGCGCGGCTTTTTTTTTCAACTTTTTTTTTCAATGCTTTGACAGTCATTCAGCCAGTTGCAAAGTTTGGATGCTTTATTCGATTAATCGGTCAGTATGGCCAGATACGGTTGTAATGTTCGTTGCGGTTTCACAGTCTTTTACACACCAATTTTGAAATTGGGCTATCGATAGACGTAGAATAAACCAATTTAATTGCAATTTTAGTTAATTCTAAGAAGTGAAACAGCTAAACCCCGAATAATGCCCGGTTTCTAAGGCACATTTAGCGGTAGTTTATCTATTAAATTGTTTTTTTTTTAACTAGTTTAAACGCTACTGAACAGATAAACTACCGCTAAATGTACCTCAGAAACCTGGGGTATATAAAAGAACAATCAAAACAAACTTCTAGATTCTGTTACAAAAAGCACACACAGTCGTATCGATCCGCCATTTATAAATTTTAAAACCCACTTTCGAGCGCGGCAGGAATGGCGCCAAAAAGTGCATACAAAAACTATCGATTCATAATTCGATTAAGCGCGTCGCTGGGGTTATTTATCGTAGCCAGTGTTTACAATACGCGGCTGGGCACGTGTGTTGCTGCACGTGTTATTACAATAACACTACGATCAAAGACCTCTGTGTAAACTACTGATCAAATTATAATTAGCCGTGTTAGCTTTTATATTTAATTTCAAGTTTGAAACTTTAAATGTATTAATATTTAAGTTTGCATGAATTGTATGCTACATAATATATTAGTAATTCTAAGTATTAACAATTTAATTTTGAATATAAAGTTACAATATTACAGTTATTTAAGTTTTCATCCTCTTTTCAAAATGAAACCAATTTATTACGTTTGATATAGGCTGTATAGAATATGACCTTTGCCTGCTAGTGATGTGAAACTTAATAAGTAATGTTGCCATATTAGTTTTGAGAATACCCTATTAAACTTTGTTGTAATATTTTGTCGCGATAAAGACTTTCATACAAGATTCCACGATTACCATAAAGTTCCGTAAGAGTTTCTAAGATTAAGAGATGGTTATATTATTACAAAAGTTTTGGCGTACAAGTCGTGTGCTTAAAACTTTTTCTTAGAGCACTTCGGGCATTATGATTACGAAGACAGTTATTGGGTAAGGTTATATAAAAATAACAATACTTAGTCATGTTTAACGTTGAAATCTGTGATGTAGATAGAAATTTGCAGTAGAAAGAAATAAATTGACGCCTGTAACTACTTAGTTGTCCCCTCTTCGCAGAGCAAAGAATCTAAACCAATACGGGAGTGCACAAATACGGGCTAGAATTAACGTGGGGAGAGGGCAGCGGCCGCACACCCCTCAGGATTTCGACCCTTTGTGCCGGATAATGCCCATGTTATAAACATATAATTTACGCTCATAGGGACCGACTTTTTTCAGAAAAAAGTGCGCAAGAAAAGGGTGTCGGGAAATAATGATGGCAACACTTTTTTGATTTTATCGATATTGTGTGATTGTGATCTTACGTGTTGGCTTGTAGATAAGAAAATGTAGTTTGTTGTGTATTATGTTGTATAATAATACTTATTGTTAGGGGAAAAGGAACAATTACTTTTGTGTACTTTTACGCAGGTAGGACAGTGTGGCACAATGTTACTTTAATGTTGGGTTACAGATTCAGCTCTATATTTTGTGAGATTACACATGAAGACAAATAGTTTAGATATAATACTAATACAGGACCATTTAATCAAGTAGGCTACACATTGCTTAAAAAAAGTTTCTGCAGAAACTTTACGACAAAAATTTGCGCCATAATAACCATTGCGCCTCTCATCAACACAAAAAATAACACAATCATACGAAACGCGCAATGGTTATTGTATTATCTGAAACTATTACATACAATTGCTAACATAAACAGAATCTAATAAAAGGCTCGCGATTCAGCATCCAATATTCATCTCCATTGGCCTTGTGAGGAAAGATAAACAAGTAATCGTATTATAATAATAACGAAGCTAAAATAGCTCTACTGCTGATTTAATACGAGTAATAACCGGTATTAATAGTATTAGGTACATGTATTAGGTACATGTATCACGTACTTGGGTACTAGTACATTTTTCATATACCAGTTTTAGTAGGCAGTACTATTCTTTTATTTGAATTTGTAATTTAAAAAACCTGAACTGATTTTGTAAGTCATATTTCTGAATTTCGACTGCCTCTATGGCGCGGTCGGTAGTGTATACGATTGCAGACCACGAGGTTCCCGGTTTGACGCCCAGCTTCTTTTAGAATATTTCTCAATAGTAGCGGGTTTGTTTATTTGACATTGCACTAATTTTGCCAGTGGCGAAACGTGAGTGTATTTCCTACATCCTTTGCCTACATCTTCAGGTATGAAAAGCGTTAAATTATGTACGTAATTAAAAAAACAAACTCCTCTTTATGAAAGTTACATTTTTGAACATAAACTTGATTTTTCGGTGCTCTAACGTTTACGAAAGTCAAAGTGATGTTAAATTACTGTTTGATTACTTTTAACTTACAAATCTTTTTTTTCGCGAAAAAAGTGTAATAGTTCTTGCTTTAGCTTATTTCGGAGAAGAAGTAAGCTAAGTAGTTATTTATAAGTTATATTATCTTCATTATATCTGTAAACAACTTATTATGGTGAATACAAGACGTCTAGACGATGAAGGTCGTATTTTTGAATTAAATACATAAAGAATATCTGAGATGAACCATATTTTAAAAACGAGGTAATTTATTAAACATTTCAAAATTTTCTTGATTGTGTCGTTTTAAGAACGATGATAATTTGTTTTTATTTAAATCGTTCCAGTTTCGAATTTGTCCATAATGTCCAACGATATTCTTTTTAATTTACATTCCGTTTTCAAACGTAAGTCAGCGCTTTTTGTATAAAATTGTCACACATAATATTTTTTATTAATCATTCGACTCGTTGACTAAGTTTATAAACACGAAATCCGTAAAAAATATAGATGGATATCAAATTTACGCCTCGTCAGTCTTAACGCTTCACTTGCTTCAAATATTTCTTATTTTGTTGGAAAATTATTTACGTGGAAATCTATTTGGAGATTCGAAATGTCATGTTCATCTGTTTATTTATGAGCGAAATTTTTGAAAGAAAAATTATTCGTATGGTTAAGCAACGATAAAGCGTTGTGATAATACTTAAAATGAATTATATAGAAATGTCTTCTAGCCCCAAAAATAAACCATAAAATCACCATTTTCTGACACGGGGAAGAAGCCATCATCCTTTGCCAAGTGTACCGTACTTTAGTTCAAAAATCTTATAAAGATTCAGAGGGGTCAAAGTTTACTTTTTGCACGCTTTTAGCGCGAGCTACCAGGCGATCAGATGGGCCGAGGAGATGTATGAAAGTAGCCGGCGTAGAGAGGGTCTGACAGATGTGCGGTCCCCTCAGTCTACCGTGTCTTCCCGGCCCTCATTTGAAAACCATTCGTTCGTTAGTTACGACTTCCAAAGGGGACAACACGAGGGTGACTCGATATCGCTCTTATGGACAATTTGAGACAGACGAATCGGTTCTTCACTTATATTTTGGAGGTTTTTTATTCGACATTTATGCTGAGTGTTCAGAATTTCCACCAGCAGTTTTTACACTTGGTGATCTAAAGTATGCAGATGTGGTTTCTTAGAAGTTTATTATCTCGTAAATTGCAGCGTTTGATCACAAATCAAGCGTAAAACCTTTTATACATGTATAAATAGAGAGTCTCTCGGCGTGAAAGGTCCTTTTGTTGGAAAATACATAAAGAAATAGGTCGATACCTGTTTGGAGGGTATCCGTGACGCTGAGAATTAAGGGTTCGTATCTACTTGACTTAATTTAAGACTGGGGTGATAACGGTAATTAATGGCTAACGATTTTTCAGCCCTGTGACATTGGGCACGATCCAATTTAATTCGAACCACCGTGTCGGGTTCCGCATTGTAAAACATAAAAGATAATATTTCTTGAAACTTAGAAATGAAAGGCATTTTTGTTCCGAAATTATTAACTACATTTTAAACTATTCGATAGAAAAATAAATATTTTTCTGGTTACTGCCGTTTTGTTTTGTTGAATTAATTGAAAAGGAACTGTTTCATTAAAATCGTATTTTATAGATCGTCGCATAAAACTGTGCAATAATAAATAAATATAAAAATATATGACTATATACGAATTTCATCCAATAAAAAATATAAACACGTAGAAAAATTGTTTCAGAACAATCAGATTTCAATATAGATTAGCAAAATTAAAAGACATCTTAATTTTAAAGTACCCTAAAAACAAATAAGGGATAGATATCTATTTGAAATATGGACCGAAGTGACGGGTTAACAAAAATATACCGATAACATGCGGTATCAGACAAGCAATTTGTACTGGTAATTTATGAACCCCTCGTAATTAAGTTATCTCACACGGTTTGTTTGTCGTCCATATTGGTATAATGTATTGGGAATATTGTGAGGTTGGTAGCACTGTGTAATCTCTGTTCGGTTGGTACGATATTTGAATTAGGAGTAAAGAATTTTGTTTCACATGGTTGCAAATAAGTCAGTCTGTTTTTTGCGTGTGTGCTTCTGATTTAAAAATAAAATTATTTTGTTCGATTTTTAATATAAAATCAAGAGTCGTTATGAATCGTTCGTTGAATTAAAATTTGTTTGACTCAAGTAATATTTGTAATAATATCTAATATAGTATTATTATCTATACCCTTCTTTACGTTTATCCCTACAGCAAAAACAGCGATAAAACAATACAAGCAAAACATCGATCACTTAAAGTACGAACATGAGAAAAACTATTGCTTTTAACAACAGCTATTTTATTCTCAGCAAGCTTTTAGAGCATCTCGCCTATTGTGCTCTGGCAACTCTCGGATTACCAGCCTGAGTCAATTCTGTGTTTCTGTCCAAGTGCGCCATTTGGGTTGCCAGCTTTGTATTTTGTGTCTGCAAGTTTTTAGCGCTGGCAAGGAAAAGTTATGTTTTTAGTGAGTAGACGTGAATTTTAGATGGTATGGTATTATTTTGGCACGGTGTTTATGATTTCAATGGAGATTGTTTATTATTGTATGACTTTAGAACTTTGGTTTTTTATATCTAAGAGTATATTGCATCTGAAAAGAACTAGAACTTCGTATTCCAGTACAAAATTACGAAGTTCAACAAAGTGTTTTGTTTCATATTGACTCGAGTACTCTATCATAATAACAAGTTCGGCATAAGTGGCGCACTACATCATCTCCCCACCTTCTTCCTCGAGTAATAATATTGTTCATTAATTATTCATAAAACTTCTCAAACAACGTTCACCGGCAGCCACTTTATTCCGCACTTTTCACATTAACAAACTGAAATAAATTAAAAATTAAAGCCGACTACATTCCGTTGCATCCGCGTCTGTTCGCAACTGAATTATGGATGTAACACTAAGCTCATATTTATTATCACACCATCGTATCCCTCGGCCTCTCATGAATTTGTCGTTAAAAGCATGCTCCAGATGCGCCCTCTAAAAGCGGAAGAGGTAACATGCACTAGGGGAGGGAGGAGGGAGAGTGCCGAAACAAACATGCCACAGTTCCGAAGGCTTGTTTGTTTGTTTTGCCTATTGTTGGCTGCCGATACAATACATTATTCAATAGCGCTAAGTGGGTATTGTACAGCGAAGGTACACATTACTTATACGTTACGTCAATTTATTCCATAGCCCCTTTTAAAACACTCTCCTAACGGTAACGATATTCTCAAATTCCAAAGAGTTTGATCGTTCCACCGAACGGAATGGACCAAACTCCAAACGGCCATTACAGAAATAACAACAAAAGGGAATGTTTCCAAATCAGTTTACCTTGTTCATAATATCATACCGGGGTTATTATAATACATAAATTCAAACAAAAGACAAGAGGAAACCGCCGCGTGAACTTAAAATCGTGGTCCGAAACTCCAGTTACAAAGTCAGGAAGGAAAAGTCCCCAAAGTTTGTCCGAAAAACCGGGAAAAACCCCCAAAATTTAAGTCCGACATTCTGTTTCCGTCGGACGAGGGCCGCGTAAATATTATTCGGGACTTTCTTTTATTCTCTTTGTTTTAGACGTTTTATTATTTGTGGTCGGAGGTGAGGCCGAGGTGAATCAGCGCATCCTCACCCCCCAGGGGGAGGGGGATTAAAATATAAGCCCCTACGATTTACAGCGCTACAAAAAGCCAAATAGCAATTCCACCGTAACCAGAAAAAAGCCGACGCAATAATGAGTCTAAACAAGATTTTAAAACTTTTGTCCTTTTGATATGAAGAAACAAAAGAGAACTCGTCTAATTTATGTATTTCTCTTTAGCCTTCAAAGCGAAACAGACCCTCCTCAAAAGTAATTGACAAATTTGTTCAAATACAAAAATAAAAGGCCGAATGTTTTTCGCGTGCCGCGTTCGAATCGTCTCGCGTAATTAGTTCGCTAGGATTTGTCGGGGAGCGGGGGGTGTCACCGATGTACCGATACATTCCGCATTTGTCGTAAAGACGGAATTTTATTCTTACGCATTCCGTATAGGCGGAGGCATTTTATGAAAACTGTCCCCTGACTTGACGGGAGAGTAGCGAAGTGAGCCCCGTAATTTGTGCTCTTTGAGTGATATTTTGGGGATCATTGGACAGCAGATGGTGCGATATTGGAGATTCTAGTTTTATGCGAAGGTCCTTGTAGAAAATGTGAAACCTTTGAGATCGTAAAACAAAAAGCCATCTGTCAAGAACTATACGTAGACAGAGTTAAGGCTAAGTGGAATATTAAATAATATCTCATATATTGGAGAACGTTTTATGTTAAACTTACCGGTGACATGTAGTCGCATGTGTCGTTGCAGTTATCAGGAACTGTGTCGGTAATCTGAAACAAGAAATAAAGAGGTAAATAAATATGCAAAATCTCTCTGTGAATTATAGCAACATTTTAAAAACCACGTTCATTTATTACTTCTTTATGTAATCATATACGATTTCGGTGTGTGTATTTCAATACACTGTTCAATTACTCATCGTATGATCTTTAGAGCGTTCAAAATATACCAGCTACAGTTTAGTTTTTTACGTCATTTTGTGCACCTAGTTTCGAGTCCATTACTTCCTCATTCGTATACTTAAATAATATTCTATTGAACTATTTTCTACCAGGAAACACTAATACGATCATTAAGCACAAACGATGCGCAAGAGCATCAAAGAACATTACCTTTTTCTTGTCTCGCTCATTATTATAGACGTGTTCTTTTTCAAAATACACAATTCGAACACACGTTACCATCAACCCTTTCCCAATCAGTTGGGTGGAATTTGTCAATGGGTAAAAATGGGTACAGGAGGGGTAAAAAAGGGGGAAATAAGGCCGCTTTGTCAGACCAATGGCCTGAGACTGTAACACCTGAGCTTTGTTGAGATGTGAGATGTGAATGTAATATATTAACTTATCGACTTTGAACAGGAAAAAACGAACAATATAGAAGGAAAAAATTGGCGTCTTTTTCTTTATTTGAAAGAGTGAATTTTTGGGGGAAAATAACGGTGGAAGCTTTGTAGTCGAATGTGTGTGTTTTTATTAGATGTATGTCTTTGTTTTGTTTACTAAAAGCATATACATTTATTGTTTAATGTACATACTTGCACTGCACTACGTGTTTGTCACCGGACATCAATGTAACCTTTCCAATACTGGAATAACCTCTCATTAATTTAACCCCTTCATAAAACACACCCAATCAACAAAATTAAAGGGTAATTAATTACAAAAAAAACACCGCACCTAATTTGTGTAACTCGAAAATAAAATTGTTCATTTATTGTACGTATAATCATGTCACCCTTCCGCCATTAAAATCATTAAAAAATATATCCATTACGGTACACGGTGATAAATAAATTACGAGGTATCCACACGTTGGGGCCGGTACAGGCTATATTTCACTGAGAGGGTTGTCCCGCGAACGCGTTGACACCTTTTTGGTTTTTTTATCCTGGTTTTTGCGCAACGCGGGGCCACCGTGGGGCCAACGTGGCTTTTATAGCGCTTTTAATAGATAAATAGCTTTGCTTTTGATGGACAAGAGAATTTTAATATCAACATTGTAAGCATATTTTGTTTGTGTGTATTTTTTTATGTGTGCGTGTGAAATGCGGTTTTCGGATAGTGGGCTCTGTTTTGCGAATGCTGCTGTTTTTTTAAAGGTTTTGTGTTACTCTTTTAGCTTGTTGTTTATTCTTTCCTATGTTAAGGGTGGCTATGTAATGAATTAAGTTAGAGTAAGTTACAGTTTAAAGTTACTGTACACGACAAGGGTGGGTAACATTTGGAGAGGCTTTTGCCCAGTAGTGGGATAGTATTGATTTCAGATTAGACTATATTAATATAAGTTATAAAGGTAAAATATTAATTATTTTATATGATTAAAATAAATTCCGGATTAAGAATAGATATTCCCAAAATGGAATAGCCGCAGTGATTGATGTGCCGCATTTTAACCTAAAAATTATATCTTTAATATTTAATGGTTCTGAGGTTTTCATTTGGAAATCGGAATGATTTAAATGTGGTTGATATTATCGGTTCATTGCTAAAGTTTTATATTAAAAACTGTTCATTTAGTGACGCTATATGTATGTGGTTTGCTATCACGTTTATATGTGGTTAGTATTCGGAGATTTATTACACACATTGGAACAATGAACATGGGTGCCAACAGGCATTGGTACATACTAAAAATTACCGCGTTCAAATCTACTGTATTGCAGATTCACCTTTCAGTTGGGGAATTAGAAATATTAGCCAGATAAAAAAATAAAGCAGATGATGTTTTTAGTTAGTTGCGATCACAGACTATTAATGCTGGCAGATCAAGCATACCAATGAAAATTACGTCATCGCTTTATTCTTCATATAATTTAAGATGATTAACTAAAAAAATCTTTAAAATAAGTTTCAGTTTCACTCACAAAAAGTTGACGATAACTCTTAAAAATAGCTTTCTTTATGCACATCACAATAATTGAGTGCTTGTCTAAACTTCACAATTTATCGCAAAATTCTATAATTTTATTTCAACTAGATATATTACGGCCACTACTCTCCATTAATAAACGCAGTCGTAATAAAACCTTTTATTTCAGTGTATAATTTGACAGGATATTCATATGAGCCAGACACATTCTTTTCCATTAAACGTAGTGAGAACAGCTCTAAAACATTAAACTAAAAGCTGTTTGTTTGCTGCACAAAAATGAACGACATAACATCACCATTCATTCATTCATTCATTCATTCACTCTATTTATTTGAATTGTGTAGTCTTTGAATGGGTTTTAGTAACAACATTCATAAAAGTGATGTAAATAACGAATGTTTCTTTTTGAAAAATAGCGCCATGACGCATTGTATTGTGTTGTAAGCATCGCTTACATGTGTAAGTAAACATAACTCGTAATAACTGTTATTTGTAAAGAAACAGAAATTTACCCATTATCAGGCACGGGTCTCTACCCGTAATAAGAATGGTTTCAGTCTTAAGTTCATCACACGTGCCTACCAACTAAGAAAACTTACATTTTCAAGTGAAATTCTTTATCGTGCAAAATCAAAAATTGTCTTCCACAAATAAAACTAGCCAATAAATCACACGATAATTAAACCAAAAAATCCAAACACACAAGGACCCCCGAAAAACCGTCAAGCGTGAACAACCGCTTTGTACAGATACCATTACTTTTGATTTATATTTGTGCGCCGTCAGACAAACAAACATGAACACGTCTGCCTCCCGAGGACGCCGTGACAAATGATCTGTGTTGCCATGTGCTATTGTGGCTGTAGCGGAGTTGCCACACGTGAAATTTAATTATTGTGTTTGGCAGAGTGTTTCTTGTTTATTTTTTTAAGTAAGAAATTTTCTAAACATCTTACACGTGTAGTCGTATCATTCGTTGGTTGTTTGTAACAAACTATCATCACTGCCATTATTATGTAACAATTATTAATTGCAGTAGAAAAATGCGTAAAAATGATGCTACGCTTTTCCTACAGAAATTACTTGAAAGACGAAATGTACCTATACCACCAGACAAAAAAAGAACCGAGTCAAAAATCCAAAAAAAATATAAAACAAAATTTTGATTTTAATGAACTAATTGAAGTTCAACATCAAATAACAAGTATAACAAATAAGAAATCACACTATAACATTGTAAATCATTACAACCACATTATAATATTATTACATAGTACCAGTAAACAACAACATAGACACCCCATCTTAAAACAAATCCCTTGATAGCACTATCCGTACCAAAACCCTAAGGAATTGCTCCTTGCAAGACTCAAACAATAATGAACTCACTCCGGTAACAGCAACTAAAGTTATTTGTTGGAGACAAAGCGGAACGGAGCTGTGCTGTGCCGAGATGAGCGGTGATCTATTAAGCGATAATAGCGAGCACCTCTAATTGGAGGAGGGAATAGGAAGGGTAAAGGAATGGAAGAGATGGGTAATGATGGCTTCACACGGGTAAGATTTGGGGTTTACTGGGGTTTTTGCTTTTTGCTATAAGCATTTTGTTCTTTGACTCTATGAATCGGTTAGTTTTGAAAGTGTTTGTGGTTTTATAAAGTTATAGAAGTGAATTGTTTTAGTTTATTTTCGTTTCTGTCGCTTTTTATCTTTGAGGAAGTTGTCGTAAGTTTCAAAGTGGTAATATTTTTGTGTCGTTTCTTTATTGAAGCAACTTCGTCATGATTTTTTACATTCCTCGTAGTATTAGTGTCAAATACGAATGTAAATTGTATTTCTTTCTTTTTTAAATGGTATTTCTATTCTTTCAAAAATGTTAGATATTTTCGAAAACTTGCGTCTCTCGCCATTTTTTTTCGGAAAGATCAATGACCCGTTACATTCGCAATGACAAAATGGTAACCAAACAATCAGGATGGTGCCGCGGCGATATGTCACCCGATGCGTACTGCGACTCCGGATTAGCGCAGGTTCGACACACGGCTATAAATATCGCGATCTAATGCCACTGACATCGAACATACCTATGCAAGATTGCGCCCCGTTTCACATTGCCAAATATTGGGGGCCGTTCATTTTTTTTGGTTGTGACTTTTTCTGACTGTATTTCGGGAGATTGAAAGTTCCTATAACAGTCTACGCAATAGGTAATGTGAGTAAGTAAGTATATAATTATCAGGCCAGTGTTATTATTATAATTACTTTTTTTAATTTTACAAAGTTGTTTATACAGTCTATGAGTTCAAGTAAACATTATGTAAAAAAATCCATCCTAAAATATCTTGTCAAATTTCATCAAAATGGGTGTCGCCATTTCAACGTGACACCAATACAAGGAAACGCCCTTTTAAATTTTAAACATTAGCAACAATAAAACAATTTTCATGTCATAAACTGTGTAAAGATTAAAAGACTACGCTTGCTTTTTCTCGCCACTCCATCAATAATATAATCGGTACCACAAAGGGCTATGGTAGCTTGTACCGGACATTACATGAAAACGGGAATGCCCTTTTGATGCGCATCCTCTAGTATATTTAGAAAGTTCTAACAGTAGACTTCCTCTCCACCAATGTGCTGTGACGAGCGCTGTCTTCATATATGATTTACTACTCGTCTGTCTGTTGTTCATGTTTATGTTTAAAATAGGCATTTTGTGCGGTTGTTTATTACAAGCAGTTAAAGTGAGGAAAGTTTGAAAGAGGAAATGGTTGGTTTAAATATGTATTTTATGTAAAATTTCCTAGCTTTAAATACTAATACATCTTGTTATTTTCTCACTTATGTTTGACAATTATTGACGGAAGAGCTAGGCTGTTAACTGCGCAGTGGGCCTTTTTAAAGACTAGTGGAAATCTCTAACTGTGTAAGCTCTGGTATGGTCTATTATAAGTGTTTTGTCTTTTTCACTCTTATACAATTGCAAAATTGATTGAAAGTGACAAAATACTGTAAAACACTACATTTATTGGTAAGAGTGGTGTTGTTATAATGGTGTCCACTGAAACAGCTGATATTTCATATTAGAATGTTTGCCTAATCAACCCTTGCTTCAGTCGCGTATTTTGATACATAAAAGAAGCTAAAGCCTGTGTTTGACCATGAATTTTCAAACGTCACTATGTTTCATTAAAATCGTTGCAGCAGTTTACTCGTAAAAGCGTATTTAAGACAGATTTGGTATTTTTAATATTATATACCAAGTAAATATGGATAAGTATGGATTGTATATTCATATAATGCCTTTACTCGTATTACGAACAGAAAGTTTGCATACAGCAAATATTATTATTAAAATCGTGTGTGTGCTTTCAGAAATTATTTCACAGATATAATCTTTAATTTTTATTTGTTTTTACTTTACTACCACGGCGTATTTAAAGCGAATAAATTGCATTTTTATTTTTTTTAATGCTATTTTCATTGACTTATATTAATGCTTGGAAATGCATGTTATGCTCACGATTTATAGTGGTCCTTTTTTCATACTTAATAATGTAGTTTTATTGCTTTTTATCAATCGTATTCTTTGCTTCAAACATAGAATTACAATTATAATAGTATACGTACATTGTTAAAATATTTAGGGACTATAACAAACATAACTTTACAAACTTAAAAGCAAAGTTTCCAGCCTAAATGACATTTTTGTGTGACACAGGAATTGAACCCAAATCCAGACAGCGACATAATATCCATCTTCATCAACCACTGTGCTATTATAAGTTTTTATATGTTAATAGTTATGCGTATTATAAATAACAAGGATCAAATACTGGGAACTATTATGTTATGTCAAACAATTCTAGCTAGGTCTATTTGTGGAGTATTGACATAGAAAACCGGAGCGCTAATACGCTACGTTAGATTCTAATGAAGCGTGGGACTGAGAAACTATACATACTAAATGTTACATTAATATAGGTATAGGAATATAGATGGAAATAAAATAAGCTAGTTTCAAAATGTAATTGTGATTGGTAGTTACTCGGTGTTGTAAAAGTGCAGGATGTGTGTGTGTTAAAGGTTCGATTCCCGCAGAAAACAATTTTGTATGTGAACCAAAAAACAATGTAATTCAATTTTGGTTTACCAACGAACTTACACCTGTTTAAAGTGAAATATTCCCAGTTGTCACCCCGGGGGACCGTTAGAAGGGACAACTGAGAATATACCCTTAAAATCCCATATGTTTTTGATGAATGGGAATTATAATTATTACAATATTGTAAATAGGCCCCCCCTCCCCCTCGTTTGGGAGGAGACCCTTGCCCTGCAGTGGGACAGATATGGGTTATTAAAAAAAAATGAAAAAAAATAGTTTTTACAAAATTGTAAACAAAAAAGGGTCTAAACTGAAATAAATACGAAAATAAACTTTTGAAAAATGCCTAAATCTACAACCGTTCTACCATCTTGAAAATGTTGAAAGACTTACAAAACCAATATGGCTGGCGTGAAAATGTTATGCATTACACATCAACAGAATTCGGTGTCGAGTGCAGGCAGCCTCCTGACAGCACGTAAGCGAAACTGCATAATAACAGGATTTGGCAACACGAAATTACAAAATAAGATCGATATTTTGGCTAAAAATCTGTTTTAGTAAAAATTATAACGTCGAATTGGGAAATCTCCTTATATATTAAAGTCTGTTAAATATTATTTACGTACAGTATTTTGTTTTAACATCACACCGTTTATGAAATAATTAAATAACTGTTACGTAGTTGATTTAATTAAGATTATTTGACAACATTTACCTAATATGAAAGGTTTTCCATGCGTTCGACCTAGCTTTTACAGACTATTCTCCTTTATGGAAAATTGTCATACCTAAGATGTTTTTTACTATACTTACCACTGTAAAAAGTCCTTTTTTTATTAGTTAAGCTTTGATTTTGTCGAACTTTATCTAGTTAGAGTAGTTAGTACATACGTAATAAGCGTTATTCACAATATTAAAACGTTATTTACACCGTTATTATCTCTTAATTACATTTAATAAGCTATATGATTTATATTATGGTTTTAGTGCCACTATTAACTGCTACGGATAGTTAATATAGTCACGAACAAATTTCATTTTCAATATTAAAACTAAAGTTATTAAAGTAACTCAATTTAATTTGGTTTCATTTAAGTTAAACATAAAAGTTATTTAGAAATCGGGAATTAACTCATTCATATTAATATTCTTAATTATGTGGAGAACAATTAATACTCTTTGATTACGAAACGTAATAATAGGGCTCTTAAACATATAAAGAAAAGACAAACCTTTTACTATTTATTGATAACTACAACGGTGCTCTAGCAGAGAGAAATAACTAAAGCTTTGTTTTATGAATATCGAAAAAAGTCAGTGTTTTTTAATAAAAAGTCTAGCTTCAACCGATTGGTGAGCTATGGCGGATATTGAAGCTCCGTATCGACGCGTAAATTAAAAATTCCGGAAACGGAAGCAACAGTATTATCTCGTCCTATTTGCTTAGTTTTAGCGCAAAGAGAAAAGTGGAATAATGAAAAAGTATTGTAGCGAAAACATTGGTTTTGAGAACAATTTTTGCTGGCAACGTAAATTGTTTTGAAATTCGAACGAATTTTAAAAATAAATTTAAATTTTGGGAGTCTAGTGGACTTTTTTAACTGTAGTTTAAATTGATCGTAGTACATCAAAATGCGATGCTCTATTTTACGAAATAATTGGTAAATCGTTTTTTTTTCATAAATAAATTGAAATGTCAGAATTAGTCATAATTATTATGCCAATATTTTAGTGCTATTGGTATTTGTAATTGACAAACAAATATAAAACCAATTTCGTAATTAACTTTTACATTGAAACAAAACAATAATGTATGAATAAAATTTTTACTTAACATTTTTCAGTTACTTTTTGCTAGCATATTTTTTTTTAGAAAAGAGTATCCGATTGTAAACATCTAAGTATGTCCATAATACTATTTAGTCTGTGTACTCGTATAAAATATTGGCGCGATTTCACTCAACTATAAACGTCATTAATTAAACTTTTAATCACAAGTTTTCACATTAACCTACAAATCTAGCAAGCGTAGACCTAAAAAGTACAGTAACAGGTAAAAATAGCAAGAAGCATCTCATTACAAAGGGTCTCGGCGCATTATAGTAATTTGAATAAAAACCGCACGGCGCTGAGCTCCATTTTAATATAGCCGGAGTAGGAGGGCGTAGGGAAAATATTATTATATTAAAATCGTCAGGCCAGGTGAAAATTCACGACACGGACGAACGTCGTTCGAGAGTTACGTCGCATATTTGGTGAGTTTTGGTGGTGTGAGATTTTAGTGAGTTTGATTAATAATTCGATTTTTAAGGATAGATTAACTTAAATCGATTATTAATCAAGTAAATGCCCTTAATTATTAACTAATAATAAAAATTGTTACTGACGCAGTGGAGAGAAACAATCGCCTCCCGGATTGGTCAAAAGTAGTTATTTAGAGTAAAGAATTATCAATTTGGCGTGCTTAGTAAAAGTAAGTCAAATGACATATTATTTAACTATGCTTACCAATTTATTTCTAAATTACATTATCTAAATTACACTTAGATGTTTAAATTTTGAGCAAAACCACAGTATAAGAACTTTAGAATGAATCCTTACGGTAGTTTATTGCAATATGCAATTTGTTTAATTATTAAACAGAACTTGGCTCTATTTATCACATTGATATTTTGTTCCTCTCTTCCTTCAAAAGAGACTTTCTTCGCATAATATTTTTTCTTCCACCATTTTTATTGATCTATTCAATCGTTGGAATTTTCTTAATGTGTTTTTCCAGTTCTATCTCAACGTTGTTTTATTATGAGAAAATATACAAATTATTTCGAACGATGACAAAAACCTTTTAGTCGAGCGCTTTGTCGAGTTATGGGTGAGTTGTGTTCGAGTTTCCGCGAATTCGTTTTTGATGGTGTTGAGTAACGATAGTAATTATGAAATTATTTTTATTGGTAATGTTTTTATTTGATTTTATTCTATTTTACATTCTTTCTTCTAAGAATAGCAGTCAAATATTATTTTTCCCTGATTACAGTTATGTCGCAATATGTAAAAATACTCTTTAGCCTAAATAATCTAACCAAAAATTGTACTTGATCATATATCTAGAAATCAAACCCTACACTTGATTACCATAGAAGAAAAAACCTTGCACAGAAACAAGCCTTTCATATGACTCAAGCATCAAACCTAGAACTCAACAATCTATTTACCTTCTACATCTAGTAATTAACAAGCCTAGAACTATTTGATTGTCTATTCATCATCTATCCCTAATAAGTAAATCACAAAGATTAATTTACTTCCTAACATTAATCTCAATAGAAACATCAAGATAACGAGATAGCCGAAAGCAGATGTTCTTCAAACCGGTTATAAGATAATAAATAATTTACTAATAAGTAACAATAAAACATAATGAAGATATAATGTATTCAAAGAATAAATTATGATTGTTAGCCGGGATCCGAACCTGGGACCCATTTATGAGCGCGTGGGCGAACAAGCAAGCTACTAAGAGTTTAATTTGTAAGATTATGTCGTTGACGAGATTCTTTTGGAAATAAAAACGAAGTATTTTTTAGTATTTTATCACAGACTTTTAGTACGTATAGGTTTGTAGTATAAGGCTTTTCAATGCACCAAGGATATTGTAAATTAAACACTTAAATAAGACATGATATTCTATAAGGTCATATTGAAGGAACTACCACCTGTTACTTAAACCTTAGCTTAGTGGTCAACCTAGTGTCAAAGTTCTTCAAGCCGCCCAAAAGGCTTCCGACATGATTAAACGATTTTTACCTTAATTGATAACAACCGGGGCGAACTTTTAACATGCCCACAGAAACAAGGATACAAGGAGATGCTCAGCTCAAGACTAAGACGTCACCCATCTATGAAAAGTGTGATCATCTATGAAAAGTGTCATCAATGAAAACGAACATGAACTAGCGTGACATCATTTCGGTTATAGATATTCGTTCACACTATAGTTTTCTAAACGTATTTATTCATTTTATATAGTAAAAATTGGATTCCAATCCGAGATACGATTATCAGTAAATCGCTCGGAGCGGTGTATTAAAAAGCGATAGCAAGACTTCATAGTAATTTCTAAGCCGATAGATTTTTACGGCTTTAGAAGATAAGCCGGCGATAAACTTCGTACTGCGAGACCTTCATTCACACATCGTAGAATGAAAGATTGTGTTCGTATTTATAATCCGTGTAAATTGGACATTTACAAAATTCTGTATGAGTAGCCCTTCTTATTTATTACTTTGATATTTCAGACACTAGCTTGTGCCCGTGGCTTCATCTGATTGAAAAAAAAGGCACTTTAATAAATCATTGAGATTATAAACTATTTGAGGACCTAATTTCATCAAAATACTTTAAGGTGGTGTGATTCAGTAACAAACTCTTATCAAGCTATCCAAAGAGCATTTATTAAAGAGGTTAGGTATGTTTGTTTGTCCTTCTTCCGCAGACACGTCAAATTTTGCAGTTCAATAAAATATTACATTTCCAACAAAAAAGTGGAAAAATTAGGTTATACTTACGTAAAGGTTAGTCAAGAATTTAATGTAAATAAATATATTTTTCTCTCTAATGGACTATATTCTTCTTGTTTCGTAAAAAGGCCGTTTTATTTTTGAATATAATAGCGAAATGGATTTTTTATCTGTTAATAAAATGTGTTATAAACATCCTAAATTGGGTTAGTAAAAATGTTGAATACTTCTCAAAGTTTATGGAAATCATTTTAGCTAAAAAAATGCTTGTCTTATTATATTGACCTAGTTCCTTAGGTTTAGTTTCAGACTGAAAGAATATTAATGAGTTCTTTTTGTATCTATTTACCTGTTTGTCTGTCACAGATTTTGTTAAAGATACTTTTTTTTAAAAACTACTGATTTTTATTTCACCAAACATACCGTTCGTTGATTCTATATTTTTTTCTTTGAGTTATCAAAATGTTCATACCTACTAGTAGTACCTATATGTACCAAATTTTGACACGCTACGAAGTTTTGACAGAATGATAGCTTGAAAAATGGAGAAAACAAAAGCCTTCACTCCTATTAAAAACATTGTGAGAATTGAAGTAACAAACAAAAGTTAAAAAAAAGACACGTAAATACATAAAATCACTCCTTTTTCCTTTAGATAGAGACCAAAGAACACCACTTGGTATGGTCTTTGCAAACTTCCTCACAAATTAATTACAGTCTTCTTTAAAACCATACAATAATTACCTCTGCTACAGAATGAGGGATAATTATATTAAAAGACAGAGAGTAACGATGTCTTTTGTCCTTGTCGCTCTTACGACGCAAATTCTTAGCTCTAAAGCACGTACTGCGATAACGTGGAATAAAGACAGTTATTTATATAACAAGGAAGAAATAGTGCTTCTAGAAACTTCTAATATTAATAAATTACTAAAGATAAATATATATTTTATACTTTTTTATATAACACCTTAAGGAAGTTTAGAAGTCTTACCGATTATATTAATGGTCATATGAGGCCTATAACCATATACTAAGCTTGATACCAAACTCTCAAGTGTCACTAAGAACCAACAGATATCTTGAAAAGTATAAGGACCGAATCTAGGACCTAGCTATCAGCACAAACACTACTGTTTAATCACATAATTAGTTAAAAGAAGGTTTGACACCATCCAATAATTTAAGTAGCCAATTCATTTTTTAAGTCTGTTCAAAGTAATTAGTAACTTAGCATTTCTATTATTATTTCTAGACAAAGAATTTACACCTGCACTAGCTTAGAATTATGCAAGTGCAAATGTCAGGTAAGCCGTTACTAAATTATAAAGGGTTAGTAAACATTGTTTGCAGCTGCATTAAACATTATATGTTTCTAATTAACATTCATAAATAGATACATATAATTAAGACAACCTTTGAGTTTTCAGAGACCTTTTGTATGAATATATCGAGGGCTATAAAATATTCTTAATCTTTATTTCTTTCTCCTTAATAATATTATTTGATCCATTACTATCAATAGTGTCCCTCTCGTATTAGTGGTACTGCGGTATTTCCGGAGGCATAGGCTGAAGTCTTAACTATTATATCTATAAAATAAGAGTACTTAAATAATAACTAAAATAGATTTGTAGAAGTACCATCCAATCTGTAGACGAAACAGTTTCCTACAAAATTAATCAACAATCACAACTATTACCCCACTTTTTTCTATTTTCCTCACAATTCACCCCAAAACAACAATACCTCGAAAGTTTCCAATAAAAATGGTATCGTACTAAGTGGTATCCCTAGACGGTACCCAAGTCAAGACAGGATTTATAGATTAGTCCGGTAACCAACCATTAAGCCGCACTTAGACGGGGTCGGCAGAGGCTGGCTTATTCCACGCTCTGCACAATAGCTACGGAACCCAAGCTTTTGAGATTAGTTTCGTAAGACATTGACTTTATCATTGAACTGGGGTTTGATAGCTGGCTTTCATTGTCTGGGTTATTAATTAATGGATAAGTTACATGACACTTAGGACAGTAAAATCTATTCGACAATTAACTATAAGGTACTGCTCAAAGAAATATTTTCGCGATTAAATCCAAAAACTGTGTTTTATTTCAAATATGCGTGAACATTAGAAACTGTTAACTATAATATTAATAAATTCTAAACTAACAAGATTCTAAGCATATTGTCTATAACTTACAAACAAGTAACGTAAAACCAAGTAACAACATCTTAAAACTATATTCAGAATTTAAACGACTAGAACGATAAAATATTCTAAAGATACAAAACAAAACCTGTCACCCAATCGAATCGAGACGCCAGTATCGATAACTCATGTTTCACGTCACTATAAATCAACACGACCTTCACAGAACTTCATAGATAGTGATGCCCACGTACCGCTCGATAAATTTTATCGATAAATTTACAATTCTTGCACGGTTCGTTTGCTAAATCAGTAAGTTAGAGCGACTCCGTCACATTTTAGATTTAGAAAGTTACCAGATTGTGGCAGAGAATAACTAAGTTAAAATTTGCGACGTAATCAGAGTAAGCTTCTCGTGAATAATAAATTTTGGTGTAGAATAAGGCATAAGATGATTTTATTATATTCGGAAGGCGAGTATTTTACTAAATTATATGAGAGGAGGAAATACTATTAAACATTTTTAACATTTAACATATTTACTACACCTGGCTGTGATAAAATCGTGATGATATAACCAAACTTAAATAAGGGTAGTATTTAAAAGTAATCAAAGTAAAAAACATCAATATAAAAATCGTGCCTATTCGTATCGAAGTGGTAAGATGACATCACTATATCAAAACCAAGCGCAAACATTTGAAGATAAAAGTGTTTCAAGTACTTGATTTGTTTAATACAAATCTTATCTACCTTTTCTTTATGCAGTAAAAAATAATTTACTAAAGTATTAAAAAACAGAGTTTTTCTTTCACGCCAATATTTTGATCGACTGTGATTGCTTATTTTATAGTTATTCGTATTCTTGGTGTTCAGTTTGGTCTAGCCTATAGTTAGGTAACAGATAAAATAATTATTGATTATAATAAAAATATTTTTTTTTGTTAAGAGTATATTACTATTCAGTATGATCAGAAGGTTTCATACAAACTTTAAACTTTCTAGAACGAAACTAAATTCTTATTGAAAAGGTATAGAAGCAGCAGTTCCTCTAAGAGTGGTTGAACATCTTTATTTCTTTCAAAACTTAGACATAATACTCCAAAACCGCACTGTTTTGGCAAAGGGAAGTGTCCGATCCCTATCGTATTTATACCTAAGACCATCATTAATGAATTGTGGCCAGAGGGCAACAATTAATATAGCCGGTCTTATCTACCCTTGAAGGAACAGGACATTGCAAATATAGCTAACTTTGTTTACTAAAATATTTTAGTTATCTTTAGATGTTTTCGCAAAAAAGCGTTTTTACAGAGATTTTCTACCATTATCGATATAAAGATAATATTATACAAAATATTAATTATCATCTAGCTTTTGTAAAAAGCATATTTTCGAAATAAATTTAAATATCAAACACTCAATTCAAATAAGAAAGTGTAGGAAACCGTGATACGAATAATAACGTTTGATTTATAAGTTGTAGAGCGTAAAACTAAAAACAAATGTTTTTGTTACGATATTTCTAAAATATTTTGGCCAAGTACAGCTGAACATGGTTTACTGCCTATTATGTTAAAAGAAAGCAAATACGTAATGTATACAAGAAATTCACAGATTCCATCTTACAAGGCATTTTCTAAGGCAACAAGTATTTGCAACTAGAACATTTTCCTTACATAAGAGCAAGTAAGGAAAACAGCAGAAAAACACGCATAGCCAAAGAAAAAAGAAAAATAAGAACAATTGTCTGTAGTCAAATTAGCATCGTTGGTATAATACGGTTTTCGTAGTTTTTGCCAAGCAAAGGAATTATACATACTGCCTATTCTGTCAAAAGGATTCGAATAATACAGTAGCACAATTCTGTTTAGCCTATATTGTCGAGTATCGAGAATTTGACGATTAAAATGTACTGCCAAAATAGTTCTTACGAAGCCAGGTAGAGGCGCTTAATAGATTTTCGTGTCAAATTTTTCGATAGCTAGCCGGTTATCGGTAGTCGATAGAAGCAGAGAATCGAGCTACTGGCCTTGAGAAATAAGTAGGTACTTTTTTTTCGTGTTTGGAATTCTAATTTGAATTAAGAACGGTCAAGGGTAACAAACATGACTGGACAATGTCGGTGTTGCTAGTAACCTAATTTGACGTAATTTTATTCAATAGGAGACTGTTTGTTTCATTCGGGATTGATAATTTGATAAAATTATACCTTGTCCTTATGTATTAGCAAGAAATTAGTTTTTGTCCTTTTGTGTCAAAAATTGTACTGCAGCTTGTTTAAAAAACTTTTTACATACTTTGTTTCTATTCAAAGCTCTATTAAAACACAATTTTGAGAGCATCTCAACCTCAACACGTTTGCAATAAAATAAATTTTTACTTCGGGTCTTTAACGAAATAATCAAGCCGTAGAATTTGTACGATTCGTAAACTCATTTGTGTTAAAATGGAGTGTTTCGGTCGTAGAATGCTGGCAAATGTTACTGATACTGTTTAAAAGTTTATTTGTGCAATACACTGAAAGATATTACCGTCATCATCGTTATTTCTAGATAGTTCGATGTTTAGAGCTTTTCAAAATAATGTTTTGGTATTTAGGTTATTGTGCTTTGGCACAGTTACTCTGTATTGAACCGTATATATGTTGATTTGGTTTGTTAGTTTTTGAGAATGCTTGTTACAATTTCGCGTTTAAACCGCAAATATGTATCCGATTAAACTGATAGTTTGCTAAATGCTAATATTGAGTATCAAGTTGGAAGTCAATTACAGAGAACGGATTTTTAAGAAAAAGAGTACACATGTAGCTTAGAATCTAGATGGCTACAAAATCCGGTAAACTTCTTTTATGCAGACGAAGTAGGAGCAGAACTTAGTACAAGACTAATAGAAAATATTGAAACAATGACTCAATATTTGGGTTTAATTGTTAGTAGCCCAATGAGTTCAATTCGAAGAAGTTTTCTCTTGTTTCTATTACCATCAAGAAATGGCCCAAAATAGATTGAATCCTACTAGAATTGTTGGTGTATTATTAGAGAATACGCCTTCCAGGAAAGTTGGGAGAAGGCACATATATTTTCTTTTTGTATTTAGGGTCAGAGAAACAATCGGAAGTTAGCTCCGACCGGAGATTTAGATCCCAAGAAGGGTCGATACCAACGACTTTGTCAAGAAATAAGGTTTCGATTTGACCTTCAATTATATACCCACTCTATTTTTTTTTAATTTAAAGCTTAACAGCTAGGTGTAATCTTTTGAAAATGATACTTTATTTTGCAACGTAAATAGTTGTAATGGACATTAATATTTCAGAAAAAGTAAGTATTTTAATTCGTCATAATTTAGCTCTGTCCCGCCGCGTTGTCTGTTTGTCAAAAAACCTGTCTCCTTTACTACTAACGTAACATAGTCAAAGTTCATACAAAACACTCAAGAGCTAGATTTTCAAATCCAAAAATAACCTTAATTTTGTCACCTTTTTACTAGTATCTTTCGCTTTTGTATATAAGAGATATTTATTTGCCTCTAAAAGAATCGAACTCACTGTCGCAATGACCACATAAATAACGAACGAAACACGTCAATGCCATTAATATTTACAGCATCAAGTATTCCGTGTTTTAGTCAGTATTCTTCCAAACAATTCGGTTCTAAATCTCCAATACTCTCTCTCATATTACGTGATGTACGCTGTGTATAAATAATAAATGTAGGCTGTTTTCCTGTTGTGCCCAAGCATAAGAACATGTCACTATTGTTTATGGTCTTGAACAATATGTTCTACAAGATGGCTACTGCTGTAGGTACAGTTACTGGTATAAATTAAAGATGTTTGGGACATCCGTTTTAGGATATTTACTAATATCTAGTATTAGAAGCCGACTCCAACATTGTTTGGAACAAAGACTAAGACAATATATATAGTACTAGCTGACTCGCGCAACTTCGCTTGCGTCTCGTAAGAGAGAATGGGTCAAAATTTTCCCGTTTTTGTATAATTTTTTACTGGTACTCTGCTCCTTTTGGTCGTAGCGTGATGATATATAGCCTATAACCTTCCTCGATAAATGGACTATCTAACACAGAATTTTTCAAATCGGATCAGTAGATCCTGAGATTAGCGCGTTCAAACCAACAAACAAACAAACAAAATCTTCAGCTTTATTATATTAGTATAGATTAATACTAGTAGTATTAATGCTAGTGTGTAGTTAAAATAAATATCACATTTTAGAATACCAAAAATGTTCATTGGCAGACTATAAACACTATTGCGGCATTACTATTAAAATAACATTTAGTTAGTCAAACTACTCACATGATTAGTTTATAAAAAAGTTATCGTTATGTTAACACATCTGAGTTTATTAATATTCATAATTTATTGGAAAACATTTTTTAAATAAGATTACGACATTTTCAAACTAATAATTCTGATATTTGATTTGATGATGATTCGACTATACAAGGCATTATAATTTTACTATGTCATAGATAGATACATGTTTATGCTCCCGACTGTACCTAGTATACGGAGATATGAGCATAACGCGATAATATTTGGACAAGGTTG